>NC_135237.1:247934864-248242780 GCF_051348905.1 Ranitomeya variabilis | reverse complement strand
ACTCTCAAGTGTTTTGTTTCCATCTTTTTCTGGATGCTTCTTTAAGTATTTTTGGGGTCATTGTTCTGCTGGAAGACCCATGACCTAGCATGCAAACCCTGCAAACCCAGCTTTCAGACTCTTAACACTACATTGCGACCCAAAATCCTTTGGGAATCTTCATATTTCATGATGCATTGAACACAGTCAAGGCACACAGGGCCAGAGGCAGCAAAACAATCAACTCAAAATATGTTTGAACTTCCATCATACTTGACTGTAACTACTGTGTTCTTTTATCTGTAGGCCTCATTCCATTTAGAGTAAAGAGTAGAATGATGTCCTTTGCCAAAAAACCTTATCTTGGTCTTATCTGTCCACAAGACACTTGCTGGTCATCTAAATATAAAGGAGGACACCTGCTGGCGCTCCAAGTTTCATAAATTTACAGTATTAACACGAAAAAGAAAATTTTCCCACCTCAGAGGCATAAATTATATTGCAGTAGTAAACGGCTATGCAAAGCATAACCATCCGCGAGCCCAGTGGCGTATCCAGGGGGGGCAGCCGGGGCATGTGCCCCAGGTGCAGCCGACAGGGGGGCGCCAGCCGGCCTCCTGATGATGCGGCAGTCCAAGGAGTCTCCCCGTCGGCGGCATTCTGCCGCCCCCACAGTCTGGGATAATCCCCTTCTCTGAGCCGGCTGTCAAATTGACAGCCGGCTCAGAGAAAGTGCCATCGTCAAATCCCAAGGTGTACAGCGACGCTGCGGCTGTGCCGCCGCTGTCGCTAATACCCTTGGTTTGCCTCTTGTGAATGTGTGATCCCTTCTAAGTTTAACCCATCATGACCGCTGAGGCGCCGCTGACCGCTGCTGGCACTTCCGCATCAGTGAAGCGCCAGCAGCGGTGACGTCACTCTCTCTTCACAGACACAGCAGAGCAAGCGAAGCACAGGCTGCTGCGTTGCGATGTTGTTGGATGGTGGTAAGTGTGCTCCAGCTCCAGACCGCGGGGACCAGCTGGGTAATGGAGCTGAAGACACCTACCGAACTTAGATTAGAATCAGATAATGTTTGATATTTAAGGGGGCTAGTTGGATTGGGGGGTCAGTCGGCTATATGGAGCCTGCAGCCAGGATAGGGAGGGAGCAGGGACCAGGGGAAACGGTAAGTAGTAAATTGTGTGTGTATATATAGAGGTGAGAGGTGCTGTGTGTGTTGTGCGTGTGTATATAAGTGAGAGGTGCTGTGTGTGTGTTGTGCGTGTGTGTAGGTGAGAGGTGCTGTGTGTTTGTGTTGTGTGTGCGTGCATGCGTAGCGCTGTGGGTGAATGTGCAGAGATATAAATGGTTTTGTGTGTGTGTACGGGGAGGAGAGGTGAGGGCAATGATGGGGAGAGGGCAATAATTGGGATGGAGAGGGAGGAGGAGATGATGGATGTGGTGGAATGGGCAATGATGGAGGTGGCAATGGTGGAGGTGGAATGGGCAATGATGGGGGTGGGGGGAGGAAATGATGGAGGTGGTAGAATGGGCAATGATGGGGGAGGAAATTATGGAGGGGGAAATTGGAATGGGCAAAGATCGTGGTGGGGGAGGAGGAAATCATGGAGGTGGTGGAAAGGGCAATAATGAAGGGGGGAAGAAATGATGGAGGTGATAGAATGGACAAGGATGGTGGTGGTGGAAAGCACACTGATGATATTGGAGGGGGAGAAAATGATGGAGGTGGTCAAATGGGCAAGTATGGTGATGTGCTGATGGTGGCAGAAAGGACAATGATGATGGTGGTGGAAAGGGCAATGATGGGGATGGTGGGGGAAGAGAAAATGATGGGTATGGTGGAAAAGGCAAAGTAGGAAATGATGGAGGTGGTGGAATGGGCAACGATGGGAGTGCTGGGGAAGGAGGAAATGATGGAGGTTGTGGAATGGAAAATTATGGGGTGGTGGGGGAGAAAGCAATGATAGTGGTGGTGGAGAAGGCAAAGATGGAGGTGGTGAAGAGAGCAATGATGGGGTGGGGTAGAGGAAAATAATGGGCATATATGAGGAAACAGTACAGGAGAATGGGGGGCATGTATGAGGAAACAGTACAGGGGAATTGGGGGCATGTATGAGGAAACAGTACTGGGGAATAGGGGGCATGTATGAAGAAACAGTACTGGGGAATGGAGGGCCTATCTGAGGAAACAGTATGGGGGATGGGTGCAGACAGTATGAGGAGCGAACGGGGGAATGTATGTGGAGACAGTATGATTAGCGATGTGAAAAATGTGTGTGGACAGAGTATGGGGAGTGAGGGTTATGGGATGTGTGCAGACACAATATGGGGAGTCAGGTGAGCAGGCAGTATAGAAAGTGAGGGGGTAAATATATGAGGAGACAGTATGGTGAATAGGGGGATGTGAGAGGAAACAGTATGAGAAGGGAGGGGAATAGTGTGATGAGACAGTATAGGGGGAAAAAAGTGAGTGGGCACAGAATAGAAACTGAGCAGTGGGGGCATAGCATGGGGGGACAGTGTAAGGGCACAGCCAGGAGCGGACAGTATACCAAGGAGGGGGAGTGTGATGAGAGAGTACAGTATAAATACTGGGCCCTATAGGGGGACACCGTATGAGAGGACAGTGTGAAGGGGTGTGAAGGGGCCGGTATGGAAAGGAGAGGTCAGTGTGAAGAGCGTGTACCATAAGAGGGACAGTGTGGGGGTCATATTTTGTGCAGACAATATAGTGAGGGGCAATGTTTTATACAGGAGCATTATAATGACACTTGTATCTTTAAGGGCATCATGTGGAGATTTTCTGCAAAAGAACGGAGAAGATGGAGGTCTGCAGAGACGAGCTGTGGATGAGAAAACTCATCATGGGGTCTGGACAAGATGAAGAAAGGAAGGAGAATAACTCCAGAGACGACGTCATCTATAAGGTACCTGGATGTAAATGTTATTTGTTATACTAACTAACTCTCATGTTTTTATTTATGTTAGGAGCATTAAAGGGGATGTCCAGGTTTGTAATGAGTCTGCAGTCATTCGTTGTGACTGCAGACTTCTGAGTTCTCACAGTGCGCACTGCACACTGTCAGGATTCTCTCGTGCTGTCGATTTACATACATGCGGTCACGTGCTGACTAGACATGTGTGGCCTCACTCAATGAAAACGAACTGAGCGAGGCCGGGCACATCTAGTCGGAATGTGGTCGGAAGTATACAAATTACATGCTTGTGCTGACATGACTGTCCACCGGCAAGGGAGAATCCTAAAAGTGTGCAGTGCATTAGTTGTGAGAATTCAGAAGCTGCGATGTCAGGATTCAGCTCTACAGGTTCCAGTAGTCGTCACATGGACACTTCACTCATATGTGACTTTCACACTTATGGTCTGGTGACGAGCTTCTCTTCCCGCTTCTCTGTTTTTCACTGAACATTGAGAGCAATAGGGAGAGAGGCTCGTCGGTAAATGACTAAGTGTGCAAATCGCATATGTCCTGAGGGGGGGGGGGGGCGCCAAAATGAATTCTTGCCCCGGGTGCCAGAAACCCTAGATACGCCTCTGCGCTAGCCCTCCAAAAATGCTTAATGAAGGCTAGCTGCTGGCCCTCTAAAAATGGAGTGAGGTCCACCTGATGGCCCTCTGACAATAGTGAAGGCCACCTACTGGCCCTCTAACAATACTAAGGGCCACCTGATGGCCCGTTATAAATAGTGATGGCCGCCTAATGGCACTGTAAAAAAATTGTCACTTTCAGAGTCCCTCCTTCATAAATTAAACAGCAAAGATACAGCACTCTGTGAACAACCAGATTCTTTAGCAGTGACCTTTTGTGGCTTACCCTCCTTGTGGAGTGTGTCAATGACTGCCTTCTGGACATCTGTCAAGTCAGCAGTCTTCCCAATGATTGTGGAGTCTACTAAGACAGACTAAAGGTACCGCCACACTAAGCGACTTTGCAGCGAGAATGACGACGATCCGTGACGTTGCAGCGTCCTGGATAGCGATCTCGTTGTGTTTGTCATGCAGCAGCGATCTGGATCCCGCTGTGATATCGCTGGTCGGAGCTAGAAGTCCAGAACTTTATTTCGTCGCTGATCACCCGCTGTCATCGCTGGATCGGTGTGTGTGACATCGATCCAGCGATGTGTTCACTTGTAACCAGGGTAAATATCGGGTTACTAAGTGCAGGGCCGCGCTTAGTAACCCGATATTTACCCTGGTTACCATTGTAAAAGTTAAAAAAAACACTACATACTCACCTTCTGATGTCTGTCACGTCCCCTGCCAGCGGCTTCCCTGCACTGAATGTGTCAGTGCCGGCCGGCCATAAAGCAGAGCACAGCGGTGATGTCACCGCTGCTGCAGGCGCTGACACATTCAGTCAGTGCAGGAAGCTCTCGGCAGCCGCGCGTAACCCTGTGGACGCCGGGGAACGTGACACACATCAGAAGGTGAGTATGTAGTGTTTTTTTTTTACTTTTACAATGGTAACCAGGGTAAATATCGGGTTACTAAGCGCGGCCCTGCACTTAGTAACCCGATGTTTACCCTGGTTACCCGGATGCTGCAGGGGGACTTCGGCATCGTTGAAGACAGTTTCAACGATGCCGAAGTCGTTCCCCTGATCGTTGGTCGCTGGAGAGAGCTGTCTGTGTGACAGCTCCCCAGCGACCACACAACGACTTACCAAAGATCGCATCGCTGGTCGTGATCGTTGGTAAGTCGTTTAGTGTAACGGTACCTTAAGGGACCTTTTTAAATGCTTAGGAAGCCTTTGCAGGTGTTTTTTGTTAATTATTCTCTTTTACTGAGATAATGACTTTTGGGTTTTCATTGGCTGTAAGCCATAATCAACAACATTAACAGAAATAAACACTTGAAATAGATCACTCTGTAATGACTCTATATATGAGTTTCACTTTTTGTATTGAAGAACTGAAATAAATTAACTTTGACGATATTCTAATTTTGTGAGAAGCGCCTGTATATGTATGGTCAGTACAAAGGACTGGCACATGACATTTCTTCCAAGGACCATACTTAGGACCAGGGGCACTCATTACGAGCAGAAGAAAGATGATTTAGGCAGCTAAATAGGAAAGGGTTCTGTACAGTTAGGGAAGTCAGACTATGTATGGAATGCCCTACTAGAAGAGATAGTAATGGCAGACACAATAACAGTTTTTAAAAAAAAGACCTACATGATAACCCTCAAAACATTGCGGGTTATAATATATATAGTGAAAAACTGTACAATTGGTGGAGAAAGATCATGATGTACCAAGATCTTTTTTCAACCTATGTAATGCTGTAACATTGAAAAAACAAGGACAGTGGACTAGTGATGAGCGAATATACTAGTTACTCGAGATCCGAGTATTTTTTAGTGCTCGGAGTTTTAGTTTTTCTTGCAGCAGCTGAATGATTTACATCTGATAGCGAACATAAGTACACGTGGGGTTTGCCTGGTTGCTAGGGAATCTCCACATGTAATCAAGCTGGCTAACAGATGTAAATCATTCAGCAGCGGCAAGAAAAACTAAAACTTGGAGCACTAAAAAATACTCAAACAACCCCAGAGCATGCTCAAGAAATCTCAAGTAACGAGTATATTTGCTCATCACTACAGTGGAAATTTTCAACTATCCCCTTCACTTAGGTGGAACTGTAAGACGCAGCATTTTTTGCACAGAAAAATTAAGCAGTGTCAAAAACTCACTAAAAACTCACTGTGGGAACTTAGACTAATGCGAACAGCATTTTAATGCTAATCACCTGCAGATAAACCCTATATTTACAGGTAAATTGAAATTTTGCACATGACAGGTTCCCATTTAAAGAAATGTGTGCCTTTAAATAGTTATTAGTTTAATTTATGAAGCTTTATCAGTATAGCAGCAACCATTCTATTTAGCAGTTTAATTTAGTGGGTGTGAATGACTCCTCAGAGGCTGATTATAGTTATTATCGAAATAACTGTTCATCCCAATGCTCTAGTGATGAGCAAAATCACAGGAGAGTCACAGCACAACGAATAGCTCCTAGCTGGAGTGGACAGACTACTGTGCGATGACTTTTCATAATCTCAGTCACAGCAGGGCACACTGCAGATGTTGTGGCCACCTATGGATCACATCATTATGTTAAGCTGTGTTCTGTGACATAAACACACAGTCTGTTCACCCTTGTTGACCTAGAATAGATGTGAGCCTTTGAAGGTTTCCAATGATAAAAGACTGTATTGTACAATAAATTTCTCACATTCATTATGAAGATGAGTTAATTGCTGATCATTTTTAGTCTCCCGGGGAGATGAAAATATCCTAGGGACAAATTGCTTATTTGAATATATATGTTATAGTATAGACAGACTATTTATGTGTAATCCAATTTTATCAAAGTTTTAACTTTTATGCTAAACCAAATATTTCAAAATTATAGTGCAGATGATGCAGAAAGTGACAAAGTGTATACAAGAGGGTGGTGCTGTTATGGACAGTAAGGAACACGCTGTCACTTTAAGAGGCTGCACCCCCTTGTCTGGCGTGATGGAATGTTCTGCTTCTCCCCTGCAATAATCGTTGTAATGAACTAGTCTGTGCAGAGTGTAGGTGTGGAGCTGGAGCAGCGTGTGTGAGCTGAGGCTGCAGCAGAGAAGACTTTTTGTGCTGATAGCTGAAAAAGAGAGGAACTGTGTCCTGATATAGCTGCAAGAGAGCCACGGAGATAAAGAGGAAAGGATTTACAGTTTTCCAGGAGCATCCCTAGGATCCAGAAGCAAGGAGAAGACCATGCTTCACAGAGCTGACAGAAAGCCGTGCGCACCACCATATTAGACTGCTGGGGGCCCCCCTGGGACTGGAGCTGATTCTCCAACATCACCGTGAGTTTGTTCCTGTTTGGTGCACCTGTCAGGGCCCAGTGTAGGCTTCAATAGTCAGTACACGGGAGCCGTGTGGCCTACTTAGTAAAGGCCAGGGAGGTTATATGTAGAGTAGCATCATCACCTGTTTATTGTTTACATTTGCTTGTTAGACATATTTTGAGTCTGTAATAGTTGGAGCACCGTGTTATTTTACGGAAAAGATAAAGTTTATAATTCTTGTAAATTGCCTTTTGCCATTGTTTACCCCTGTTTGCATGTTCCACATCCACTTCATTCCTTGCCTTCCAATAAATCTACCCTTTGTTGTTGGCACCTCATCTTGTGTACAGTAGTCCTCCTGCACCGTGGTGGTCCCCCTATACCTATACTGAGACGCTCTAAACACCATTTCAATCCCCATCATTCACCCAAACAGGTGACTTTCAGCTCATCTGAGCTAGATACTTCAGTCGAGCTACAGAGGACTCAGATGCGGAAACAGCACAAACATCAAAAAACTTGTATTTCAAAAAGAACAAGCGTCCACCGTACCTCAAAAAAAGAAAATAAGAAGAAAAGGGAGGAAGCACCAATCTAAACAAAGGAACACAGAGATACCACTTGAGGACTCCACATTAGGTAACTTTGACGTCATTAACTTGTCCTCTTTTCCACTCACCTCGGATCAACAGGCTTTGCTTTCGCACGGACTTAATTTTGTTCCCAGCTGTAATTTTGATTTGTTTTCCACTATTTGTGATGCTAATAAATTTATTAGAAATATCACACTTAAATTACACTTTGAGGAAGATATTAACCCCACTAGTGAGGATAGTGTTATACCAGCTAATCAATTTAAAACACTCAGCTTTTCTGAACAACTATTGCTCACATGCCTGCAAGACCTTGATTCTGAGAATCAGGATTGCGTTCCACTGAACTCTCATTTACATATAACGAATCCTCATTTTTATCCTGTGCAATCTAGAAGACCTGCCATGGATAAATTTCAAAATGCTGTGGAATTGGAGTTGAAATTAGTGTCTGAGAATTTACTTATTTAGCTAATGAACAGTTAAAAAATAATGACAACCTTGTAATCAAAAATTCTGATAAAGGTGGTTCTGTAGTTATCATGAATAAAATAGATTATGTGAGTTGGGTAGAGAACATGTTGAATGATAAGGCTATTTATGAGCGCTTGAGAAGTAATCCCACAGAGACAATTAAAGTGCGCATCCACAAAATTATTGATGAAGGTTTTCATTTGGGGTTTTTTTAATAAAAAAGAAATGGAATACCTTAAAGTGGAAAATCCTGTAATTCCCATATTATATGCCTTACCCAAGACACACAAGGGCACCAATCCCCCTCCCATGAGACCAATTGTCTCAGGAATTGGTTCCCTTGGGGAGAAACTAGGCGAGTGGTTGGATTCACTTCTCCAGCCTCTGGTTCAAAGGATTCCAGGTTATCTGAGGGATAGTTCTGATGTACTTAATGCCTTGCAGGACTTTACTTGGTGTAGCGGGTTCTCTTGGATCACTACAGATGTGATCTCGTTATATACATCTATACCTCATAAAGTGGCCTGACATGCATTAAAATTTCATTTACAGAAATATAGTAATTTTGCAATAGAACTTCAGGATAGAACTCCATAATAACAGGGTCTGTACCACAGGACTGGCGTATAGCAAATGTGGTGCCAATATTCAAAAAAGGGGCAAAAACTGAACTCGGTAATTATAGGCCAGTAGGCTTAACCTCTACTGTGGGTAAAATCCTGGAGGGCATTCTAAGGGATACTATACTGGAGTATCTGAAGAGGAATAACCTTATGACCCAGTATCAGCACGGGTTTACTAGGGACCGTTCATGTCAGACTAATTTGATCAGCTTCTATGAAGAGGTAAGTTCCGGACTGGACCAAGGGAACCCAGTAGATGTAGTGTATATGGACTTTTCCAAAGCTTTTGATACGGTGCCACACAAAAGGTTGTTACATAAAATGAGAGTAATGGGGATAGGGGAAAATATGTGTAAGTGGGTTGAGAGCTGGCTCAGGGATAGGAAACAAAGGGTGGTTATTAATGGAGCACACTGGGTTGCGGTTAGCAGTGGGGTACCAAAGGGGTCAGTATTGGGCCCTCTTCTTTTTAACATATTTATTAATGACCTTGTAGGGGGCATTCAGAGTAGAATTTCAATATTTGCAGATGACACTAAACTCTGCAGGGTAATCAATACAGGGGAGGACAATTTTATATTACAGGATGATTTATGTAAACTAGAAGCTTGGGCTGATAAATGGCAAATGAGCTTTAATGGGGATAAATGTAAGGTCATGCACTTGGGTAGAAGTAATAAGATGTATAACTATGTGCTTAATTCTAAAACTCTGGGCAAATGAAAAAGACCTAGGTGTATGGGTGGATGACAAACTCATATTCAGTGGCCAGTGTCAGGCAGCTGCTACAAAGGCAAATAAAATAATGGGATGTATTAAAAGAGGCATAGATGCTCATGAGGAGAACATAATTTTACCTCTATACAAGTCACTAGTTCGACCACACTTAGAATACTGTGCACAGTTCTGGTCTCCGGTGTATAAGAAAGACATAGCTGAACTGGAGCGGGTGCAGAGAAGAGCGACCAAGGTTATTAGAGGACTGGGGGGGTCTGCAATACCAAGATAGGTTATTACACTTGGGGCTATTTAGTTTGGAAAAACGAAGACTAAGGGGTGATCTTATTTTAATGTATAAATATATGAGGGGACAGTACAAAGACCTTTCTGATGATCTTTTTAATCATAGACCTGAGACAGGGACAAGGGGGCATCCTCAACGTCTGGAGGAAAGAAGGTTTAAGCATAATAACAGACGCGGATTCTTTACTGTAAGAGCAGTGAGACTATGGAACTCTCTGCCGTATGATGTTGTAATGAGTGATTCATTAATTAAATTTAAGAGGGGACTGGATACCTTTCTGGAAAAGTATAATGTTACAGGGTATATACACTAGATTCCTTGATAAGGCGTTGATCCAGGGAACTAGTCTCATTTCCGTATGTGGAGTCAGGAAGGAATTTTTTTCCCCATGGTGGAGTTACTCTTTGCCACATGGTTTTTTTTTGCCTTCCTCTGGATCAACATGTTAGGGCATGTTAGGTTAGGCTATGGGTTGAACTAGATGGACTTACAGTCTTCCTTCAACCTTAATAACTATGTAACTATGTAAGGATTATATTTGTGATGTTGTAATTTTCCTTATTTCTAACAATTATTTTTGTGTCAATGATATCTTTTACAGACAAACTAACGGCGTGTCTATGGGGCGAAATATTCCCGGTCTCTCGCCAATCTCGTTACAAGCTGGTGGGAAGAATTATATATCTATACTGTTGACAATCCTTTCAAAGACCACATACTGTGGTACGGTAGATATATTGATGATGTCATCTTAATTTGTGGTCCTAATTTTTCTGTTACAGAAAAATTTGATTTTTATCTAAACTGTAATTTTTTCAATTTAAGATTTACGGTATGCCAGGATTTTAATTAGGTTAATTTTTTGGACTTGAAACTAAGAGGCACACATGGAGATGTGGTCACAACTTCCACCTTTAGAAAAAGCACTGCAGGTAACACTATCTTACATGCCCACAGCCATCACCCTAAACACACCATCAAGAGCATTCCGGTGGGTGAAATGATTAGAGCTAAACGTAATTGTAGCTCACAAATAGATTATAATAGTGAGGTTAACCAAATCAAGGAAACATTGAAAAAGAGAGGGTATACTAACTGGAACTTAAACCGAGCTGAGAAAATAGTGGAGAGGAGACCGCGTTTCTATTCAAAACCAAAAAGAAAAGAACGCATTAATACCGGTCCAGTCACATTAGTCCTACAGTATAATAACCAATTTACTGCGATTTGGAAAATTATTAAAAATAATTTGTGCATCTTGAGAGAGGACCCAGAAATAGCAAATATCTTAAATAATGGTTATAGAATCGTATCAAGAAGAGCACCGTCCTAAAGGTACCTTCACACTAAACAACTTAACAACGATATCGCTAGCGATCCATGACGTTGCAGCGTCCTGGATAGCGATATCGTTGTGTTTGACACGCAGCAGCGATCAGGATCCTGCTGTAACATCGTTGGTCGGAGCTAGAAGGCCAGCACCTTATTTCGTCGCTGGATCTCCCGCAGACATCGCTGAGTCGGTGTGTGTGACGCCGATTCAGCGATGTCTTCACTGGTAACCAGGGTAAACATCGGGTTACTAAGCGCAGGGCCTGTGCTTAGTAACCCGATATTTACCCTGGTTACCCGGGGACTTCGGCATCGTTGGTCGCTGGAGAGCTGTCTGTGTGACAGCTCTCCAGCGACCACACAGCGACGCTGCAGCGATCGGCATCGTTGTCTAGATCGCTGAAGCGTCGCTAAATGTGACGGTACCTTTAGGCAAAACACTTTCACCTAATTGTTTAAAATCTCCACATCTTAATCCTCAGAACTGGCTTCATACAAAGGGCTTTTTTTAAGTGCGGACATAAAGTTTGTAAGACTTGTAAATTTTCATTAAAGTGTTCTAGTTTTATGGATTCTAGTGAACAACACACATTTCCCATAAAAACGTTTCTGAACTGCAATACTTGCAATGTAATTTATATCATGGAATGTACGCTTTGTCGTTTGAAATATGTGGGCAGTACTATACGTCAGCTCAAAGCCAGAATTCGGGAACATATTCACGACGTAGAAAATGCTAATTCCAATAGGAATATATCACAAGTTTCCAAGCACTTTTTAGATTGCCATAACGGCAATCTACATTCACTAAAAATCTATGCCATAGAAAAAATACACAAGTCACAAAGAGGGGGTGATGTTGAAACTATGTTGAGGAGCAGAGAAGCTTGGTGGATGCTAAAATTAAATACTAGGGTTCCAGCAGGTTTAAATAAAAGAAAAGACATGATGTTATTTTATTAATGATCAGTTCTCTTATAAATATTATTCACATTTAGTTAGTTGCAGAAATTTATTTTGTTTGGAATAAGATTCTCATTCCCATTAGTATTAAAATCATAACATCATACTTTATTATATTCGGACTATTTGTGTGCCCTTTTTACTATGGGTTTTTAGTATTGCAGCATTAATAATACATATGCTACGTGTTTTCACATATCACATTATTCACATGCAGTTAGTTGTAGGAATTTATTTTGTTTTTATGAGTGTTATAATCACAATATTATATTGTATATTATACTGATAATCTTCTGTGCCCTTCTTATTACGGGTCTCTAGTATTATAGCACCAATAATATACATGCCGCGTTTTTTTGTTGCGGTTTAATCATTCGTGAACCTTTTGTTCCTGATAAGTATTTACCATGGGTGCTCAATATTGTAGCATTTACACTACACATGCCGCATTTTCCCTTTTGCGGCTTTAATTATTTATGAACTCTGTGTTTTTGTTAGATACTCACATTCAGCCACACATTTTTGGTTTTATTCTTTTAGCCTTATCCTACTAATTGTATTCACACATGTAACAATGTGTTACAATAGGCTTTTTACCTTCATTACAAGTTTCTCCAATTCCCCTCTTATGTGCGGCTAACGGCTGACTCGTGGCTGAGCTTCAGAGCAGGAGTTTTTAGGCTCTTATCTTTTTCTTCTTTTGTTGTTTAGCAACTATTTGTACTGTGTCATGTGCACTAATTAATCTTGTTTAAGGTACCTTCACACGAAACGACTTTGTAACGATATCGCTAGTGATCCGTGACGTTGCAGCGTCCTGGCTAGCGATATCGTTTAGTTTGACACGCAGCAGCGATCAGGATCCTGCTGTGATGTCGCTGGTCGCTGAATAAAGTTCAGAACTTTATTTGGTCGTCCGATCGCCGTGTTTGACAGCAAAAGCAACGATACCAGCGATATTTTACACTGGTAACCAGGGTAAACATCGGGTTACTAAGCGCAGGGCCGCGCTTAGTAACCCGATGTTTACCCTGGTTACCAGTGTAAAATGTAAAAAAACCAAACAGTACATACTTACATTCGCATCCCCCGCCGTCTGCTTCCCACACTGACTGAGCGCCGCAAAGTGAAAGTGAAAGCACAGCACAGCGGTGACGTCACCGCTGTGCCCTGCTACTGCCGGCGCTCAGTCAGTCAGTCAGTGCAGGAAGCGGACGCCGGGGGACGCGAATGTAAGTATGTACTGTTTGTTTTTTTTACATTTTACGCTGGTAACCAGGGTAAACATCGGGTTACTAAGCGCGGCCCTGCGCTTAGCAACCCGATGTTTACCCTGGTTACCCGGGGACCTCGGCATCGTTGGTCGCTGGAGAGCGGTCTGTGTGACAGCTCTCCAGCGATCAAACAGCGACGCTGCAGCGATCGGCATCGTTGTCGCTATCGCTGCAGCGTCGTTTCGTGTGAAGGTACCATTAGATAGAGTCTCTGCACTAATCCCTGCTGGCAATGATGTGATAACAGCACGCAGCCTAACATACCGTAATTTCTTGTGTTCTCTTTTGTTTTTAGTTCCTGAAGCACACCATCATATCTTATAATAGTTGTTGGGTCTTTCTTCTTTTTTGTTAATAAACAAACGTCACTAATAAGCTTGGCATATGGAAAAATAAATAACAACAATTGTCATTTTAGTGCCATAAGCACATTTGTTGTGTTTTTTGCCTGCGATTGTAATTACTCATGAATATTTTGCTTTTGGGTACTGGGTGTTTCCTTTTTTTGCAATTTATACTTGTTCAATGTTCAAAGTATTTAGTTATTAATAACTGTAGCCGTAATTGTTCAATTCTTAATAATAATTTTTATCTATGTATCTTTTATATAGATTTCATTGTATAAATCTTTTTAATCTGTATAATTATTGGTAATATTTTTGCTTTGTTATATGTGTATATTGTTCAGATGGATTGCCATGCTATGAACTTTTTATGTCTGTTTATCTTACGCCCACTTTTCAAATTAGTTATGCTAATCATTTACCCCACCGGTGTGTTTTCCGGTTTAGGGCTATTTAAGTGGGACACATGGGTCTTTTGGAATGTCATGATTAAGGGAGCTTAGTCTCCAGAAACGCGTTGAGATTCTTACCCATATGGCTTGTGCTGAAGTCTGTATCCTCTATGCTTAAAAGTATGTGAATAAAGAAAACTCTTTTTTACGGATTCGGTGAAGCTGGACATTCCTTTCTTTTTTGCAGTGTATATATACAGGACAGGAGGAGTGGTACTGTGCAGTGTATATATACAGGACAGGAGGAGTGGTACTGTGCAGTGTATATATACAGGGCAGGAGGAATGATACTGTGCAGTGTATATATACAGGACAGGAGGAGTGGTACTGTGCAGTGTATATATACAGGACAGGAGGAGTGGTACTGTGCAGTGTATATATACAGGGCAGGAGGAATGATACTGTGCAGTGTATATATACAGGACAGGAGGAGTGGTACTGTGCAGTGTATATATACAGGACAGGAGGAGTGGTACTGTGCAGTGTATATATACAGGACAGGAGGAGTGGTACTGTGCAGTGTATATATACAGGACAGGAGGAGTGGTACTGTGCAGTGTATATATACAGGAGGAGTGGTACTGTGCAGTGTATATATACAGGACAGGAGGAGTGGTACTGTGCAGTGTATATATACAGGACAGGAGGAGTGGTACTGTGCAGTGTATATATACAGGACAGGAGGAGTGATACTGTGCAGTGTATATTGTAAGATTGCTCTTACTGGGTGTATTGGGGACACTCGCTTGGCACAGGATTAACGTAGTCAGGCACGATTTTTGCTTAAACACAGTCTATACGGTTTATTAAAGTGTCATAAACCGGGTTATGCACAGTTCATTATATACATTTCATGAAACACAACAGGCACCAACTGGTGATATTAACTTGCAGCTTTATCTTAAACACTTCATTTACGGCTTTGACTCATGGATAGTGTTGAGCGATACCGTCCGATACTTGAAAGTATCGGTATCGGAAAGTATCGGCCGATACCGGCAAAGTATCGGATCCAATCCGATACCGATACCCGATACCAATACAAGTCAATGGGACTCAAGTATCGGACGGTATTCCTGATGGTTCCCAGGGTCTGAAGGAGAGGAAACTCTCCTTCAGGCCCTGGGATCCATATAAATGTGTAAAAGAAAGAATTAAAATAAAAAATATCGCTATACTCACCTCTCCGACGCAGCCTGGACCTCAGCGAGGGAACCGGCAGCGTTGTTTGTTTAAAATTTGCGCTTTTACTTGGTTACGTGAAGTCCCGGCTTGTGATTGGTCAGGGCGGCCATGTTGCCGGGACGCGGACCAATCACAGCAAGCCGTGACGAAATTACGTCACGGCTTGCTGTGATTGGTCCGCGTCCCGGCAACATGGCCGCCATTAACCAATCACAAGCCGTGACGTCACGGGAGGCTGGACACGCGCGCTTTTTAAAATGGGCGCGTGTCCAGCCTCCCGTGACGTCCCGGCTTGTGATTGGTTGCGTCTCCCATGTGACTGCGACGCAACCAATCACAAAGCCGGGACGTAATTTTAAAATCCTTAAGGACCTGAAATTACGTCACGGCTTGCTGTGATTGGTTGCGTCGCCCATGTGACTGCGACGCAACCAATCACAATGCCGGAACGTAATTTTAAAATCCTGAAGGACCTGAAATTACGTCACGGCTTGCTGTGATTGGTTGCGTCCCGGTCACATGGGCGGCACGCAACCAATCACAAGCCGGGACTCACGTAAAGGAAAGAAAAGCGCAAATTTTAAACAAAGAACGCTGCCGCTTCCCTCGGTAAGGTGCAGGCTGCGTCGGAGAGGTGAGTATAGCAATATTTTTTATTTTGATTCTCTCTTTTACACATTTTTACATTAATGTTGTTTCGATACCGATACCCGATATCACAAAAATATCGGATCTCGGTATCGGAATTCCGATACAGCAAGTATCGGCCGATACCCGATACTTGCAGTATCGGAATGCTCAACACTACTCACGGATACTAAACATGCTGGACCTCTCACTTCATCCAGTTACCATGGGTGTCCGTACGCCATATGCAGCGCCCCAGAGTCCTGGTCGTTGCAGTACTGTGGCTCCGCCACTAAGGGGAGCTGTGGTACGTTCGATGGCACTGAAGGAGTTCATCTGATCAGGTATCACAGACACCAATACATTTCACCGCCGGGCCTCCAGGGGGAGCTAAGGGTTCTATTCATTAGGCCACTCTCCACACACTGGTAAAACTGGGGGTCAGACAGGAAGTTAGACAGAAAGCTGACTGGGTCGGAGCCAGGCAACACTTTGTGGCAGAGGGTGTTGCGGGAGAAGATTCGGTAGGGTCTCTGTCAGGGGTGGGATCCTGACAGAGGCTTGGCAACTAGAGAGAACGTAACGGGTCCGTGCCTGCTCAGTATAGCGGCGGCACCCACGAAGGGACTGGAAGCGAGATAGATTGTGCTGAGTGAGAAACGAGATCAAAGCAACAAGGAGAATACCAGTAGGGGTCATGCTGTAAGACCGAGGCAACATCCTACTGAGGCGCACAACCGGCGGCCGGAACGCCGAGGGAGTATTACAATATTCAGCTTCAAGCAATACTCTAAACCAACGGCAGGACAGTCAGTCTAAGGCGGGCTGTCTCACTAAAATCACCTATGCAGTCTTGGGGGGCAACTTGTGGAGAGGGGCGACTCTAGGGTCCCGGAAGAGCTCCGAGCCTACCCGTCATACGGGTGCCGTCCCAACCATAACACCGGGAGGGACGGAGGATTAGCAGGACATCATCTAATCGAGTTGTGAGGGAACTTAAGAAACGGACACAACAGTTGGGAGGACTTTCCGTAAGCACAGCAGGGAAGGACCGCAACACATAGCGCTAGAAGGAAGGCACAGGTTTCCACCTGTAAAGAGAACTCTGGAGGTGCCATTGGACCGGCCGGACTTGCGCAGCCTGGTTATCCGGATTCTGGACTGAGGACCCAGAGATCTTCAGTAAAGAGGTAAAGAGACTGCAACCTGGTGTCCTCGTTATTTACTGCACCGCACCACCATAGCCTCACCACCCCCATCATCTATTATATCTATCACTGTACGCCCCTCGGCAGGGTCACGGACCGGGCCTAGCCACCGTGACAACCCCAGAGCAGAGACTCAGAGGCCCGGTGCCGGGTACCCCTCGGCCCTGCGGCAGTGGGGGCGCTACAACTTGGCGTCACGAACAGGATCTACTTAAGCCTGAAGAATCAGGTCATGTGTGCCTTGGAACTGTGATTTGTTGTGCTTGGACTGTACTTCATTGTAAAGACCGTGCTGCGCCATTCCCCGGCAAAACCGCCGCCATTATAGTACTATGTGGCGCGCAGAAGAGAGGGGGCGTGTCATCGTGGGCGTAGCTTGGAAGAGTGGCGCGAAGATGGAACCCGCCCCTCACAGATATTACTATGTCCAGAGGATATGCTCATCAAGGAGAAGGGCCCGCCTCCTAGTGTGGGATGGTGGAGGAGAGAGGGGCCGCCCTCCAGAAGGGGAGGAGCGAAAACCTCTGAACGCCACGAGGCAGAATCCGATTGGCAGCATGGAGCGCGGAAGTCACCCCGGAGAGGGAGAGAAGACCCGTACCAGGCCCCGCCAATGGGAGCCGAAGGAGCTCTTACCAGGCTGCGCGAATCAGGAGATCCTCGGGGTGGAGGTAGAGGAGCTGTGCCGGCAGTTCCGGAGTCTGTGCCAGCGAGCAACCACCCCCGGCGAGGAGCCGCACCAGCACCAGGCACCGATCCCGCAGCCGACAACAGAGGAGACCGGCACCGGAGATGCTTCAGAAGCAGGTAACGGCGCCGACCCTGGCGCGGCGACTGAAGAGCCCCTGCTGGTGGATGTAGACTCACCTCCACCACAACCACCCGGGCGGGTGTGTAGCCGCATTGAATGTGAGAGGCCCTGGGAAACTCTGCAGACAGCCGATAGCCCCCTACGACCCACCAAGCAGCCCACGCAGCTCCAGGGAGAATGGGTAACCTTCAAGTGGACCCGCGTGGCCACTACCAATCTGATGGGGTTTCCAGGGGATGTCCAGGAGGAGGGGGAGAGTATTGAGGTCATCCGCCAGAGGGAATACCGCCAGCAGCTGCGCCAGCAGGAAGAGGAGTGGGCCCGCAAGAAGGAGCTCCGGCGTCAGGCTGAGCGAGAGAAGGACCTTCAAACTAAAGCTCAGGTCAGGCAGGCTGCTGAGGAGAACTGGGGCCCGCAGCGCTACGGCGTGATCAGCACCTTCCGACTGCAGGGAGGTTGGGGCTTCATTAAAGAGTCCGGTCTTGCCTTGGAGGTGTTTGTAAACCAGCGGGATGTAGAGGCGCACCTCATTGAGGGACACCCAGGCCGGGATCTCTACCCAGGGGACCGAGTTCGGTATACCCGCCACTGGGGAGACAAAGGGTGGTACGCCTTGCATGTGCGTAAATACAAGCCGGAAGTGACACCACCATCCTCAGATGATTTACCGGGACCCGCGGCCATTGCCCCCATCTCCCTGTGTGCCAAGTGTCTGCGGGCCATCACTCCGAGGAGAACTGTGAGTACCCAGACCCCTATCCAGGGTGCCGATGCCCTTTACGTGGTGGCGGGAGGAGGGCGGTACTCACGGAAACCATCCCCAGACTTGGAGGGATAAACCTCGATACCATGAGTATGTATATAGTTACTGTTCTACTGTCTTGCTGCTAAACCCGTTCAGGGTAAACTCTTAAAGGGATCCCTTTGTTGACCCGGGATCCCTATTGTTTTGTTTGTTTTTTTTCTAAGTTTTGCACAAATTTTCAGAACTACCGCAATCATGAACAGTGCATGATACAAACTCTCTGTAAATAGTTTGCACCTTCTTAAAGGTGCTCCCTACTGGTTTTACTTAAAGAAGGACTCTTTGTGAAGATACCGCACCGGAGCCTTTGCTGAGTATGGACTGGTAGCTTGAGAAGATCTGCTACCTCATAGAGACTTGGTCCCCTCTTAAAGGGGATGTTCACTTGTCGCATTTAAAGAATGGTATTGCTTTAAGACTCAGAGATAGCAATAATGTCTTGACAAAAAGGAAGTAATGATGATGCTTGTATGAAAAAGTTATGTGTATTTAACAAGTTAATTGTGGAAAATGTTGGATAATGTTGATAGAAAGATGAGGACAGAGAGTGAACCCGTACGGGGTTAGTTAGTGAGTCCTCTTAGGGGCCTTGAAGAAATGGCTCATTGATCCTAAACTGAAAGTAATGTTATGTTCTATACTGTGTATAGTAGTTGAAAAGACAGAAGGCTCGGGCTGAAAGGAGCGGTCCTGTAAGAAAGGAGAGGCAGTAGGTCTGGTGCCGTTAGGACAGGCGGTCCTGCAGATTTAAAGAAGGCGAATGTAAAAGTTAAATTGCCTTATAATGTGATTATAAGAAGGTCTTTAGCGGATTCAGAGTGTACGTCCTTAAAGGCAATGTTAAATTATTGTTCAAGAATTTGTACTAAGTAGAATACCCGGTTGGGTAAGAAAAGTTATTTATAGCATGTTGCTATGATATTTAACCATGTTTGTAACGTTCAAGTGTCCTCACCTCCCATAAAGGGAAGCTCTGTTTAAATATACTTACTGTTATTGCACTCAACAAAATTGTATGTCTTTTTGCTAAACTGTATTGTTGTTTTCTTCCCAGTCCCGGAGTACTGGATTTAACCAGGGGGGAGTGCAGCGCCCCAGAGTCCTGGTCGTTGCAGTACTGTGGCTCCGCCACTAAGGGGAGCTGTGGTACGTTCGATGGCACCGAAGGAGTTCATCTGATCAGGTATCACAGACACCAATACATTTCACCGCCGGGCCTCCAGGGGGAGCTAAGGGTTCTATTCATTAGGCCACTCTCCACACACTGGTAAAACTGGGGGTCAGACAGGAAGTTAGACAGAAAGCTGACTGGGTCGGAGCCTTTCAACACCTTGTGGCAGAGGGTGTTGCGGGAGAAGATTCGGTAGGGTCTCTGTCAGGGGTGGGATCCTGACAGAGGCTTGGCAACTAGAGAGAACGTAACGGGTCCGTGCCTGCTCAGTATAGCGGCGGCACCCACGAAGGGACTGGAAGCGAGATAGATTGTGCTGAGTGAGAAACGAGATCAAAGCAACAAGGAGAATACCAGTAGGGGTCATGCTGTAAGACCGAGGCAACATCCTACTGAGGCGCACAACCGGCGGCCGGAACGCCGAGGGAGTATTACAATATTCAGCTTCAAGCAATACTCTAAACCAACGGCAGGACAGTCAGTCTAAGGCGGGCTGTCTCACTAAAATCACCTATGCAGTCTTGGGGGGCAACTTGTGGAGAGGGGCGACTCTAGGGTCCCGGAAGAGCTCCGAGCCTACCCGTCATACGGGTGCCGTCCCAACCATAACACCGGGAGGGACGGAGGATTAGCAGGACATCATCTAATCGAGTTGTGAGGGAACTTAAGAAACGGACACAACAGTTGTGGGGACTTTCCATAAGCACAGCAGGGAAGGACCGCAACACATAGCGCTAGAAGGAAGGCACAGGTTTCCACCTGTAAAGAGAACTCTGGAGGTGCCATTGGACCGGCCGGACTTGCGCAGCCTGGTTATCCGGATTCTGGACTGAGGACCCAGAGATCTTCAGTAAAGAGGTAAAGAGACTGCAACCTGGTGTCCTCGTTATTTACTGCACCGCACCACCATAGCCTCACCACCCCCATCATCTATTATATCTATCACTGTACGCCCCTCGGCAGGGTCACGGACCGGGCCTAGCCACCGTGACAACCCCAGAGCAGAGACTCAGAGGCCCGGTGCCGGGTACCCCTCGGCCCTGCGGCAGTGGGGGCGCTACACCATACAGTTCACCAATGTCCCATGTCCCATACAGCGCATATGACACAGGGTCGGGGTTTCTAAACACGCCGAACCTCACTCCGTTCAGTTGCTTTGGGAGACCACACAGTTCATAGAGCATCACAAGCACCAACAGTCTGTATAGTACCTGACGGGAGCTCCTGCTCCACCTGCTGACTCCTTGTCAGTCCACTCTCCTGGGAAAGCTGCCTCACAGGGATCACCAACTTGCCTGGGCGGCATATCTTAGTCAGTCCAGACCCACCGAAGGACGATAGCTTCCTCAACATAGACCATCCAGAATCAGAGTCTTACTGTGCGCTATTCAGGGATCTGGTCCTACTCCCAGAACCTCCCAACACACCAGCATGAGCTCTTCAGGATTTCCTACTCCCAGGACTTCCAACACATGAACTGCACATGTGACTTGTCCAGGTGCTATTCAGGACCTTGTCCAACACCCCAGGCATATAACCTGTCCAGGTGTTATTCAGGACGTCAGTCCAATACCCCAGGCATATGACCTGTCCAGATGCTATTCAGGACGTCAGACCAGCACCCCAGGCCACTAGCAAGTCCAAAGCCCCACCATGTGCTCTTCAGGACTCCTACTCCCAGGAAATCCAACACAGGTTGTTCAGTGTGCTATTCAGGCATCCAGTCCTACTCCCAGGGCCTCCCAACACACAAGCATGTGACCTGTCCAGGTGCTATTCAGGACCTCTGTCCAACACCCCAGGCCACCAGGACCAAAGCCCCACCACGTGCTCTTCAGGACTCCTACTCCAGGAAATCCAACACAGGTTGTTCAGTGTGCTATTCAGGGATCCGGCCCTACTCCCAGGGCCTCCCAACACACAGGCTCTCCAGGACCTTCCACTGGAACCACACAGGACCCATGTGACCCACACCCTGGTCACATTATATACCCTTAACCACTCCCCTGGGTGGGAGTGTGGATGTGTGGCTAGTTTGTCCCACCCATCTCACAACTAGCCTAGTAAGTCTCCCTTACCACTACACCATACATATACACACTCTTGAGGGACCACAGGTCCCAGAACAACAACATTGCAGACTTACCACGTAGACTCCCTCTGCGACACATATCAGCCACTCACAATTCTGCCAGTCATGTTTCACCACCATTATAACAACAAATACACCTCCATGCATATCCCAAGGACCACACACAGCGCCCCCTAGCTGCCACAGGGGTCACTGCACCACAATATATACAGGACAGGAGGAGTGGTACTGTGCAGTGTATACAGCACAGGAGAAGTGGTACTGCACAGTGTATATATACAGGACAGGAGGAGTGATACTGTGCAGTGTATATATACAGGACAGGAGAAGTGGTACTGTGCAGTGTATATATACAGGACAGGAGGAGTGATACTGTGTAGTGTGTATACACAGGACAGAAGTTGTACTGTGCAGTGTATATATAGGACAGGAGGAGTGGTACTGCGCAGTGTATACAGTATATACAGGACAGCACAAGTGGTACTGTTCAGTGTATATATACAGGACAGGAGGAGTGGTACTTTGCAGTGTACAGTATATATACAGGACAGCAGGAGTGGTACTGTGCAGTGTATACAGAGCAGGAGGAGTGGTACTTTGCAGTGTATATATACAGGACAGGAGACGTGGTGCTGTGCAGTGTATTTATACAGGATAGGAGGAGTGGTACTGTGCAGTGTATACAGTACATACAGGACAGGAAGAGTGGTATTGTGCAGTGTATACATACAGGACAGGAGAAGTGGTACTGTGCAGTGAATATACAGGGCAGGAGCAGTGGTACTGTGCAGTGTATATATACAGGAGGAGTGGTATGTGCAGTGTATACATACAGGACAGGAGAAGTGGTACTGTGCAGTGTATATACAGGGCAGGAGCAGTGGTACTGTGCAGTGTATATATACAGGAGGAGTGGTATGTGCAGTGTATACATACAGGACAGGAGAAGTGGTACTGTGCAGTGTATATATACAGGGCAGGAGCAGTGGTACTGTGCAGTGTGTATGTATACAGGACAGGAGAAGTTGTACTGTGCAGTGTACACATACAGAGCAGGAGGAGTGGTACTGTGCAGTGTATAGACACAAGACAGCAGGAGTGGTACTGTGCAGTGTATATATACAGGGCAAGAGCAGTGGTACTGTGCAGTGTATATATACAGGAGGAGTGATATTGTGCAGTGTATACATACAGGACAGGAGAAGTGGTACTGTGCAGTGTATATATACAGGACAGCAGGAGTGGTACTGTGCAGTGTACACATACAGGGCAGGAGCAGTGGTACTGTGCAGTGTACACATACAGAGCAGGAGGAGTGGTACTGGGCAGTGTATATATACAGGAGAGGAGAAGTGGTACTGTGCAGTGTATATATACAGGACAGGAGAAGTGGTACTGTGCAGTGTATATATACAGGACTGGGGGAGTGGTACTGTGCAGTGTAGAAATACAGGACAGGAGGAATGGTACTGTGCAGTATATATATACAGGACAGGAGTGGTACTGTGCAGTGTATATATACAGGGCAGGAGGAGTGGTACTGTGCAGTATATATATAAAGGAGGAGTGGTATTGTGCAGTGTATATATACAGGACAGGGGAAGTGGTACTGTGCAGTGTATATATACAGGACAGCAGGAATGGTACTGTGCAGTGTATATATACAGGGCAGGAGGAGTGGTACTGTGCAGTGTATATACAGGACTGGGGGAGTGGTACTGTGCAGTGTAGAAATACAGGACAGGAGGAATGGTACTGTGCAGTATATATATACAGGACAGGAGTGGTACTGTGCAGTGTATATATACAGGGCAGGAGGAGTGGTACTGTGCAGTGTATATATACAGACTCTTAGATTGACACCACGCAGGAGATATATATATATATATATATATATATATATATATATATATATATATATATATATATATATATATATATATATATATACAGTTAGGTCCATATATATTTGGACAGAGACAACCTTTTTCTAATTTTGGTTATAGACATTACCACTATGAATTTTAAACAAAACAATTCAGATGCAGTTGAAGTTCAGACTTTCAGCTTTCATTTGAGGGTATCCACATTAAAATTGGATGAAGGGTTTAGGATCTTCCGCTCCTTAACATGTGCCACCCTGTTTTTAAAGGGACCAAAAGTAATTGGACAATTGACTCCAAGGCTATTTCATGGACAGTTGTGGGCAATCCCTTCATTATGTCATTCTGAATTAAGCAGATAAAAGGCCTGGAGTTGATTTGAGGTGTGGTGCTTGCATTTGGAAGGTTTTGCTGTGAAGTAAACATGCGGTCAAAGGAGCTCTCCATGCAGGTGAAACAAGTCATCCTTAAGCTGCGAAAACAGAAAAAAACCCATCTGAAAAATTGCTACAATATTAGGAGTGGCAAAATCTACAGTTTGGTACATCCTGAGAAAGAAAGAAAGCACTGGTGAACTCATCAATGCAAAAAGACCTGGGTGCCCACGGAAGACAACAGCGGTGGATGATCGCAGAATAATCTCCATGGTGAAGAGAAACCTCTTCACAACAGCCAACCAAGTGAACAGCACTCTCCAGGAGGTAGGCGTATCAATATCCAAATCTACCATAAAGAGAAGACTGCATGAAAGTAAATACAGAGGGTTCACTGCACCGTGCAAGCCACTCATAAGCATCAAGAATAAAAAGGCTATACTGGACTTTGCTAAAAAACATCTAAAAAAGCCAGCACAGTTCTGGAAGAACATTCTTTGGACAGATGAAACCAAGATCAACCTCTACCAGAATGATGGAAAGAGAAAAGTATGGCGAAGGCGTGGTACAGCTCATGATCCAAAGCATACCACATCATCTGTAAAACACGGTGGAGGCAGTGTGATGGCTTGGGCATGCATGGCTGCCAGTGGCACTGGGTCACTAGTGTTTATTGATGATGTGACACAGGACAGAAGCAGCCGAATGAATTCTGAGGTATTCAGAGCCATACTGTGTGCTCAGATCCAGCCAAATGCAGCCAAACTGGTTGGTTGTCGTTTCATACTACAGATGGACAATGACCCAAAACATAAAGCCAAAGCAACTCAGGAGTTTATTAAAGCAAAGAAGTGGAATATTCTTGAATGGCCAAGTCAGTCACCTGATCTGAACCCAATTGAGCATGCATTTCACTTGTTATAGACTAAACTTCAGACAGAAAGGCCCATAAACAAACAGCAACTGAAAACCACTGCAGTGAAGGCCTGGCAGAGCATCAAAAAGGAGGAAACACAGCGTCTGGTGATGTCCATGAGTTCAAGACTTCAGGCAGTCATTGCCAACAAAGGATTTTCAACCAAGTACTAGAAATGAACATTTTATTTACAATTATTTAATCTGTCCAATTACTTTTGGTCCCTTTAAAAACAGGGTGGCACATGTTAAGGAGCTGAAACTCCTAAACCCTTCATCCAATTTTAATGTGGATACCCAGTGGCGTAACTACAAAGTTATGGGCCCCGGTGCGAACTTCCAAATGGGGCCCCCCCCGCCATAAAATTCAATGTAAGCCCCATAGAATACAATGCAGCCCCCCTCATAGTATAATGCAGCCCCTCCATACAGGGGCAGTGACAAAGACACGAGCAAATGGTGACGAGGGGGCAGAGGAGAGGGAACAAGGGGGCAAGGAAGACGGGCACTAGGGGACACATGGGGGCTAGGAGGCAGGGGAGAAGGATACAAGGGGTCTAGTGGGCAAGGGAGACTGACACAAGTGGGCAAGGGAGACTGACACAAAGGGCACACGGGGACTAGTGGACAAGAGAGACTGGCACACGGGGACACGGACTAGTGGGCAAGGGAGACTGACACACGGGGAATAGTGGGCAAGGGAGACTGATACAAGGGGACTAGTGGGCAATGGAGACTGACACACGGGGACAAGGGACAAGCACAAGGGGACAAGGGAGACAGGCACAAGGGGACACATAGGGACTAGTGAGCAAGAGACTGACACAAGGGGACAAGGGATACAAGAACAAGGGGACACACAGGGACAAGTGGGAAAGGGAGACTGACACACAGGGACTAGTGGGCAAAGGAGACTGACACAAGCACAAGGGGACAAAGGAGACTGACACAAGCACAAGGGGACATAGGAGACAGGCACATGGGGACACACAGGGACTAATGGGCAAGGGAGACTGGCACACGGGGACACAAGCATAAGGGAGACAGGCTCAAGGGGACACACAGGGACTAATGGGCAAGGGAGACTGGCACATGGGGACAAGGGACACAAGCATAAGGGGACAAGGGAGACAGGCACATGGGGACACACAGGGACTAATGGGCAAGGGAAACTGGCACATGGGGACACAAGCATAAGGGAGACAGGCTCAAGGGGACTCACGGCCCCCTGACCTGCCAGAGCCGCTTGCAGCTGCGACCGTAGTAGTTACGCCGCTGCCTCACACACACACATACTACAGATATCACACACACACTACAGATATCACACACACACATCATACTACAGATATCACACACACACACACACACACACACATCAGTTATTACACACACTACAGATATCACACACACATCATATTACAGATATCACACACATACTACAGTTATCACACACACACACTACAGATATCACACACACACACAGACATACTACAGATATCACACACACACACATCAAAACACAGATATCACACACACACACTACAGATAACACACACACACACACTACAGATATCACACACACACACATACACACACTACAGATATCACACACACACACACACATACACACACTACAGATATCACACACACACACATCATACTACAGATATCACACACATACTACAGTTATCACACACACACTACAGATACCACACACACACACACACACACACACACACCAGAGATACCAGCTCATATACACAACTCACAATCTCCTCTCTGGTACAGGGGTGGCTGATGTAAACCGGCTGCAGCTCCTCAGCTTCTCCTAAGGCTAGTTTCACACTAGCGTCGGGAACAACCCGTCGCTGTGCGTCGGGCCGACGTTCCCGACGCTAGTGTGGTCTCCGCCGCACAACGGGGGCAGCGGATGCATTTTTCCCACGCATCCGCTGCCCCATTGTGAGGTGCGGGGAAGTGCGGGGAGGTGGGGGCGGAGTTCCGGCCGCGCATGCGCGGCCGGAAAAAGTGGACCGTCGGGAGCAAAAAACGTTACATGTAAGGTTTTTTTCTCCCGACGGTCCACTACCACACGCCCAAGCGTCGCAAAACGGACGCGACGTTTGGCAATGCGTCGCAAATGCGTCGCTAATGTTAGTCTATGACGAAAAAACGTATCCAGCAAGAACTTTTGCTGGATGCGTATTTTCGGCAAAACGACGCATTTGCGACGTATTGCAGTTAACGCTAGTGTGAAACTAGCCTAAAGCGGCTCTGTCCCGCACCTCCCCCCTGCTCTCGCCTTCTGTCCCGGGGTTATTTTGGCTTTCTCTTAAAGGGAACCTGTCACCCCGTTTTTTCCGTATGAGATAAAAATACTGTTAAATAGGGCCTGAGCTGTGCATTGCAATAGTGTATTTTGTGGACCCCGATTCCCCACCTATGCTGCCGAAATACGTTACCAAAGTAGTCGTTTTCGCCTGTCAATCAGGCTGGTCTGGTCAGATGGGCGTGGTGTCTTCCCCCAGATCTTGCTTAGTTTTCCGTTGGTGGCGTAGTGGTGTGCGCATGCCCAAGGTCCCGAATCCACTGCACAGGGGAGTGAAAATAGCGTGATGTGCGACATTTCATTGGTGATCGGTGGGGGCGGCCATCTTCCTTTGGCCGCGCGTGCGCAGAAGCGGCGCTCTGCTGGCCGCGGCTTCAGGAAAATGGCCGCAGGATGCCGCGCGTGCCCAGATGGAGATCGCGGCGGCCATTTTCCTGAAGCAGAGATGCGACACCTCGTACACACCCGACTCCGCTCCGTACACCCCCGGCTCCGCTCCGTACACCTCGTACACACACGGCTCCGCTCCGTACACCTCGTACACACACGGCTCCGCTCCGTACACCTCGTACACACACGGCTCCGCTCCGTACACCTCGTACACACACGGCTCCGCTCCGTACACCTCGTACACACACGGCTCCGCTCCGTACACCTCGTACACACACGGCTCCGCTCCGTACACCTCGTACACACACGGCTCCGCTCCGTACACCTCGTACACACACGGCTCCGCTCCGAACGCCTCGTACACACACGGCTCCGCTCCGTACGCCTCGTACACACACGGCTCCGCTCCGTACGCCTCGTACACACCCGGCTCCGCTCCGTACGCCTCGTACACACCCGGCTCCGCTCCGTACGCCTCGTACACACCCGGCTCTGCTCCGTACACCTCATACACACCCAGCTCTGCTCCGTACACCTCATACACACCCGGCTCTGCTCCGTACACCTCATGCACACCCGGCTCTGCTCCGTACACCTCATACACACCCGGCTCTGCTCCGTACACCTCATACACACCCGGCTCTGCTCCGTACACCTCATGCACACCCAGCTCTGCTCCGTACACCTCATGCACACCCAGCTCTGCTCCGTACACCTCATACACACCCAGCTCTGCTCCGTACACCTCATACACACCCGGCTCTGCTCCGTACACCTCATACACACCCGGCTCTGCTCCGTACACCTCATGCACACCCAGCTCTGCTCCGTACACCTCATGCACACCCAGCTCTGCTCCGTACACCTCATACACACCCGGCTCCGCTCCGTACACCTCATACACACACGGCTCCGCTCTGTACACCTCATACACACACTGCTCTGCTACATCCACACAAACCCCTCCTGACCTCACACAAAAGCTTACCCTCCTCCAGCATGATGACAAACAGCACTGCACTACTGTCCTGCACTACACGGAAGCCCTTGATCATGTGACTCCAACTCCTCCCCTCCTGTGACCTCATCACAGGTCCTGTGCGCACAGAGCAGTGGCAGCTATAGTAGTGGTGTGCGGCTCTCTGCGGTGGAGGGGCTCTGCTGCGGGTCAAGTGCAGTCCCACCCGTGATCGCGAGTGCACGCGCAGCAGGGCCTGTAAGGAAGAATTATTTAAAGGGCCGGCGGCCCATTTTGTAGCTTAGAGTTCTTAGGAGCCCGCCCAGTCTGCTGGACTGGGTGGGCCCCTAAGCACTGCGGGCCCCGTCGCAATTGCGACCCCTGCGACCGCGGTAGTTACGCCCCTGTGGATACCCTCAAATGAAAGCTGAAAGTCTGAACTTCAACTGCATCTGAATCGTTTTGTTTAAAATTTATTGTGGTAATGTCTAGAACCAAAATTAGAATAATGTTGTCTCTGTCCAAATATATATGGACCTAACTGTATATATACACACACACACATCTCTGGCAAAGATTAAGACCACTGCAAAAAGTTTAGTTTTTCTGATTTTTTCTCTCTATGGGTATATTTTTGAGTAATATGTAAATTGTTCATTTATTCTATAAACTTCTGACATGTCTCCAAATTTCCAAGCAATAAATTTAGCATTTTTTTTCTGAGAAGGAGAAATGGTCAAAGTAAAAAAAAAACAGTGCTTTAAGACCTCAAATAATGCAAAGAAAACAAGTTCATAATCATTTAGAAACAACAATACTAATGTTTTAACTCAGGAACAGTTCAGAAATAAATATTTTGTGGAATAACCATGATTTTTAATCACAGCTTTCATGCGTCTTGGCATGCTAGTTTCCACCAGTCTTTCACACTGCTTCTGGCACAAAAATGTAAGCAGTTCTTCTTTGTTTGATGGCTTGTGAGTGACTATCCATCAACCTCTTGATTACATTCCAGAGGTTTTCCATGAGGTTCAGGCCTGGTGATCTGGCTGCCCATGACAGGGTTTTGTTGTGATGGTCTCTTAATTTTTGCCAGAGCTGTAAATATATGTACACTGCTCAAAAAAATAAAGGGAACACTAAAATCCCACATCCTAGATATCACTGAATGAAATATTCCAGTTGTAAATCTTTATTCATTACATAGTGGAATGTGTTGAGAACAATAAAACCTAAAAATTATTAACGTAAATCATAGCTAATATCCCACGGATGTCTGGAGTTGGAATCAAAGTGGAAAATGAAGTTCAGGCTGATCCAACTTCAGTGGAAATGCCTCAAGACAAGGAAATGATGCTCTGTAGTGTGTGTGGTGTGTGGCCTCCACGTGCCTGTATGACCTCCCTACAACACCTGGGCATGCTCCTGATGATGCAGCGGATGGTCTCCTGAGGGATCTCCTCCCATACCTGGACTAAAGCATCCGCCAACTCCTGGACAGTCTGTGGTGCAACATGACGTTGGTGAATGGTGCGAGACATGATGTCCCAGATGTGTTCAATCTGATTCAGGTCTGGGGAACAGGCGGGCCAGTCCATAGCTTCAATGCCTTCATCTTGAAGGAACTGCTAACATACTCCAGCCACATGAGGTCTGGCATTGTCCTGCATTAGGAGGAACCCAGGGCCAACCGCACAAGCATATGGTCTCACAAAGGGTCTGAGGATCTCATCTCGGTACCTAATGGCAGTCAGGCTACCTCTGGCGAGCACGTGGAGGGCTTTGTGGTCCTCCAAAGAAATGCCACCCCACAACATTACTGACCCACTGCCAAACTGGTAATGCTGAAGGATGTTGTAGGCAGCAGATCGCTCTCCACGGCATCTCTAGACTCTGTCACATGTGCTCAGTGTGAACCTGTTTTCATTTGTAAAGTGCACAGGGCGCCAGTGGCGAATTTGCCAATCCTGGTGTTCTGTGGCAAATGCCAAGCGTCCTGCATGGTTTTAGGCTGTGAGCACAACCCCCATCTGTGGATGTCGGGAACTCAGAACATCCTCATGGAGTCAGTTTCTAACCATTTGTGCAGACACATGCACATTTGTGACCTGCTGGTGGTCATTTTTCAGGGCTCTGGCAGTGCTTCTCCTGTTCTTCCTTGCACAAAGGCTGAGCTAGCGGTCCTGCTGCTGGGTTGTTGCCCTTCTACGGCCACCTCCATGTTTCCTGGTAGCGCCTCCAGCCTCTGGACACTATGCTGGCAGACACAGCAAACTTTCTTGCAAACCTTCTTGCCACAGCTCGCATTGATGTGCCATCCTGGATGAGCTGTACTACCTGAGCCACTTGTGTGGGTTGTAGAGTCCATCTCATGCTACCACAAGTGTGAAAGCACAACCAACATTCAAAAGTGACCAAAACATCAGCCAGAAAGCATTGGTACTGAGATGTGGTCTGTGGTCCCCACCTGAAGAACCACTCCTTTATTGAGTGTGTCTTGATAATTGCCAATAATTTCCATCTGTTGTCTATTCCATTTGCACAACAGCATGTGAAATTGGTTGCCAAACAGTGTTGCTTCCTAAGTTTGATTTCACAGAAGTTTGAATTACTTGGAGTTATATTCTGTTGTTTAAGTGTTCCCTTTATTTTTTTGAGCAGTGTATATATATGTACTGTATATATATATATATATATATATATATATATATATATATATATATATATATATATACACACATACATAGACACACACTTACACACGTGAAACTGCGACTACGGTATGTACAGTACATTGTATAGGTTATACCACTGTGTGTAATATGCTGCGACCGCTGTGTATATATATACTGTATATATATATATATATATATATATATATATATATACTAGCTGAAGAGCCCGGCGTTGCCTGGGCATAGTAAATATCTGTGGTTAGTTATAGCACCTCACTTCCCTTATTTTCCCATCACGCCTCTCATTTTCCCCATCACATCTTTCATTTTCCCCCTCACATCTCTCATTTTCTCCCTCACACCTCTCATTTTCCCCCTCACTCCTCTTATTTTCCCCCTCACTCCTCTCATTCCCCCCTAACACCTGTCATTTCGACCTCACATCTGTCATTTTCCGATCACTCCACTATTTTCCCACACTCCTCTCATTTTGCACTCACACCTTTTCATTTTTACCTCACACCTCTCATTTTCACCTCAGTATATACATGTTTGTCATCTCCCTTATATATAGTATACACCTGTATGTCATCTCCCCTGTATATAGTATATACCTGCTGTGTGTCATCTCCCCTGTATATAGTATATACCTGTATGTCATCTCCTCCTATATATAGTATATACCTGTATGTAATCTCCTCCTGTATATAGTATATACCTGTGTGTCATCTCACCTATATATAGTATATATCTGTGTGTCATCTCCTCCTGTATATAGTATATACCTGTATGTCATCTCCTCCTATACATAGCATATACCTGTATGTCATCTCCTTCTGTATATACTATATACCTGTAGGTAATCTGCTCCTGTATATAGTATATACCTGTGTGTTATCTCCTCCTGTATATAGTATATACCTGTATGTCATCTCCTCCTGTATGTAGTATGTACCTGTATGTCATCTCCTCCTCTATATAGTATATACCTGTGTGTTATCTCCTCCTGTATATAGTATATACTTGTATGTCATCTCCTCCTGTATGTAGTATGTACCTGTATGTCATCTCCTCCTCTATATAGTATATACCTGTGTGTTATCTCTCCTGTATATAGTATATATCTGTGTGTCATCTCCTCCTGTATATAGTATATGCCTGTGTGTCATATCCCCTGTAAATAGTATATATCTGTATGTCATCTCCTCCTGTATTAGACCTCGTTCACACCTTATTTGGTCAGTATTTTTACCTCAGTATTTGTAAGCTAAATTGGCAGCCTGATAAATCCCCAGCCTACAGTAAGCCCACCCCCTGGCAGTATATATTAGCTCACACATACACATAATAGACTGGTCATGTGACTGACAGCTGCCGGATTCCTATATGGTACATTTGTTGCTCTTGTAGCTTGTCTGCTTATTAATCAGATTTTTATTTTTGAAGGATAATACCAGACTTGTGTGTGTTTTAGGGCAAGTTTCATGTGTCAAGTTGTGTGTGTTGAGTTGCGTGTGGCGACATGCATGTAGCGACTTTTGTGAGATGAGTTTTGTGTGGCGACATGTGTGTAGCAACTTTTTGTGTGTCGAGTTGCATGTGACAGGTTAGTGTAGCAAGTTGTGTGCAGCAAGTTTTGCGCATGGCGAGTTTTGCACGTGGCGAGTTTTATGTGTGGTGCCTTTTGAGTATGTGCAAGTTTTGTGTGAGGCAACTTTTGCATGTGTTGCAACTTTTGTGCATGTGGCAATTTTTCCGCGTGTGCAAGTTTTGCGTGTGGCGAGTTTTCCATGAGGTAAGTTTTGCACGTGTGGCGAGTTTTGCATGTGGAGAGTTTTGCGCGTGGCGAGTTTTGAGCGGCGACTTTTGTGTTTTGACTTTTATGTGGCGAGGTTGGTGTATGTGTGGTGAAATGTGCGCTGAGGGTGATATGTGTTCAAGCACGTGGTAGTGTGTGGCGCATTTTGTGTGTGTGGTCATATCCCCGTGGTGGTGTAGTGATTATCCCATGTCGGGGCCCCACCTTAGCAACTGTACAGTATATACTCTTTGGCGCCATCGCTCTCATTCTTTAAGTCCTCCTTGTTCACATCTGGCAGCTGTTAATTTGCCTCCAACACTTTTCCTTTCATTTTTTCCACATTATGTAGATAGGGGCAAAATTGTTTGGTGAATTGGAAAGCGCGGGGTTAAAATTTCACCTCACAACACAGCTTTGACGCTCTCGGGGTCCAGACGTGTGACTGTGCAAAATTTTGTGCCTGTAGCTGCGACGCCTCCAACACTTTTCCTTTCACTTTTTCCCCATTATGTAGATAGGGGCAAAATTGTTTGGTGAATTGGAAAGCGCGGGGTTAAAATTTCACCTCACAACATAGCCTATGACGCTCTCGGGGTCCAGAGGTGTGACTGTGCAAAATTTTGTGGCTGTAGCTGCGACGGTTCAGATGCCAATCCCGGACATACACACGCACATACACACATTCAGCTTTATATATTAGATATACATACACACACACACACTGCGGCTGGCCTATATGGGCTATACACAGCGGTCGCAGTATATCACACAAAGTGGTATAACCTATAAAACGTATATACCACAGTCGCAGTTTCACCTATATAATGTATATAGACTGCTGTATATATACTATATAGGTGATACAGTGATTATATACAGCAGTCACCTATATATTGTACATACAGCAGTCTATATACATTATATAGGTCAAACAGCAAATGTAAAAAGCTTTCATCCTGGCACTCACCTGAGATAGGGGGAGGATGAGGTGGGTCCACTGTCCAGCCAGCGTCGGAGGTGCTGAGGACTCGCAGCGGATGCCGGCCAGGGATTGGTGAGGAGAGCCCTGTTCTCTGATGATGTTACTGGCCAGCATCAGACAGAGTCAGGCTCAGGCGGGGTCCTGTGAGCGCCGCGGCGGTCTTTTCAAACTTCTGCACACTGTGCACAGGTCCTGGTGTGCGTGCTCTCCTGCTTGCCTGCACTAAGTGCTGCAATTTTGTGCACAAGCATGAATGAGGCCACGCTCACGCACTGACGTGGGCCGCTGCGGCCTGGTCAGCACATGCACCGAGACAGCGTGTGCACCAGGGCCTGTGCAGAAGTTTTAAAGGACTGATGGCCCATTTTGTAGCTCAGAGCCGCCGGCCCACTGGGCATCTCTCTGCCACGGCAGATGCTCAATCCGGGCCTGCCCACATTAAAATACATCCCCCAAATTTTATAAATACATTAATAAAGTCTTGTACTGAAGCTTCGTAAGCAGGGACTAGGATACACTTTATGCAGATGGGTAAAAAATAATGGTTAAAGGGAACATGTCAGCAGGACTGAGCACAGTAACCTACAGACAGTGTCTGGTCGGCGTCGTTATACTGATTAAAATTATACTTTGGTTGATGAAATTCGTCTTGTGGTTGTTTTTTAATCATTATTTTCAGTTTTGAGTTAATGATATGCTCATGCTTTGGGGCGGGGATGTGGGGGGAGGCTTCATGTGCTGCTCTAATTAGGTATTCATAATGCAGACTGTTGACTGGTCGCTGATCCCTCAGTGACCTGCCCCCCTAGTTTGCATAATGAATACCTGCACATACTGAAGAAAAAAAAAACCGCTTCTGCAGGCAAGTACCAGCCATGGCAAGTGGGCTACAGCCAGAATGCTGTAGATAAGCCCCTGATGCTGGTGGGCTTAGGTCATCTTCGATTTTGGGGGTAACAGGTTCCCTTTAAACAAACCTATTCCCTGTACATTTGGACTACAACAATTGTTTACCATATGCATTTGTATCATTTATATCCTGGTTGCTGCATTCAGGCACATCCACCATCCTTGCATTAACTCTTTACACTCCATCCATATTGGCCCCTCAGTCCTCTCCTCTCCTATGTATAGCACTCATTTATTTATTTATTTATATTTATTTATACAGCACCATTAATTCCATGGTGCTGCACATGTGAAAAGGGGTTACATACAGGGTTATAGATATCGTTAACAGTAAACAAATTAACAATGACAGACTGGTACAGAGGGGAGAGGACCCTGTCCTTGCGGACTTACAATCTTCGGGATAATGGGGAAGAGAGAGGAGGTCGGTGTGCTGCAGCACTGGTGGTGGGGAGGCGGCAGCTCTGGTGGTGGTGAGGCGGCTGCTCGGGTGGTTGGTGAGGTGGCAGCTTGGGCGGTGGCGACACGGCAGCTCGGGTGGTTGGTGGAGCAGCAGCGGCTCAGGTGGTTGGTGAGGTGGCAGCTCGGGTGGTTGGTGAGGCGGTAGAATGGTTATTGCAGGCTGTAGGCTTTCCTGAAGAGATGGGTGCTCTTTTCACATTGTTAAACTGCACAGATCCACTCAGTCCCACGATCCAACACAAGAGATGCTCTTGCAGCGCCCCAGAGTCCTGGTAGTTGCAGTGATGTCATTCTTCCACCAGGGGGAGTGATATTACGTCTGATGGCAATAAAGGAGATCTTCCTACCAGGTATCACAAACCATACACCACACTCCACAATCCAGACCACCAGGGGGAGCCTTGCTCCTATCTACTAGGGCACTCCTCACAGAAGGATAAAACTGGTGGGCTGAATAGAAAGTGAGAGAGAAGCTGACAGAGCTTTGCCCAGGCAACACCTGTCAGGCAGACAGGGGGAAAGGAGGAACATCGGAGCTGCAGACAGAGGGTCCCTGACAGGGGTGGGATCCTGTCGGAGGCCTAGCAAGACAGAAAGACATGGAGCTGCGCCTGCCCCACGTGCGGCAGCATCCTAAGAAAGGACACAAAGAGAATTGTGTTGTAGAGGGTGAGACACGAAGTCACAGCACAAGGAGATAACACCAGAAGGAGTTCTGCCCTGTAATAGGCTGCCTCCTTCTGAGGCGCGTAGCCGGTGGCTGGAACACCGAGGGAGCAACAGTCTCTAAGCCTTGCTCCAGAGACCGGCAGGACAGTCAATTCCAAGATAGCTGCCCGACCTTAATACCTAGGAGACACGGTGGCAACTTGTGGGGGTCGGGGCGTCTCTAGGGTCCCTACAAACAAGCCTCAGGCCATCAGTCATATGGGTTTGTCCTATCCACACCATCTGGGGGACAGAGCGGAAGAAATAACATCTAGAAGATCTACAACAGTTGTGAGGACCTTACCGAGAAGCTCAGCAGGGAGGTACTACAACACACAGGCGCTAGAGGAAGGCTACGGATTTCCACCTGGATAAGGGAACTCTGGATTTGCCTTCAGACCAGCTGGACTCTGCCTACCCTGTGGTCTGTACCCTGGACTGAGGATGCCGAAGCCTTCAGTAAAGGTAAAGAGACTGCACCCTGGTGTCCTCGTTATTCACTGCACCTTACATCATCCGCCATCACCATCTACACTTCTGGGAAGCCCTGGGGACACACTTCACCTGTGGGAAGGTATACCATCTAGCTGCCATAACATTACCCCTCACAGCAGCGTCAGTCACCATGACCGAATACCACAGGTGGCGTCATGAACACTATTCCCATAACGACTATTACTTTTGTTGGATGCCCCCCCCTCAAAGGGCCACGGACCGGGTCGGGCCACCGTGACATCCCTACCGAACCAAAGGACCCGGTACCGAGTACCCCATTGCCCTTGCCTGGGGGGCGTGACAAAATCTTGGCGTCACGAACAGGATCTACTTAAGCCTGAAAATCGGGTCATGTGCGCCTAAGAACTGTGCCAGAACTGTATTTGAACTGTAATTTGCTTAAAGACTGTGTATTGCCATTTGCCGCCGAAATGCCCACCAAAACAGCCGCCATTATAGCACCACGAGGAGCGCAGGAGAAGAAGAAGGGCGTGGAGTTGTGGGCGTGAACGAACTGAGAAGCGCGAAGAATAATGGCTGCCCAGTCTAAATATCTTTGTACCTTGAGGATGTGTCCGTCAGCAGCCGAGATCCACCTCCTGATCTTCAATGGCGGGCGGAGACCGAAAAAGCGAGGTCGCTCTCCAGGAGAAGTGGAGATGGAGATTGGTGGGGACTCCCAAAAAAAAATGGCCCAGCACAGGCTCCAGTCACCGGAGGATTACACTGACATGCCGCCACTGGAGAGCGTGGACCTTTGAGAGTTGTTCACAAGGGATCCACCGTCTGCACCATCTCTGGTTCTGGCGCCTTCCTCGGAGGAGTGGAGTGGCGCCGGAAGAGTCATCTCGCATGCGGGTACTCAATGTGGTGGCATTCCGGGAGTCTGCCTCTCCCCTGCCTCTGCTCCTTTCTCTGCCGCGGCCGCTGGAACCGCGGAATCCCCGCTACCAGGCTCCAGACCACAGGGGCATGACCTTGGGTCCTTTCCCTGGGGAGAATACCGGCAGCATCTGATTGCGGAGTATAAGGGAGAAGTGGAATGGGAGGCCTGAGGTGAATCACTGGACGACCTTCCACCGAAGTGGGGTGTTGTTGTGACCTTCCAACCCCAAAAGGAAAAAGGCTTCATCCAGGAAATCAGGCTACCGGTGAGGGTACATGTCGCCTGGGGTGAGGTGGAGTCCTGCCTCCGTGGAGACACCGCGGATCCAGCCTTGAACCCCGGGGATATCGTGACTTATCTTCGGTACCAGAAAGGAAATAACTGGTGGGCTCGGAATGTACAGAGGTGCACAGCCCTCTTGGCGGTACCCAGAACCCAGGAGGATAAACTCACCGCCGATGCAGCTGCGGCGGTCCCCGCTGTAACCAGAGCTCACCATCAAGCCACTCAAACTTTTATTGCTGCTCACGACCTGACCGTGCATGGAAGACGGACTAACAGTGTCTACCCGGCATTAGGAGTGAACTTGGACTCGACCTATCCTAAGCCACAGAGGGCTATGTGTCAGGTAAAGCCCTGGTGGAAACCGCCGAAATAAACCTCGAAGAAACCGGCCATAAATGTAAATAGTTAACTGTTCTTTCTATGCTGCTTAAACCCGTCTAGGGTTAACTTTTAAAGGGATCCCCTGTTTAAAGGGATCCTATGTTTTGCACAAGTTTTCTAGCTTTACCAAAGAACTGCAGAATCATGAACTGTGCATGATCACAAACTGCTTGTAAATAGTTTGCACCTTCTTAAAGGTGCTCTCTACTGGTTTTACATAGGAGGCTTTTACAGAGACTGCCTCTTAACAGAAACTGCTGTTAATTATGCTGTAAAAATAACTGCTTTGCCTTACAGACCTGAAGAAAAACCCGTTGGTGCGGCAAAACTCCGGGTCAGGATTACACGTCTTGTAGCCCACCCAAGCCCAACGTTCAGGGGTTCGTAACGGGTCCCTCATATTGCATCATGTCACCTTTAAACTGACTTGAATAGTGATGATGTGATTGTTTGCCTTACCTCAGAAAAAGACTTGGGTTTCCTCTTAAAGGGAATGTTAGTTTGTTGCACTTTGCTCGAGAGTGATAATGTTGTTTTAGGTAGTAAGATAGTAACACCACACTTCACACTCCAGACCACCAGGGGGAGCCTTGCTCCTATCTACTAGGGCACTCCTCACAGAAGGGTAACACTGGTGGCCTGGATAGAAAGTGAGTGGGAAGCTGACTGGGCTTTGCCCAGGCAACACCTGTCAGGCAGACAGGGGGAAAGGAGGAACATCGGAGCTGCAGACAGAGGGTCCCTGACAGGGGTGGGATCCTGTCGGAGGCCTAGCAAGACAGAAAGACATGGAGCTGCACCTGCCCCACGTGCGTCAGCATCCTAAGAAAGGACACAAAGAGAATTGTGTTGTAGAGGGTGAGTCACGAAGTCACAGCACAAGGAGATAACACCAGAAGGAGTTCTGCCCTGTAATAGGCTGCCTCCTTCTGAGGCGTGTAGCCGGTGGCCGGAACACCGAGGGAGCAACAGTCTCCAAGAGACCTGCAGGACAGTCAATTCCAAGTTGGCTGCCTGACCTTAATACCTAGGAGACACGGTGGCAACTTGTGGGGGTCGGGGCATCTCTAGGGTCCCTGTAAACAAGCCTCAGGCCATCAGTCATACGGGTTTGTCCTATCCACTTTGTCCTATCCACACCATCTGAGAGGAAGAAATAACATCTAGAAGATCTACAACAGTTGTGAGGACCTTACCGAGAAGCTCAGCAGGGAGGTACTACAACACACAGGCGCTAGAGGAAGGCTACTGATTTCCACCTGGATAAGGGAACTCTGGATTTGCCTTCAGACCAGCTGGACTCTGCCTACCCTGTGGTCTGTACCCTGGACTGTGGATGCCAAAGCGTTCAGTAAAGGTAAAGAGACTGCACCCTGATGCCCTCGTTATTAACTGCGCCTTACATCATCCACCATCACCATCTACACTTCTGGGAAGCCCTGGGGACACACTTCACCTGTGGGAAGGTATACCATCTAGCTGCCATAACATCACCCCAGCGGACCCCTCACAGCAGCGTCGGTCACCCTGACCGAATACCACAGGTGGCGTCATGAACACTATTCCCATAAAGACTATTACTTTTGTTGGACGCCCCCCCTTCAAAGGGCCATGGACCGGGTCGTACCACCGTGACATCCCTACCGAATCGAAGGACCCGGTACAGAGTACCCCATTGCCCTTGCCTGGGGGCGCAACACTCTCACAAGTCACTTAACCTTCTGCTCACTCTTTCCATCCTCCTTCTCCTAGTCACAAGAGATATCTCTCCCAATCCCGGACCAACATGTTATAGTAAGTCAAACCCCTCAACTGCTACACTCAGAAACCCTTCAAATCTCATTAATATTCCCTGCATGCCTCCTGTCCTGTCTCTTAATTGCACCCTTTGGAATTCTCACTCAGTGTGTAATAAACTCTCCTTCATCCGTGACTTCTTCCTTTCTGATTTTCTTAACCTTCTGGGACTTTCACAAAATGGCGGAGCCCCCGCACCACCGAACCTACCGCAACAGCCTGGGATGAGTCAGATCATCACCAGACCACCGAACACCTCCTGTGCCCTGCTCCACCAGCACTCCCGATCACACCCTACCCCCCAGTAAGCTGAATAATTTGGACTGTAAGACAGACCCTCATTTGATGCATTATTTTTTTTTCCCTATTTTTCTTCTGTAAATTTGGGAGCGTCTTATGGTCTGGTGCATTTTATAGTCCGAAAAATATGGTACATACTTAGGCCAATAACCGGTTCATACAGCATTACATGAACAACCGGTTCATACACTATGGCTGGTCCAAACTACGAAAGCAATTGTTATCATCCACCTTTCGTGTCTCCCCTTTTTCCTCATAGATTGTAAGCTTGCGAACAGGGCCCTCATACCTCTTGGTATCTGTTTTGATCTATGTGTTTATTGTTATGCTGTAATGTCTATTATCTGTACAAGTCCCCTCTAAAATGTAAAGTGCTGCGGAATATGTTATAGAAATAAAACTATTATTATTATTTTCATCAGACGTAGATACTTCAGACACTTAGAGAGGACTTAATCAATAGAGGTAGACATTGAGGTGGTGGAAAGATGTCCAGATTGATATGAAGGGGATAGAGAAACCAGTCAGGACAGAGGTTTACCAAAAGGGGAAACAGGACAACAAATGGTGTAAATGATTTGCTGTCTCTTGGAATTTTGGTCAGGAGACCATCTTGGATCTTTTTAGGAATGACACCAGCAACAAAATCACCACATAGGATTTTTTCAAATTGAATGGAGAAAGATTGGGAGTATTAGAGAGTGTCTGATATGTATCTCGATTTTTTAACTGTCGAAATAACTCTCTTTCTCATATTTGTCCACTGGCCTCACTTTGTCAGCTGCCTTGATGACAAAGTCATCGAGGGATTGTAGCTCTTCCTTTGTGTTGGAGTAAGACTGTAACTAAGGATGCCCTTTGGGATTTTTCTAAAATCCTCTGTGACCAATTTGCAAAAAATCTTTACCTCTGAGCAGAGAGACAACGGGTTGGTGTGGGGGGGAAGTTGATGATCATGGCATCACTAACTGGAGGGAGCTACCTCTATGAACAGGATGTTGTTCCCTCAGTAAATCCTTCAATGTGGCTAGTGCTTGATGCTCAACCTCACTGTCCAAATCGGAGATGATGTTGGGTAAATTGTGGAGTTTTTTTAAGATTAATTTTTCTGCAAAATAAATGTAGATCATTTAAGGCTGTAAAAAAATCAAAGCCATTATTAAGTTCAAAGGTTAAACCAAGTCGTAATAGGTCACATTGTGCCTCAGATAGGAGGTGGGAAGATAAATTGATTATTACCTCCAGACTGATTTTATTTTTTTTTCTTTTGTTTGTTGTACATCCTCTATTGGTTCTATTCATTGGACTCTCATCATGAGCAGAGCTAGATTTATTGCACATCAGGCGAGGGTCCTTAAACAAAACATGGGAAAGGAGGATTGTGTTTTTAATGTAGGATATTGAATGATCCCTGTTTCATGGAGATTTCCATTTATATATTTTAAAATTCTGGAAATCATTATCCCTCTGGAATTTTGGGGATTTGGTTGCAGATATGTCTTGTTTCCACTTAGAGAGACAAGTTTCTAGGCCGGCATTTAGTTTTTCAAGTGCCTTTCTGGTTAAATCAGTCTTTAGGCCTGTTTGTATAATGTCAATTTCGTTCTCCAGTTCACCCAGTTTAGTATCGTCAAGTTTGAAAAGTTAACCCCATAAATCCCAGAAAGCATTTGGTGGCAACCTCCTCCCACCCCGTTCTAAAGGCATTGTCATCAATGGAAAATGAGGGAAAGATCTGAATACGTAGCCAACAGGGTATTAGCTCTTTATTTAAATACTTGTCTAGGAATGGCTTTTTCCACCAGAGTCTCGTCCTTTTGTGTAACAACTCCTTGAGTTAAACAATTTGTTCTCTTGTATCTTTACAATAAGAATCTACATTAAAAACACAATACTCCTTAAAGACATCATTGTTTCCCTATAGCCAAGGTTGGTTGCATGCACAAAAGTCCATGTTTAGACTTAGGGTACTGTCACACAGTGCAATTTTGATCGCTACGACGGTACGATTCGTGACGTTCTAGCGATATCGTTACGATATCGCAGTGTCTGACACGCAGCAGCGCTGTTTTTTTTACGTTTACGCTGGTAACCAGGGTAAACATCGGGTTACTAAGCGCGGCCCTGCGCTTAGTAACCCGATGTTTACCCTGGTTACCCGGGGACTTCGGCATCGCTCCAGCGCCGTGATTGCAAAGTGTGACCGCAGTCTACGACGCTGGAGCGATAATCATACGATCGCTGTGACGTCACGGATCGTGCCGTCGTAGCGATCAAAATTGCACTGTGTGACAGTACCCTTAGATGAATCACACAGAAAACAATATCAGTAAGAAAATATTCATACAGCACAGAATCATAGTTAAGGAATGGGACTAGAGTTTAGTGTCCCCCTTTAATACATCTTTGGTGAAAGATCAAGTGGTGGTGTACTCCAAAATATGATCAGTAAATATACACTACCGTTCAAAAGTTTAGAGTCACCCAGAAAATCAAATGAGTTGCCAGATGAATTGAAAATCTAGACCAGACATTGACAAGGTTCGAAAAAAAGATTTTTATTTGAAATAATACTTTTCTCCTTCAAACTTTGCTTTTGTCAAAGAATACTCCCTTTGCAGCAATTACAGCATTGCAGACCTTTGGCATTCTAGCAGTTAATTTGCTTAAGTAATCTGGGGAAATTTCTTCCCATGCATCCAGAAGCCCCTCCCACAAGTTGGTTTGGCTTGATGGGCACTTTTTGTGTACCATACAGTCAAGCTGCTCCCACAACATATCAATGGGGTTGTGATCTGGTGACTGCGCTGGCCACTGCATTACAGATACAATACCAGCTGCCTGCTTCTTCCCTAAATAGTTCTTGCATAATTTGCAGGTGTGCTTTGGGTCATTGTCCTGTTGTAGGATGAAATTGGCTCCAATCAAGTGCTGTCCACAGGGTATGGCATGGCTTTGCAAAATCGAGTGATATCCTTCCTTATTCAAAATCCCTTTTACCTTGTACAAATCTCCCACTTTACCAGCACCAAAGCAACCCCAGACCATCACATTACCTCCACCATGCTTGACAGATGGCGTTAAGCACTCTTCCAGCATCTTTTCAGATGTTTTGCGTTTCACAAAGGTTCTTCTGTGTGATCCAAACACCTCAAACTTGGATTCGTCTGTCCATAACACTTTTTTCCAATCTTTCTCTGTCCAATGTCTGTGTTCTTTTGCCCATATTAATATTTTCCTTTTATTAGCCAGTCTCAGATATGACTTTTTCTTTGCCACTCTGCCCTGCAGGTCAGTATCCCGGAGTCGCCTCTTCACTGTAGACATTGACACTGGCGTTTTGCATGTACTATTTAATTAAGCTGCCAGTTGAGGACCTGTGAGGTATCGATTTCTCAAACTACAGACTCTAATGAACTTGTCTTGTTGCTCAGTTGTGCAGCGGGGCCTTCCGCTTCTCTTTCTACCCTGGTTAGAGCCTATTTGTGCTCTCCTCTGAAGGGAGTAGTACACACCGTTGTAGGAAATCTTCAACTTTTTGGCAATTTCTCACATGGAATAGCCTTCATTTCTAAGAACAAGAATAGACTGTCGAGTTTCACATGAAAGTTCTTTTTTTCTGGCCATTTTGAGAGTTTAATGGAACCAACAAATGTAATATCCCAGATTCTCACCTGGCTTAAAGGGAGGTCAGGTTTATAGGTTCTCTAATCGGCCAAACTGTTTTCAGCTGTGCTAGCATACTTTCACAGTGTTTTAAGGGTATTCTATGCATCCATTAGCCTTCTTACACAGTTAGCAAACACAAAGTACCATAAGAACAATGGAGTGATGGTTGCTGGAAATGGGCGTTTACACACCTATAAAGATATTGCATTACAAACCAGACGTTTGCAGTTAAAATAGTCATTTACCACATTACCAATGTATAGAGTGTATTTCTGAATCATTTAATTTTAGCTTCATTGGAAAAACTGCTTTTCTTTAAAAAATAAGGACATTTCTAAGTGACAGTAAACACAAGCACCAACAATAAGATTAAAAAATCGTATTTTTATTTAAATATCATAAATAACAATATTGGAATATATCATGCCAAATGACACCAACAGGGGGTAAGAAAAGAATGAGACATGCTAATACAGCAGGGAGACAGTGAGCACCTAAATAATCAAGTTTATGTGGGAGTGCATCCCAAAAAATACAGACACCCAGAAAAGGTACGTACTCATAAAAAAAATATATAAAATAGCTAATCAAATAGGCATATGTCACATATACCACAGGGTGTATAAATCACAAAGGGTTAAGCCCACTCATCCATATGTAACGGCGGTGTCCACATGTCTCCATGCTGGTTCCTTGACGCGTGTTTGCATGAGCTTTTTCAAAAAGCATGATCAGTAAAGCAGACTGGACAAAAGAGTAACCATGAACCACCATTAGGAGTAGAAAAGATAATTTATTGAAATAACACATGTTAAAAATTATTACCTTTGGATACATGATGTACAATAACAAATTATATCGTGGTACCTTGATAACCAGAAAAATTGGTGTAAATACTTTTCTGTCCAATGATGACAAAAGTATTCTCGGAGTGATACTGTACCTTTATTGGCTAACCAGAAAATGCGCTTAGTTACCCGATGTTTACCCTGTTTACCCTGGTTACCAGCGTACGCATCGCTGGATCGCTGTCACACACAACGATCCAGCGATGACAGCGGGAGATCCAGCGACGAAAGAAAGTTTCAAACGATGTGCTACGACGTACGATTCTCAGCTGGGTGCCTGATCGCAGTAGCGTGTCAGACACTGCGAGATCATAACGATATCGCTAGAACGTCACGAATCGTGCCGTCGTAGCGATAAAAATGCCACTGTGTGACGGTACCCAAATGGAAAGGCAGGGGGAATGAAGTTCTTAAGGTACCGTCACACTCAGCGACGCTGCGGCGATATAGACAACGAGCCGACCTAAACTAGATCGCTGGAGCGTCGCTGTTTAGGTCGCTGTAGAGACGTCAAACACAGCAACTCCAGAACGATGCAGGAGCGATCCAGTGACGTAACAGCGACTCACTTCTCGTTCTTTGCTGGTTGTTAGCTCCATGTCAAACAGCCGGAGTGTACCGACTGGCTAGAAGGAGACGCTGCGACGCCCCCTATGCTCGTTGCTGGCGTCATTGCTTTTAATGTCAAACATGACGATACACGCCGACCTGGCGACGAAATAAAGTTCTGGACTTCTAGCTCCGACCAGCGATGGCACAGCGGGATCCAGATCGCTGCTGCATGTCAAACACAACGAGATCGCTATCCAGGACGCTGCAACGTCACGGATTGTTGTCGTTCTCTTTGCAAAGTTGCTGAGTGTGACGGTACCTTTAGTTATCTGGAGTCCGTCTGGTGGAGGCGTGAATTGTATTCATGTAGTGAGTCATAAATCCAGGTGTTAAATTGAGTCCTAGTGTCAAAGAATTGAACATCTTCATTAGTTTGAATTCCCAAATATTTATTTCTCTGTCATCCTTAACCCCTATCTGACCTTGGACGGGATAGTACGTCCGAGGTCAGAACCCCGCTTTGATGCGGGCTCCGGCGGTGAGCCTGCATCAAAGCCGGGACATGTTAGCTGTTTTGGACAGCTGACATGTGCCCGCAATAGCGATCACCCACCGCTATATGATTTAACCGGCGCTTCTGGACGGAAATGAGCGCATCGCTGACCCCCGTCACATGATCGGGGGTCAGCGATGCATCAGAATGGTAACCATAGAGGTCCTTGAGACCTCTATGGTTACTGATCCCGGCTAGCTGTGAGCGCCACCCTGTGGTAGGCACTCATAGCACACCTGCAATTCAGCAACATAGCAGCGATCTAATGATCGCTGCTATGTAGCAGAGGTGATCGAGTTGTGCCAGATTCTAGCCTCCTACGGAGGCTATTGAAGCATGGCAAAAGTTATAAAAAAGTTAAAAAAATGTGAAAGAAATAAAAAATATATAAAAGTTTAAATCACCCCCCTTTCGCCCCATTAAAAAGAAATCAATTAAAAAAAATCAAACCTACACATATTTGGTATCACCGCGTTCAGAATTTCCTGATCTATCAATAAAAAAAAGGATTAATCTGATCGCTGAACGGCGAAGCAAGGAAAAAATTTGAAATGCCAGAATTACGTTTTTTTGGTCGCCGCGACATTGCATTAAAATGCAATAACGGGTGATCAAAAGATCATATCTGCACCAAAATGGTATCATTAAAAAGCCAGCTCGGCATGCAAAAAATAAGCCCTCAACTGACCCCAGATCTGGTATCGGAAAATGGCAAATTTTATTTTTTTTTTAGCAAAGTTTGGAATTTATTTTCACCACTTAGATAAAAAATAACCTAGACATGTTAGGTGTCTATGAACTCGTAATGACCTGGAGAATCAGAATGACAGGTCAGTTTTAGCATTTAGTGAACCTAGCAAAACAGCCAAACAAAAAACAAGGGTGGGATTGCACTTTTTTTGCAATTTCACCACACTTGGAATTTTTTTCCCGTTTTCTAGTACACGACATGCTAAAACCAATGATGTCATTCAAAAGTACAACTTGTTTCGCAAAAAATAGCCCTCATATGGCCATATTGACGGAAAAATAAAAAAGTTATGGCTCTGGGAAGGAGGGGAGCGAAAAACGAACATGGAAAAACGGAAAATCCCAAGGTCATGAAGGGGTTAAAATGACCTTTTAGTATTAAGACTTTTAAATCTGTCATACTGTGTCCAGGTCCAGAGAAATGTTTTCCCACAGGCGTGTCCATTTCCTTCCTGATTGTGTGTCTGTGTAGATGCATCCTAGTTTGTAGTTTTTGCATGTTTTCCCCAATATAGATACTTCCAGGGAACCTTCTACATTGTATCATGTACACCACGTTGGGGGATGTAAATGAAAAGGAACCCGTGACCTTATAGTCCTGATTTGTGTTTGGTACGTGGACTATATTTGTTGGTAATATGTGAGTACAAGTTTTGCATTTTTTACTGTTACATGGAGAATGGGCCAGTCACTGATGGTGATGAGAGGATGCCGGGAAAGGTCAGAGAGGCCCGGCGCCTGCGCACTGCAGTACTTTACGCTGCTCTGAACAGTGCAGCTAAAGTACACCTGTGCAGGAGCCGCAACAGGAAGCAAAGAAGAGGACGACATCGTATGAAGATGGGAGGTGCCCGACCCAGAATCGAATCGGACCGCACCAGGACCGCCCCTGGGTGAGTATAATCTAACTTGTTTTTCTTATCTTTCAGGACACACCCCTGATGGCGGTGGCCGCAGTTTATAGGCCCAAAATTAGGTGACAGATTCCCTTTAAATAGATGTCAGGAATATAAAGTACTCTATGTGACCCCATATTGAAGTTATCCTAATCACCTGAGCTTCGCGTTGAGGCATTATATATGGGATAAATAACCCCTCTCCATAGTATCACATTTACTTGCAGAGCACGGGCAATTTAGTTATTTATGCATCATGTTTTGATAAAATGACTGATTCCAGTTGCTAGCCAATATGTGGTATTGATTCAAGTATCTTTCTTTACTATGACATTTTATTTGGGGACATTTACTTTTGATTTAATTAAATTTTTAAATATATCCAATAAAATTGATAATTTTTAAGGTTTTTTATGTAAAAAAAAAATCACAATAAAAATAATAAAACATTATATTCATTATTTTTATGCAAAATTAAACAAAAAAGGTACACGTGTGATATTGCCACGTCTAAAATGACCCGCCTATGAAACTGTGACACTAGTTAACCCCTTCAGTGAACAATGTAAAAAGCAAAAACAAAGCATAAAACTGCTTTTTCATCATACAAAAGTGGAATAAAACACAATAAAAAAGACACACGTAAATAAAAATGGAATAGTTTTCAGAATACAGCGATGCAAATATATGTTTTTTTTTATAAAATGGTTTTTAAAAGCGGCAAAATATCAAAAAAATCATATGAACATGGTTTTCCTGTAATCATGCTGACCTGAAGAATAAATGTTACCATACACAGAATAACTAAAAAAAAAAACAATTCCTGAATTTTAACTTTTTGTTCTTTTTGCCTACCAAAAATCAAAAAAGAAAGTGATTAAAAAATGTTATGTGCTAAAAAATGGTACCAATAAAAATGTTAACTAGTCCCGCAAAAGACAAGCCTTCACATAACTGTGTAGGCAAAAATATGAAAACATTATAGCTCTCAAAACATGGCTATGCAAAAACTTGTTTTATGCAAAAAAAGGCTTTTAGTATGTGACAGCAGCCAAACAGAAAGAAAACAATCTTAATCTGGTATTACTGCATTAGCACCGACCAAAAGAATAAAGTTGTCTAATCACTTATACTGTACGAAGAACGGTGTAAAAAATAAATAAAACCAATTCTTGACCTATTGATTTTTTCATTCTGCCTCTCAAAGATCGCAGTAAGGCTTGGATCACATTCATCCTGCGCGCTATGCTGAGCACTTACAACTGGTTTTCTGTGTAAATCTCTGAAATGCTTGATTCCGATGGAACACTCGGCAGAAGAAGACACTGTGGACAGCCACTGTAATGAGGTAGCAGAGTTAATCTCAACTCCGCCTGGCCTATGATCCGGTGGTGTCTGCCTTTTTAAGAGTGCATAATCATGATATAAAGTGCTCAGCGTAGAGCAAAGGATAAAGTGATCCAAAATTTTATGTTAAATGTTCACAACAGAAGCTTCAACTTAATCCACAAGAAAAAATTAAGTCCCCACTCAGGTCCATCATCTGTTGACAGAAATATAGGGGGCTTCCACGTTAGTGGTAATACAAAGGCTCTGAAAAATCAAAATGGCTCTTCACTCCCCAAAAGAAATTCAACAAATTCTGCACTTGCAAATCCAAATGCCCACCTCCCTTCTGAGCTCCAGTTGCCTAAACCACATTTACTGTAAACATGTTTGGCTTCTGTAGCGATTCAGAGCCTGCCTAATTTGCTGGAGCATGTTTCCAGAAGCATCAGCTGTGCCTAATGTACTGGGCACTACAGCATACAGGGCTCTACACACTCAGATTTCAATTTTTACAAAGCAACATCAACTGCTGTTTCTGGTAAAAAAAAAACACGTAGTCAAATCATCACTGCACGTGCAGATAAATTGCCAAAGGGGTATCATTTCCAAAATGGGGTCATTTGAGAGGGGGATTCTGCTCTTCCAGCACTTAGGGAATCTGTATATGAAGTCTGCAAACTATTTTAGGAAAATCTGTGCTCCAAAAACAAATAGCACTCTGTCCCTACCAAGTCTCGCCATGTGGTTACTGGCTAAGCAGTTCTGAATAGCCACACATGGGGTATTGCCACATTCATCAAAAATTGTGTGACAAATTTTTGGTGCTATTTTTATCCTTTTGCCTATGTGAAAATGTAAAATCTGGGGGTAAAACAATTATGTCATAATCATCAACATTAACAGAAGCAAACAATTGAAAGAGATCACTCTGTTTGTAATGACTCTATATAATATATGAGATTCACTTTTTGTATTGAAGAACTGAAATAAATTAACTTTTTGATGATATTCTAATTTTGTGAGAAGCACCTGTATGTAGTATCAGTGTACTCAGGAGAAATTGCACAACAAATTTTTGGGTCCATTCTCTACTGTTACTGTTCACAGTTTGTGTAAAAGAAAGTAAAATAGATGTGGTTTTGAGCACCTTGAGGGGTGCAGTTTTTAGAATGCTGTAACTTTGGGTATTTTCTATCAAATTAACTTCAAATGTGTAAAGGTCCCTAAAAAAATGTTTTTTGAGGGGGAAAAATGAGATATTGCTGATCAACTTTAACTTTTCTAACTTCCTAAGAAAATAATTATGTTTCAAAAATGATGCAGATGTAAAGTAAACATGTGGTACTTGTTTATTAACTATTTTGGAAGATGTAAAGTTTTCAAATTTTTCGCCAAATTTCCGATATTTTAAAAGAGAGTCATATCAAACAAATTATGAAGTACAATATGTCATGAAAAAATAATCTCAGAATCACTGGGATCCGTTGAAGTGTTATGACTATTACCTCATAAAATGACACTGGTCAGAAATGTAAAAGTTGGAACGGTCATAAAGGGAAAAATAAGCTGAGGGGTGAAGGAATTAAATGAGGAAATTGATCCAATATCACAGACAAGTAGTAAAAGTATGTGAACCTCTAGGATTAGCACTTATTTCACCTTCAGAGTCTGCTGATTTTAAGCAGAAGGAATCTGTCAAAGTCTGATAGTCATAAAACCTGTTTGTGAAAAAGTTTCGAAGCATGAACATAGGAAATTTTTCATGTCCTAAGAGGAAGAGTTCTTGATGTTTGCCTGCTTGGAAAATGTTACAAAATCAATTACAAAGTGTTTGGACTCTACCACTCAAAGAGCAAGGAGTGTAACTGAATAATTTTACCGTATATACTCATGTATAATCTGAGTTTTTCAGCACATTTTTTGTGTGCTGAAAACGCTCCCCTCGGCTTATACACGAGTCATTGTCCCAGAAAAACGGCAGGGGAAAGGGGGCGGCAGAGCAGGGGGTCACAGAGACAGGAGCCAGCGGCTGCGGCTGTAACTGTGCCCGCTGCTAAAGAGAAATGAATATTCACTGTGCTGATAGTGAAAATTAATTTCTCTTAAAGCGCGCACAGTTACAGCCACAGCCTACATAACTTCAATGCATGCCCTCGCTGCATCTGCTTCCGGTGCCAGTCTTCCAGCCGAACTATCACGTGTCCCCCGTGTGATGCTAGTCACTTCTCAAGGCCAAGCTGTGAGTCAGAGTGGTCCAAGGTCAAAAGCCAGGAGGGTACGTCAAACAGAAGGAAGAGACAAAAGTGTAGTCAGGTAACGTTCCAAGATCAGAGTACGGGCAGGATAATGGATCAGAGCTGAATGGGTTAAACAGGCGGATGGTCAAAACTATGTCCAAGGTCAGGCAACAGATCAAGCAAACAGAACTCAAGGCACAGGACAACCCTTACAAGGACAATGCATACCTGGCTTATACTCAGGTCAATACGTTTTCCCAGTTTTTCGAGGCAAAATTAGGTGCCTTGGCTGCTGATACTCGGGTCCACTTATACTCACAGACTATATTTATTTTGCTAACTTATACAGTGCCATTAATTCCAGTGTGCTTTACAAACATTATCGGCAATGTCCTTATGGGGGATCACAATCTAGATTCGCTATCAGTATGTCTTTGGCATGTGGGAGGAAACCAGAGTATTTTCCTCCTCTAATATTTTTAAATTATTTGTTTGATTTGGTACTTTTTATTTACTTTTAGGGTTTGCATGAAAATCTGAGGGCGTTTTAGGTCAAATTTATGCACAATTACGAAACACGCTGAACAGTTCACAAACTTTGAAGGACAACTTTGAATAATGCACAGCTGAGTTACAGAATATTTTCAACTACTAATGCAAGATCACCACCTAGTGGCATGTTAAAAGATATTTCCATTTTCCATGATTTTAGTTCTCAGAATTATTTTCTGTTATATTCAATGGGAAACTGATTGTTATATTATGTGGTCATTAAATACGGCAGATTAATAGAAGTTCAGTTTTTATGTCAAACTGCACAACAATAATATAATCGAATTTTGGCACTCAACTCATATGGATCCGTTACAGAAAATATATTTTATTGCAGTCCAATGATATAAATGTTTCGTTCTTCACAAGACCTTCCTCAGTAAACTGCATTAGATCATTTGTGAAAAAAATTGGTCAACAATAAATATAATACTCAAAAGAAGATTACAATATTCACAAAGCATGAAAATTAGGTGAAAAAAGGTCAAAATACAAAATAATACATCTCATTCCTAGTTGAGTGCATAGTGGTGGTTGGAAGGGTAGGAAAAAATAGGGAAGGACAAAGGAAAACAAACCGACACATACCCGACTGCTCTGTTAATGTCTCAGATGAGCGTCAATGTTCATCGAAATGTATCCAATGTAAGTAATGGTGCTTGTCCTGTCAGTCCCCTTGGGAGAGCTATCTCTCTCTGTGGCATTAGGATATAATGTTAAAGTTAAGGGATTGGTTCAGAGAATGCGTCCCTAACAAACATAGTAGTAATGTGCCATACTGACCAAATTAAATTGCAAGTGTAGAAAGGTAGTTAGATAGAATTCCGGACCAGGCAGACTGGAAGACTAGAAAAGATATATCCAGTTGGTTAGATTTACCGTACTAAGAAGAAAGATATAGTGGGACTAATAGAGATAGTGTCTTACCGGATAATTTCACATATCGTGAATGTCCCTGTGAAGATGTACGGGGAACTACTACCTGTAATATACATATGCGCTATGAGTGCTCCGTATATTGTGAAAATATCTATGCCACTGGCAATTAGCTTAAACTTACCAATGGTAGATGGTAGTAACAGGGGCGTTAATCTAACACGGTGTCAAGGAGCGATTGCCTCCACGAAAGATGTCAAAGAACATTGAAACACAACTAGCTTCCTCGAGCATGACAGAGGAACTTGACACTTTAAAGACCAAGATTAAAACAGATATTGATCAACATAGGCGAGAACTGGAAGAGAATTAAATTCCAAAGGGACACTGACGATCATGAGAACAATCGTGTCTACCAGAGGCAGGAAAGATTCACATCCCACTCTAATGCTGTTAGGTCGGATTACCGTTCTTCTGATGATCCTTCTACCTCAGGTTCAGAATCAGAGAGACGGGAGACTCGCAGTGGTTCCGGGAATTTTTTAGGCCAAAGAAGACACCAACAACAAAGAAGAACAGGACCCGCAGGAGCCAACAGAAAAAGAGAAACAGATTTCTTCCGAGTGACTCGATCCCAGGTACCAGCCCACTAGTCATTAATATATCTTCTCAGACCCTCAATATAGCTGAACACAGTTTACTACAAAAGGGACTCTCATTCTGTCCTTCGTACAAGTTCAGCACTTTTGAGATGGATATGGACTTACATCACTTTTACCGTCGACTGAGATTGTTGGTTCATTTTGAAGCCTCTGATACACCACCCATCCCCTCCTGTGCCCCTGTTGACTCTTTGATTAGTGCCCAGAGCTTAGGCCTACGTACCAAAAGCACTTTCAGATCGCCACGAGGATCACATGCTGTTGAATCCTTCATCAGCTTTGTTGATCAGGCATTTTCTAAACTCCGCCAGAATATGGAGGGGGTAGACTACATTTTCCACCCAATCTTAGTGCTCTTGACTTCCAGGCCTTGCAATCACTACATTGTAACAAGGACATTATAATCAAACCAGCCGTTAAAGGCGGGGCGATCGTAGTCATGAACAAAACAGACTACTTGAAGGAGGTCTATCGCCAACTTGATGACAAAACGGTCTATACACAATTAACATCAGATCCATCAGCCACAATTAGAGACCAAATTAGAAATATTCTTATCACTTATCTGGATAGAGGAGTGATTGATAATAAGACACACGATTACCTGACTAAAACGAATCCTATTACCCCTGTATTCTACATATTACCAAAGGTCCACAAAAACCTGGAACTGTCAGGACTCTGAACATTTTTTACCTTTTGTGCATTACTGCCCTTTTCCAACATGGCGTCTTTGGTCTCATGTGCACTTGTCTTCCTGCTATAAAACTCCACCCCAGCCTTCAGTCTGTGCTAGATTATTCTGCTTTGCATCCAGCTCCTGATTACTCCCTGGCCTTGCACCTGCACCTGCTCCTGTGAACCTGTGTTGGAGATCCTGCCACTCTGCTCTGAGTTCCTGCTGCATACACCAGTGTTCATTAAGGCCATGTGCACACGTTCAGGATTTTTCGCATTTTTTCACTATAAAAATGTGATAAAAACGCGAAAAAAACGCTTACATATGCCTCCTATTATTTACAGGGTATTCCGCATTTTTTGTGCAAATGTTGCGATTTTTTCCACGAAAAAATCGCATCGCGGAAAAAAAAGCAACATGTTCATTAAAAATGCGGAATTGCGGGGATTCCGCACACCTAGGAGTGCATTGATCTGCTTACTTCCCACACGGGGCTGTGCACACCATGCGGGAAGTAAGCAGATTATGTGCGGTTGGTACCCAGGGTGGAGGAGAGGAGATTCTCCTCCACGGACTGGGCACCATATAATTGGTAAAAAAAAAAGAATTAAAATAAAAAATAGTCCTATACTCACCCTCTGATGGCCCCCGAAGTGTTCCCGCCTCTCCGGTGCATGCTCTCTCTTCGGTTCCTATAGATGGTGTGGTTCAGGACCTGTGATGACGTCACTGTCTTGTGATTGGTCGCGTGACCGCTCATGTGACTCACGCGACCAATCACAAGCCGCGACGTCATCACTGGTCCTGAACCACACCGGCATCTATAGGAACGGACGCCGCTGAGGAGATCGTCTGGGTGAGTATAACCATTTTTTATTTTTTTTATTATTTTTAAACATTCTTTTACTATAGATGCTGCAACAGTATGTTTGACAAGTGTGACCAACTTGTCAGTCAGTTTTCCAAGCGATGCTACAGATCGCTTGGAAAACTTTAGCATTCTGCAAGCTAATTACGCTTGTAGAATGCTAAAAAAAGCGAAAAAAACTGGAAAAAAACGCAAAAAAAAAAATGCGGATTTCTTGCAGAAAATTTCTGGTTTTCTTCAGGAAATTTCTGCAAGAAATCCAGACGTGTGCACATACCCTAATTCTCCTTCATCTGCTGCTCGTGTTACTTCCATCTGCATTTGCTGGACATGTAAGCTGTTTCTGCTCTGCAAAACCTGAGACTATTAACCAGGCCTCCCTGGTTGTGCTAAGATATGATTTGAACTGCCTAATAGCATATCTATCTGTGTCTGGACTAAGTCAAGGATCTATTTGTGTCACGTTTCCTCAAGAATAACTGTGCTTCATAGACTTTCGGTTTGTTTACATCTACCTCTGAAGTTTCCTATTGACTGCTAAGCTGCGTTTATTAGTTGCACCAAGTGTTGTGGACTTGAGTTTCTCTCTGCACCTGCTTGAATCACCGTGTGATAATATAAACTTTACCACTTATAAAACTGTGTCCTGTTGTCTTGTTCCACGCAAAGAGTCTCCTGAATTATCCCCTATAATTATTACAGGAACATCCTCCAGGCCGACCCATTGTGGCCTCCACGGAGTCAATTCTTTCACCCCTTGGAGAAAATTCTGACCCCGATCATACGCAAATTACTGTCATTTTTACTGGATACAGGCGATTTCTTATAGGAATTACAAAAACTTTATACCATTACAGGGAACTCCCTGTTGGTTTCCCTTGATGTCAAGGACCTCTACACTTTTATTCCCCACCTTCAAAGGATCTCTAGCGTCAGACACTTGCTTACAAGCTCTCATATGAATCCTGACATTATAGACCTATGTCTAGATTTACTGACACTAATATTAACTAAGAATTTTTTTCATGTTTGAAGATCGCTTCTATTTACAGACTAAAGGCACCGCAATGGGCTCTAACATAGCCCTCCCAAATGCAAATAGCTATATGGCACTGTTTGAGGAGATAGTGTATCCAGATCAATTTTTTCAATCACACTGCCCCATTTGGAAACGTTACATAAATGACGTGTTTTGTATCTGGACAGGTACACCACAGACACTTGACCTCTTCTTTGAAAACCTCAACACAGCATGGACTGGTCTCACTTTCACTATTACTAGCAGTACACATCAGGTTAATTTTCTGGACACATTAGTCATGAAGGATGAATCGGGGATCCTAAAAACTGACCTATATACGAAACTCTCCTTATACCCTTTTTTTTTCCCCACCCGACTACTCTTTAGATGTATTTGCACATATTAAATATGTACATATATTTAAGTACACCTTTTTCACTATATTTTATGCAGCTACTGGTTCCACTACAGCGAGTGCTTGTGGACTGCAAGCCTCCGTCACCATTGGCGGTGGAACGCAAACGCTGACATCGGGGGATCGCGTCACTGCTGATAACGCACTTCCGGCCTCAGCACGTTTCTAAATCCCGCCCCTCGCCTATATCTCCATGCACATGGGACATTTCCCACATCTAACCAGCGGCAGACACCGCGTTAGATTAACGCCCCCGTTACTACCATCTACCATTGGTAAGTTTAAGCTAATTGCCAGTGACAGATATTTTCACCATATACGGAGCACTCATAGCGTATATGTATATTACAAGTAGTATATTACAGTAGTTCCACGTCCATCTTCACAGGGACATTCACGATATGTGAAATTATCCAGTAAGACACTGTTTCTATTTGTCCCACTATATCTTTCTTCTTAGTACGGTAAATCTAACCAACTGGATATATATTTTCTAGTCTTCCAATCTACCTGGTCCGGAATTCTATCTAACTACCTTTCTACACTTGCAATTTAATTTGGTCAGTATGGCACATTACCACTATGTTTGTTAGGGACACATTCTCTGAACCAATCCCTTAACTTTAACATTATATTCTAATGCCACAGAGAGAGATAGCTCTCCCAAGGGGACTGACAGGACAAGCCCCCTTACTTACATTGGATACATTTCGATGAACATTGATGCTCATCTGAGACATTAACAGAGCAGTCGGGAATGTGTCGGTTTGGTTTCCTTTGTCCTTCCCTATTTTTTCCTACCCTTCCAACCACCACTATGCACTCAACTAGGAATGAGATGTATTATTTTGTGTTTTGACCTCTTTTCACCTAATTTTCATGCTTTGTGAATATTGTAATCTTCTTTTGAGTATTGTATTTATTGTTGACCAATTTTTTTCACAAATGATCTAATGCAGTTTACTGAGGAAGGTCTTGTGAAGAACGAAACTTAATATTATTGGACTGCAATAAAATTTCTTTTCTGCAACGGATACATACGAGTTGAGTGCCAAAATTCTATTATATTATATATTCACTGGTTTGGGGAAGCTATTTGTGCACCAACACAGCAGTGCCACGATATATTTCTAAACTGCACAAAAAGTCTGCAACCATCCCCTAAAGATAAGAGAATGTTGATGAGTCTTAGCATTTTTCATGAAGATTGTATATCAGAATCTGTTGGAGTGGGCCTCATCTCTGGAGTTAGACCAGTGCAAACTCTATCAGAAATGAACTAATGCTCAGCAATTTAAAACTAAGATATCAATCATTCCTAATTCTTCCTTCTTTTAGCACTGCAGTGGCATTCCTTTTTTTTCAATCTGTCGATTCAGTCTTATGACTGAAAATTCAAAAAATGTCCCAAATTCCATCTGTGCAAACTTCAAATCTTTAGCCTTTGACCTCAATCCAGCTTTTATAGCATTCCTGTTGTGAATTCTGCTCTTGGGCTCCCTCCGGTGGTTGTTGGTGGTAGTGCAGTTGTCTTGGGGTTGTAATCCAGGGCAGGTGTTTCTGCTGATTGCAGCTCTATTAGGTATTTAGGTGTGCAGGATCCATGAGTCAATGCCAGTTGCCCATTGTACTTGGAGGGATTGCATCTCTCTCTGGCTCCTCATGCCCTGCTGCCAATTCAACTAAGATAAGTGTGTTTTTTTTTGTCTCTGTGCACACATGCAGTGTGCTTTGCAATGCAGTGCTATTCATTGTGTTTTGTCCAGCTTAGACTTTGTTTGGATTTTTCAGTCATGCTGGATTCTCAGGAGATGCAGATATACTTTCTATGTCTTTAGTTAGATGTAGTATATTTGTATTATCTGCTGTGGATATTTTTAGGATTTTAATACTGACCGCTTAGAATTCTGTCCTATCCTTTTCTGTTTAGCTAGAAGTGCCTCTTTTGCTAAATCCTGTTTTTCTGCCTGCGTGTGTTTTTCCTCTTATACTCACAGTCAATATTTGTGGGGGGCTGCCTATCCTCTGGGGTTCTGCTCTGAGGCAAGATAGAATTCCCATTTCCATCTATAGGGGTATTTAGTCCTCCGGCTGTGTCGAGGTGTCTAGGATGTGTTAGGTACATCCCACGGCTACTTCTAGTTGCGGTGTTAGTTTAGGGTTTGCGTTCAGTACAGGTACCACCTACTCCTGAGAAAGTCTCTCATGCGGCTCCAAGGTCACCGGATCATAACACATTCTATACATTTTTCATTGTCCTTTTAACAATGCCTTTCAAAAAATTATTTTGCTTCTTAATTCTCATGACTGAAAATAACATTTTATTCCATGCTTTTGCTGTGCGTGTAATGGAACTCAAGCTGATTGTTTTGTTGAGTTTACCACTTAGGCCATGTTCACACTTTGCGGTTTTTACCGCGGAACCGCGGCGATTTTGATGCTGCAGCATCCGCAGCAGTTTCCATTTACATGTAAACCCTATGGAAACCGCAAACCGCTGTGCACATGCTGCGGGAAAAACCGCGCAGAAACGCAGCAGTTTAAAACCCGCAGCATGTCACTTCTTTGTGCAGAATCGCTGCGATTCTGCACCCATAGGAATGCATTGAACCGCTTACTTCCCGCATGGGGCTGTGCCTACGTTGCGGGAAGTAAGCGGTTAATGTGCGGGTGGTACTCGGGGTGGAGGAGAGGAGACTCTCCTCCAGGCCCTGGGAACCATATTTGGGGTAAAAAAAAGAATAAAAATAAAAAATCATGTTATACTCACCTCTCAGCGCTGCACGCGGCCGGCCGGTCAGAGTTGCTGTGCGAACAGGACCTGCGGTGACGTCGCGGTCACATGACCGTGATGACGCCCGGGTCACATGACCGTGACGTCACGAAGGTCCTTCTCGGCACAGCATCTTTGGAACCGGAGCGCCGCGTGCAGCGCCGAGGAGATCCGGACATCGGAGGGTGAGTATAACCAATTTTTATTATTTTTAACATTACTATTGATGCTGCATATTGCTGCATATGCAGCATCAATAGTATAGGAGTAATCCCGCAGCGGAAACTGCGGAACAAACCGCGATAAATCTGCAGGGATAACCGCAGCGGTTTTGCCCTGCAGATTTATCAATTCCGCTGCGGGAGAACCCGCAGAGGGATGCCGCAAAGTGTGAACGTGGCCTTAAACTTACCGATTAGCGATTCAATGTTCACTGGCATTCCTGAGTTAGGCATTCTGTTGTGATGTTCCTGTGTAAGGATGAGCAACCGTGCTCAGTGATACTCTGTTATCACTCGAATGTCATGGTGCTCGGATGTGCTCGTTACTCAGCGAGTAATAGGCAGTGCTCGAAGTGCCTGTTACACAGCCATTAAGCATGTGAAGAATGCATGGGAGTCACTGTAATGCCTTTGCCATTTTGGTTGTGGCAGTACTGTGATTGGCTGGCCGTCTAACATCAGGAGGGATTATAAAAAGACAGGCGCCGCCCGGGTCAACACACAGTCTCCACACTGTCTCCATTTCGTATTGTAGGGAGCTGTTCAGATGTACCTGTTCAGGTAAGCATCTCTGCCTGTATACTGGTGTTTTTTTTTTTTAGAATAGTGGAGGTTTTTCCTCTTATGGTGTTTTTTTAGATTAGGACTGCCAATATGTAAGGACCCTTGACGCGGGTTGGCAGCTTAAATATTGTGGCCATAATATCGACCAATACCTTGCATACATTGTTATGTTTTTGGTGCACTGTATATTTTTCCAGGGTGCGGCTGGGCCCTAGATGGCTCTGTATACTGTGGCCTCTGTTCACACAGGATGTTTTCAGTGGTACCATTTTTATTAATCCAATAACTTCATATGTGTTTTTTCAGCAAGCACCTCCACACACCGTGAATATACCGTGAAGGGTGTCTTTGATTCAGAGACCACCATCTCCACCAGTAAGTCGATTCTTTGTCTTTGTGCCATTCAATTTTTTCTTTTTCTTGCCATTTTTATTTATATTCATCTTTTTTATTGTGTTTTATTCCACTTTTTGTTTGGTGGTATGATGATAAAGCATAGATTTTTGCCTAATTTTTGTGATTTTTTAAAAAGTTTTTACTGAATAGGTTAACTAATGGGACAGTTTTATAGGTTGGGTTGTTCTGGATGCGGCAATACCAAACGTGTACTTTTATTGTTTATTTTTTTCATAAACATTTATTTATGGGTACAATATATCCTTATTTTTATTATTTTGTAGGTTTTTTTTTTATATTTTTACAATTTTTTCTCTCACTTTTTCAGTTTGTCCCACTATGGGACTTTCACTTTTTTCATACTGAGCGCTTGTAAAGCATATGAGTAAAATATCTTGGGCAGTAAATTAGAGGAAAGAAAGAACGCAATACTTTAGTGCAGTAACTACGATATAACCAACAATATAAGAGATAAGTGCACCTGAGCAGGTTGTGCAGATTAGGCTAGGCGCCGGCCATCTTGTATGACCGGGTCACGGGATACTGGTGCGGCTGCGCGTCTGTCTGCGGGCTCTGCTTGCTGTGCGTTTGCGCAATATACCTGCATATAGTGTGCGTCTTGGATTTTTTATTTTATTTTCTCCCATGTAGTGCATTACTTTATTAAACCACTTGCAGAATTATTATATGGATTTATCATAATTATGCATTTCAGCAAGACCTGCTATAGTTATGTGCTGTGATCGTATTGGTGTGAGCGCGCGCAATCTTGCTATGTCCGCCTACCGCTCTGTTCCATTGCCTCCTCTCTGTTCTTGATTGCGTGGTGGGGGTTGGCGCCGGCCGCCCCACGTGACCAGGCAACGGGGCGGAGACATGGATATGAGTGCTTTGATGGACATTGGCCTGTGCGCATGCACGGACAGATCATCCGCATTGGTGCCTTTGCACCAGGTGATCCGATACACCGGACATATAAGGAGGGACAGCCTAGTGTTAAAACCACGTCCCCTGAAGGTGGTGATCTCGCACCGAAACGTGCGTTGGGGAGTGAGGTCCGGTATGCCTGTCTTTGTGCAAATATGGGTAACTATTGTCTCTAACTTTATGCTATTGTGGCTAACGCTTTAGATACCAGGAGGTTGACTTATTAAGCCAATATGGGTTGTTTGTATGTGTTGGACTGGCTTTAGTGGTTGAGGCTGGTTGTGATATTTAATATCCACATGGATTTAATGTCTATTATTAATCATAACACAGCCCAATACTGAGTAGTATATTATCCAACCCTAGCTACCTCTATACAGGTGGCGTCAAGCTATATATATATATTTATGCCACAGCAATTTGCATTTGCACTTTAGCCCATATGCTTTGATATGGTATACCGGTACTCACTTATCTTGGAATTTTGTATCACTTACCTCATATTGTTATACTATTTACCGATTGCTCATTGAAATGTGCATATGATGCACTAAATTGATTTTATTCTGTTTGTACATGTGACCTAATAAAGTTTGAGTATTTTTGTAATTTTTGGCATTTGACTCAGTCTCCTCCGGTAGTATTATTATATTGTTGAGTAGTTTTTTGCCTTTTTTTGAAACATGCAATCTAGCATATGCATGCAACTATATGCATGGTAAAAATCCTTTGATGATGATGTTTTGGGGACTATTTACCCAACAGATTAGGCACAATGCTAGTAATGATTTAGACGGATCCTAGGATCCCTCATACAGCATCAGAAGACCGTGGCAGCAAAATTTCCTCACCCTGAAGTTGCTCCACATGAGTGGAGTGAAGGTGAGAAAGGATGATGGCGCTTCCGTTTGTAAAGAGGTAAACCAGGGATTTGCTTTCAACAACAAATTTGATTTAAAACAAAAACATGATGGGGTTTTCATCGATAAGAGGACAATCTCCGTAGACCGTGAGTAGATTCAATATTTATTCGGTACAGTTGTGATCGCTATTGGCTACACTATATATACAAAAAGTAAAAATGTTTTAAAAAATTTCATTTAGGAAAATTAAAATTAAATGAGAAGTTGAACAAAAATTGAAGCATAACACGTGTGACGGGCAGGACAGAAAACTAGAGTGGACCCTCTGGACCGTGGGGGACCTACCCCTGGGCGAGCGGACCTAGAGTGGAACCGACCCCTATACAGGGATCGTTTAGGAGCAGGCCCAGATCAGACTTACCCACGGTGGAGTACCAAGAGGAACGGCTCCAGGAGGGAAGGAGGAAGACTGCCGAGGCTGGAGAGGCAATACCGGCTGGAGACTCAGGAAGGCAGAGATGATTAGGAGAACTGGAACCCGGAGCGGTAAGGCTGATGGAAGGAAGAAAAGAACAATAAGACAAGGGGAAAGGGAAAGAGCAGGTACTGGAAGGGAGCCGAGGACAAACGAAGAAACTGGGCGAAGAACCAAACGGAGTAGGAACGCAGCACTGTAGCGGAAGGGGCCAGACGCACAAGCTAAAGGCAAATGACAATCAGGCGCAGGGAAGCAGGCGAACCTGCCTTATATAGCAGGAACTGGAGCGGGATTGGTTACCGAGGTACAGACCTGGAGACCTCAGGGCGGAGGAACGGAAAGGAGACGCCTGCGTCCCTTGGGGAAACTGGAGCGCCTGCGCAGACTCTGCACACTCCCCAGAGAGCCAGGCACCAGAAGTGAAGGAGGGAACAGGAGACGTCCGGACCCGGAAGTAGACAGCCGGGAGCGCGCAGCAGCAGGGAGAGAAGGGCCGGCGCGCCTAGACCCTGGGACAGAGCGGCAGGAGCGCGCAGCGCCCGCACTAGGTGCTGCAGCTGAGGAAGAAGAACAGACGCGCCCGGGCCCCGCAGTAGATGGACGGCGCCGCAGAGCGGCGGTGAAGGTGGTAACAGTACCCCCCTCCTTACAACCCCCTTTACGTAGACTGGCAAAAAATTTACATAGAATACGAGGGGCATTAATATTCTCCCGAGGCTCCCAAGATCTCTCCTCAGGACCAAAACCCTTCCAATCAACCAAAAAAAAATCTTTACCACGAACTTTCTTAACAGCCAAAATATCCTTTACCTCAAAGACGTTGTCAGAGCTAACTGGTTGAGGGGACGAGTCAGAAGAGGGATGAAAGCGGTTAAAGACTGTTGGTTTGAGAAGAGAGACATGAAAGGTATTGGGAATACGGAGCGAGGCAGGCAATTTCAGCTTGTTAGGCTACGTTCACATTTGCATTGTGCGCCGCAGCGTCGGCGCCGCAGCGCACAACGCAAACAAAAACGCGGCAAAACGCACGCTAAAACGCTGCGTTTTGCGCCGCATGCGTCATTTTTGGCCGAAAGTTGGACGCAAAAAAAATGCAACTTGATGCGTTTCTTGCGTCCAACGCTTGCGGCCATGCGGCGCAAAACGCAGCACAACGCATGTCCATGCGCCCCCATGTTAAATATAGGGGCGCATGACGCATGCGGCGCCGCTGCGGCGCCCGACGCTGCGGCGCTGACCGCAAATGTGAACGTAGCCTAAGCGACATCGTTGACTCGACGCAGAATCTCGAAAGGACCTATAAATCGTGGTCCAAGTTTGTAGGATGGGATCTTGAGTCTGACGAACCTCGAGGAAAGCCAGACCTTGTCACCTGGCAGGAAAGAAGGCGGATCTAAACGCCTTTTGTCTGCTTGCCTTTTCATTCTTAAAGATGCCTTGTCGAGTGTCTCCTTGACTTCACTCCAGATAGTGGAAAACTCGCAGACTAGAGAATCGGCTGCCGGAACACCGGAGGTAGAGGAGACTGGTAGGGGCACCCCAGGATGATGTCCGAATACAATGAAGAAGGGAGTTCTCGCAGAGGCTTCGCTGGAATGGTTATTGTAGGCAAACTCAGCCCAAGGAAGGAGATTTACCCAGTCATTATGATGAGCATTGGTGAAATGTCGTAGATAGGCGGCTAGAGTCTGATTGGTCCGTTCAGCTTGACCATTAGTCTGAGGGTGATATGCGGAAGAAAAGTCCAGAGTCACCCCCAGGAGTTTGCATAAAGCTCTCCAAAAGCGAGAAGTAAATTGTACACCTCTGTCAGACACAATGTGTAGTGGTAAACCATGTAGTTTAAAAATGTTCAGGATAAAGATGTCCGCCAACTCAGGAGCAGAGGGTAAACCGGGCAGCGGAATAAAGTGGGCCATCTTAGAAAACCTGTCCACCACGACAAAAATGACTGTACATCCGGAGCTGGGTAAGTCGGTAATGAAATCCATGGCAATATGTAGCCAAGGTGCAGATGGCACAGGAAGAGGGAGCAGATTTCCAAATGGTAGTTGTCTTGGTACTTTGTTCCTGGCACACGAGGGACAAGAAGCGACAAATTCTTTGATGTCTTGACGCAAAGTAGGCCACCAGTAGTACCGAGAGATAAGGAGGAAAGTCTTTTTGAATCCGGCATGACCCGCCAATTTAGAAGAATGACCCCAAGATAACACTCTTCTTGTGTCGTCCTCCGAGACAAGGGTCTTACCCGGTGGAGGGTGAATCACCTGTAAAGGAGCTACTGTTATGACCTTAGAAGGATCAATGATGTAAGTAGGCTCCTCCTCAGTATCGGGAGACTGAAAAGACCTCGACAGGGCATCTGCTTTAATGTTCTTAAAGCCAGGCCAAAAGCGTAGCTCGAACTCGAAACGGGCGAAAAACAGGGACCATCTGGCTTGTCGGGGATTTAATCTTTGCGCAGTCTGCAGATATGCCAGATTCTTATGATCAGAATAGATTACAAACGGATGTACAGATCCCTCAAGAAGATATCTCCATTCCTCCAAAGCCAACTTGATGGCTGGCTAACAACTCTCGATCTCCTATGGTATAGTTCCGTTCTGAAGTCGAAAAGGCTTTGGAGAAGAAACCGCAGGGAACCATCCGACCCTCGGAAGACTTTTGAGAGAGCACAGCTCCGGCACCAGAGGAAGAGGCGTCCACCTCCAGAACGAAGGGCTTGTTTACCTCCGGGTGATGCAAAACTGGAGCAGAGGAAAAAGATTCTTTAAGCAAAAGAAAAGACTTCTCAGCCTCAGAAGACCACATCTTGGAGCCGGAATTTTTTCGAGTGAGAGCAGAAAGCGGACTGATGACCGAAGAAAAATGCGGAATGAATTGCCTATAGTAGTTGGCGAATCCAATAAAGCGTTGGATGGCTTTTACTCCGCAGGGTTGTGGCCAGTTGAGAATGGCATTCACCTTCTCGGGATCCATCTTGAGACCAGAATCCGAAATGATGTATCCAAGAAAAGGCAAGGAAGTTTGCTAGAAGACGCATTTCTCGTACTTCGCATACAGGTGGTTATCCCGCAGACATTGCAGAACTTTGCGCACACTCCTTCGATGAGATGGGAGATGTGGAGAAAATACAAGAATGTCATCCAAATAAACTACTACACATATGTAGAGGAGGTCTCGGAAGATGTCGTTGACGAATTCTTGGAAAACCGCAGGAGCGTTGCACAGGCCGAAGGGCATGACCAAATATTCGTAATGCCCATCCCGGGTGTTAAAGGCGGTTTTCCACTCATCTCCGGAGCGGATTCGGACTAAATTGTAAGCTCCTCGCAAGTCAAGTTTAGTAAAGATGCGGGCACCACGAAGACGATCGAAGAGCTCGGGTATCAGAGGTAGAGGATACCTATTCTTGACTGTGATGTTGTTTAGTCCACGATAGTCTATACAAGGTCGTAGAGAACCATCTTTTTTCTTTACAAAGAAAAATCCTGCTCCTGCAGGGGAGGAAGATTTTCGGATAAATCCTTTTGCTAGATTTTCTTGAATATACTCAGACATGGACTTAGTTTCCGTAGCAGAGAGGGGGTAAATTCTTCCTCTAGGAGGAGAACAGCCGGGGAGGAGATCAATCGGACAGTCGTAGGAACGATGTGGAGGGAGATTTTCAGCTTCTTTCTTGTTGAAGACATCGGCATACGACCAATAGGGAGAAGGTAAACCAACCGGAATACTCGTGGATTGAAGAGGGAACGCAGGACGCACAGACCGTAGACATCGATCATGGCAGGAAGGGCCCCATCGCAGGACATCTCCGGAACGCCAATTAAGAGTGGGCTCATAAAGTCTGAGCCATGGAAGGCCAAGCAAAAAGGCGTGAGAAAGACTCGGTAGAACATAAAAAGCAATTTTTTCACGATGAAGAGCGCCGATTTGAAGCTCTACTTCTTCTGTGACTAAAGAAATAGCTTCCTGCAGAGGTCTTCCGTCCACCGACGCAACCAGGCGAGGAGAGTCCAACGAGATAACTGGGATGCGAAGCCTCCGAACCGCCTCCAGACTGATAAAATTGCCTGCCGCGCCCGAATCCACATACGCGACCTCGGAGGAACGATCCTGGTTGGAAACAAGTAAAACTGAAAGAGTCAAAGGTTGAGAGGAAACTGGATCACCTAGGGAGGCCTCTCTTACCTGTCCTAGGCGGAGGTGTTTTCCGGTCTATCAGGACAACTGCGAAGCAAATGAGCGGCACTACCACAATAAAAACAGAGACCCTGGGTACGCCTCTCCTTACGGCGCTGCTCTGCCATCCTTAATCGATCTACTTGCATGGGTTCTGAAGCAGGAGAGGTAGATGGAGTAGTGACGGGAGCACGAGGACTACTAGGCTGGCGATAGGTGGATGTAGAGGGATTCGGTCTCCTCTCTCTTGCGGTCTCACGAGACCGCTCTTGGAAGCGGAGGTCTATCCGAGTAGCGAGAGAGATAAGATCCTCCAGAGTAGTCGGAGTGTCACGTCCAGCAAGCTCGTCTTTAATCCGGCTGGATAAACCCCGCCAGAAGGCACCCACGAGAGCCTCATTGTTCCACCCAAGCTCTGATGCCAACGTACGAAAACGGATGGCATATTGTCCGACGGATAAGGATCCCTGACGTAAATTAAAGAGGGACTCCGTAGTAGAGGCCAAACGTCCAGGTTCATCAAAGACCTTACGAAAGGTCTCGAGAAAATCCTCTAAGTGGGAGACTACAGGATCGTCACGTTCCCACAAAGGATTAATCCAAGCAAGGGCCTCCCCCTCCAAATGAGACACAATAAACGCCACTTTGGCTCGATCCGAGGGGTACTGCTGGGGAAGGAGCTCAAAGTGAAGACGGCATTGGTTCAAGAACCCTCTGCAGAGTTTAGGATCGCCACCGTACCTTGGAGGTTTACCCAGACGAGGAGGGGGATGAGGAGCGGTCGAAGAACCGGGGTCAAGAGGGGATGTTTGAGCAGAAGCAGTAGGAGCGGACTGTAAATTAAACAGGCGGTCATCAATCGATGCCATGTAACTCAGCATGCGGGACTGAGTATCTCGCTGCTGAGAGAGCTCCTGTTGGAGGCTAGCCAGCTGAGCGGCATTTACAGGATCAGCAGCTTGAAGAAAGGTTAAACGTGACTCCATGGTTTTCATGAAAGCCATCATACGCTGCTGGTTATCACGTAAAAGGGCCAGTTCCTTCTGGGCCGAAAAAGGGGTACTTGTGGGGTCCATGGCCTGATTGTACTGTGACGGGCAGGACAGAAAACTAGAGTGGACCCTCTGGACCGTGGGGGACCTACCCCTGGGCGAGCGGACCTAGAGTGGAACCGACCCCTATACAGGGATCGTTTAGGAGCAGGCCCAGAGGAGACTTACCCACGGTGGAGTACCAAGAGGAACGGCTCCAGGAGGGAAAGAGGAAGACTGCCGAGGCTGGAGAGGCAATACCGGCTGGAGACTCAGGAAGGCAGAGATGATTAGGAGAACTGGAACCCGGAGCGGTAAGGCTGATGGAAGGAAGAAAAGAACAATAAGACAAGGGGAAAGGGAAGGAGCAGGTACTGGAAGGGAGCCGAGGACAAACGAAGAAACTGGGCGAAGAACCAAACGGAGTAGGAACGCAGCACTGTAGCGGAAGGGGCCAGACGCACAAGCTAAAGGCAAATGACAATCAGGTGCAGGGAAGCAGGCGAACCTGCCTTATATAGCAGGAACTGGAGCGGGATTGGTTACCGAGGTACAGACCTGGAGACCTCAGGGCGGAGGAACGGAAAGGAGACGCCTGCGTCCCTTGGGGAAACTGGAGCGCCTGCGCAGACTCTGCACACTCCCCAGAGAGCCAGGCACCGGAAGTGAAGGAGGGAACAGGAGACGTCCGGACCCGGAAGTAGATAGCCGGGAGCGCGCAGCAGCAGGCAGAGAAGGGCCGGCGCGCCTAGACCCTGGGACAGAGCGGCAGGAGCGCGCAGCGCCCGCACTAGGTGCTGCAGCTGAGGAAGAAGAACAGACGCGCCCGGGCCCTGCAGTAGATGGACGGCGCCGCAGAGCGGCGGTGAAGGTGGTAACAACACGTTTCTGCCACATAAGCCTTCATTAGGTGTATAGAAGAGTGTATTACATGAAAAATATTTATATCTGTCTTCATTACTTGTTGGTGTGGTTTGCTCCCATGGGGTATCCAATCACTGGTAGTCTCAATTTGGGAATCCAACTTACAGGTCAATGTTGAGCACTCTAATGGGACAGAGGGTAAAAATAGACGCTATATAATTAATATTTTAATTTAGTATCTGGGTTATCTAAAAAAAATACCACTAGACTGAGTCAACTGTCAAATTTAACAGTTCCATGTAAAGTCCTTTCATCTGTACTTAGCCAGGATAGGCAATGACAGCCATGATTGCAGGGCAACAGACACATGAATTTTTATGATGCCTGTATATCTGCCTTATCAATGGATTAGCAATAATCACACATTACCAACTTACTTATCAAATAAATGTTTTATTTTAGTAGCAGCTCGTAACCAGTGATGTGAATCATGTTTCTATGCATTCAATACTGTACTAAAACCAAAAATTGTACAGAAAGATTCTTACCTAAACTTATAAAATAATCAAAAGGAAAATTTATTTGAAAAAAGTGTCATAAATTAACTTTGAAAATATTACACCAATTTACATTTCAATGTTTTTGATATTTAAAAAATACATTTGCTAATCTGGCCATTGCCTTGTCAGATTCGCATATATCTACCTTGTGTTGACAAGTAATTTACACCTGTACATAACAGCAAAGATGGTGCATAAAGTCATTTTGATACGTCAGTGGAAAGCTGATCTATTACAGATAAGGACTACATAGACCAGATACATTTCTAACACATGACAGATAATGTAAATATAATGTCTATCATGTAATGGAAGATATGTAATTAAACAGGACAACAGCAAAGCCCAAATGTTAGAAAGCAAAGTATTAAGTATTGCTAGTTAAACGTGATGCAGCCCAACATTGTCCTCCAGCTTGTCTACATTACACCGTCATTCACTGTATGCCCCCACTGTCTACAGCATAGCCTGTCTGCTTCTATACTGTGCATTACTAGAGTTAGTATGATGACAAAAAGCAATGAATCACTATATACATTGTGTATTTTACAAGTTTTATAACATTTCTAAAATATAATTCTAAATCATCCACAGAAACAGCAATTTATGTCTAGACAATTAAAGTGTCGTGGAACACTTGGGACTTAATACAACTTGAGCCCAAGGTTACAAAAGAAACTGGATTAGTACAGAATAGTTATTTTTAGTGAGAATAAAAATTAGGACATTCAATTCAAAAATACATGTGGCTTAAAGGACAGAGCAATAGAGGTGTTGTCTTAGTTTTTAAAAAATATATTTTCCCCCAGAAACTGCGCCATGATTATTCATGGTTGATGGCTTATATATCAGTCCCACAAGGATTAATATGGCTGAGCTGCAACTCGTGAAAAAGAGTGGAGCTGTTTTAAATTATTATTTTTTTACTGTAAAGAAGTATTCAAAGACTATATTATCGAACAATCCATTAGATAGGATATCCATATTAGATTGGTGGGGGCCCGACACCTCTACCAAACAGCCGTCATCTGAATTGGGAGCGGCCGACTAGATTATACAACACAAGGCCAAAACAACATGGCTCTAGACACTGTTTAGTCACCACTGCCAGGTACTGTACATTCTCTCCTACTCAAGTGAAGGTGGAGTGTTCTGGAGTGGACAATAAATGTACAGAGTTCCATGCTACTGACTCCGTACATTGATGGGTGTCTGATTCCTGCACCAAACAGCTGTTATGTGCCCCCGGAGCGGCCGAATATAAACCGTGCAAGAAGCCAGAACACCATGGCTCTGGACACTGTTTAGTCACCACTGCCAGGGCACTAAACTAAATGTACAGGGCTCCATGGTAGGACCCTATATATTATTTACATCCAGGCGTTCTGGAGCAGATGACAGCTGATTGGTGGGGCTGTCCGAACACAACCAATCTGATACTGACAGATCAGCAGCAGGTTAAGGTACCTTCACACTAAACGATATCGCTAGCGATCCGTGACGTTGCAGCGTCCTGGCTAGCGATATCGTTTAGTTTGACACGCAGCAGCGATCAGGATCCTGCTGTGATATCGCTGGTCGTTGAACAAAGTTCAGAACTTTATTTGGTCGTCAGACCGGCGTGTATCGTCGTGTTTGACACCAAAAGCAACGATACCAGCGATGTTTTACAATGGTAACCAGGGTAAATATCGGGTTACTAAGCGCAGGGCCGCGCTTAGTAACCCGATGTTTACCCTGGTTACCAGCGTAAAATGTAAAAAAAACAAACAGTACATACTCACCTTCGCGTCCCCCGCCGTCCGCTTCCCACACTGACTGAGCGCCGTAAAGTGAAAGTGAAAGTACAGCACAGCGGTGACGTCACCGCTCTGCTGTTAGGGCCGGCGCTCAGTCAGTGCAGGAAGCGGACGCCGGGGGATGCGAATGTAAGTATGTACTGTTTGTTTTTTTTACATTTTACGCTGGTAACCAGGGTAAACATCGGGTTACTAAGCGCGGCCCTGCGCTTAGTAACCCGATGTTTACCCTGGTTACCCGGGGACCTCGGCATCGTTGGTCGCTGGAGAGCGGTCTGTGTGACAGCTCTCCAGCGATCAAACAGCGACGCTGCAGCGATCGGCATCGTTGTCGCTATCGCTGCAGCGTCGCTTAATGTGAAGGTACCTTTAGGCCTGGCCAATCCCTTTAATTAGCCTTATTAAGTAGACAAATAAAAGGTTTCATATAGTTCTGAATGCTGGCTTATATGTCTTGACCAGGCATGTTACGAGGTATATACAGTTAGTCCTCGGGTTACAACGGTCTCGAGTTACATCGTTTCGTGGTTACAACGCTTTATACGAGGCCTCGTTCCGACTTACACGGTTTGCATCGTAAGTCGAACTACATGCAACTACGTGCAGTGGCAGAAGAATAGAGTCCAGTACTGTACACTGTACCCGGTTACACGAGGAAAACGAGTCTCCTGCACACCATAACACCCTAATTATGTAGGGTACTGTGTTAGGATAGGTGTTTGGATAGGCTAAGTGTTTGCAGTACTTACTGTTATTATGGTACAATACTGTATGAATGTATGGTCCGACTTACATCGAAATTCGGTTTACGACGCCGTGTAAGAACGGATCAACGTCGTAAGTCGAGGACTACCTGTATAACTGACAGAAAATAACATGGCAGAAGAAAATAAAAACATTTTCAATCTATAAAGCAGTAGTCTTACAGACATTGGTTATTAGAACATATATATTAAATATGCATCTTTATTATTTCCCCACTACTAAGAAATCTCGGGCTATAAAAAAAATGGATTAAAACTTCAAAGCTGGAATAAAGCACAATGAAATTATATGGCTACGACAAGAGTGCATAACAGAATGTAGTCAGGCTCAAGCTAGTTAGAAATCAAAAATGTTATTCAAGCAATGCAGTGCTTTACTAAGTGAGAATCCCAGCAGATGCAGGACCAGCCATATTGTGCATTTGTGCATGAATAGGTTAAACATTCCACATATTCATTTAGAATATTTACATACCATAAAAACTACAAAATAGAAAATGTTTTTTCACCTTGATTTCCATTTTTGGCAATAAGTCTCAATGATAAATTACAGTATCATACATGTTCATGTACGCTAAGGATGCAGTGTCTCAATAATTATTGCAATGATAGATTAAGTATTGCTTCTGGGTTCGCTGGCAGCCACAGTTTTTGAACATGGAATGTTTTCTTATATACATTTTCTTGCCATAGAGATTCAGAACATCTCTCCTTTCATGAAACAAAATAAAATGCTCATATGTGAGGAGATACTCACAGAGCCGCATCGGTGCTAGGCATCAGTATTTCTGGAAGCCACTGCCTTTTAGTTTTGTGCAGACAAAGAATGGACTTAAAAGTGTTAGTCAGGATTTTAAAATGTATGAGCTACTCTTAGCCCATCAGCGTTCAATTGTCAGGAACCGACAACCTAGTGTGGGTGGTGTTTGTGCTTGGTGATGCAGACCATTTTATTATTGTCAAAAGAGCAAAAACCATTTCACGTCAAGTTTCAGTCTTAGGGTATGTGCACAAGGCGCCATTTGGATGCTGGCCCAGCCACCGACTTTTTCCAGGCCAGGCCGAGTCATGAATAAGACTGCTTAGTGCAGTCGAAACACATCGACTGGGTCATGTCGACCATGTAAATTTTTCTTTTGCATGCACCATATTTTGGCCCAGCCACCGACTTTTCCCAGGCCAAGCCGAGTCATGAATAAGACTGCTTAGTACAGTCGAAACACATCGACTGGGTCAGGTCGACCATGTAAATTTTTCTTTTGCATGCACCATATTTTCTTTTGAAAAATAAAAGAAAATGAAAATCTAGTCCTGTTGAGCCAGACTATAATTTTTTCTATTATCCATGGTAGTTGTGGCTTTGCTGTCATTCTTAAGGTGGCTTTGTTGCCAGCATCTTTCACTCTATAAAGTGAAGTATAGAGAGCAGGTACCCTCCTATCGGAAGCCCTTCTGAGAGTAAGAATGTCACTTGTTTTTAACTGTTTGAGGGTTTCTGGAGTGCTCCTGAAAAGAGATGTCAAGTGCACATACCCTGAGGGTGAGGTCTTTCTTATTAAAGGTTTGAAATTAGGAAAATATATAACGCTTTATTTACACTAATTTATTAATTAAATGTGTGCCCATCACATTTATCAAGCATTTATCCTCTTAATGTATACATGGACCCCATTTCATAGTCATCCTTGATCTAAAATCTAAGAAAGCACTGATAACTCTGAAAAGTGCTTTACTCAACATTTATAGGGGAAATCTGGTGTAAAATGCACAACAATTTGTGACTTTTGTCGTTTCCATGCCAGTTTTGGCCAGCTTTCTCAAAATCGGAGAGGCTGGGGCCAAACTTTGCTTTGCTAGATCGTGCCTTATGCCAAGAATGTTACTCCCGTGTCTGCCTGTAGTGAGATTTGTGGAAAGGAGGCACACACCATTTTTCAGAAGGCATGTGCCTCTTAGTGAATCAGGCGCCTGTGACTCCAGCGCGCCCCTCAATACCAGTGTGAACAAAACTATTCTAGTACTATTCTGTACCATTGAGATGAACAGTCTATATGTGTCACACAGTACGGAGACGTAGGCTACACCTTGACTGTGCATTATATTTCTGTATCCAAGCAAGGAAATATATGTCAATTAGTGTATATTATTAATGAAAGAAATGTTTTTTTCTGGTCACCAAAGTAATTTAGTTAATCAGGGTGACATTACTAACTAAGCAATATTTTACTTACAGTAATTCATAGAGCTTTTTTCCAGGCATATATAATGTGTTACAATTCTGTGGTTTTTCATCACTAGAATAAATGTTTCACATTTCTGTTTTGCCCTCATGAAAACTTCTATTTATCATAAATCGACTCACACTGTATTTTATATGTAGCTCTTTCTAAAGCTTACTATATATGTCTTGACAGGTTTGTGAATCCTTTGATTTTACAATCAGTGTTTTATGAAATGTATATTTAGTTTTTGGGGGGAAAAAAGAAAAGATTTCTGAATGGTTCAATACATGTTTTTCATTCTTTCAACTGAATCTTAATTCTGATCCAGAAGTAATAATCACATAAATTATATATACAGAATGGATGTTGCCGCTTACATTTTTTCAAGCACAGTAGTACCAGAGGGTAAATTAGTAAGGACACTTTGCTTAGCCATATCATTACATGGCAATACAGTGGGTTTCTGGGCACAATCACTGGCAGTTTAAGAAGCTTCCAAATACTACTGATGTAAATTGCAGAGAATACATCATTTACAAACAAATTACAACTGACAAGATTTTTTATACAAAATATCACTATTATTTATAATGCAAATGTTATCAGTTAACGTTTCATCAAGCTTCCACTATTCTAACAGACAGTGCAGAAAAGGGTTTGTTGTGCTGTACTATCTAGTGATAAACTGGACATGTAAGCCTTCACCCACATGTTAATAGTGTCTTATTTTATTACCAAGTGTGTTTCTTACATTGGTTTGGGACATATATTATTGACCATTAAAGGTGTGTCCAGAAATAACTCTACAGAAAAAAAGCTCAAACATTCTTGAACTCACAAAGTCTGGAAATAAAGAATATTTCTAATGCTGCATTTTAAGGCAAATACATTTGTTTGGTAAGCTGGCATAGGCTGATGTCATGAATCACCAAGGTCAAAAACAAGTACTTGGCGAGACTCGAGTATTGTCACATGAAGAAGGGACAGGTTCCTTAAAAATTGACATAAGGCTCCGTTTACACTGACACTGGTTCTGTTAAATCAGATTTCTGTTGGACTTTGTCAGGATAGCGCAGGAAAAATACAAGATTCGCACCAAGTCATCTGTCAGGATGTATCTGGATTTGATTTGGTCATAGCTCATGTAAACAAGGTAGCTATGATCCCAATGTGAACAAAGCCTAACGCTTATTTTCTGGCGCACTTAGTATTTCAAGCAGAAAAGCCATTTTGTGAAATGTAGTATATGTATTAAATGTACCCCGAATGCTAAAATCCCAGACAGAAATGCTTAAATATTTGTGCAAGTTTACAAAGATTAGACAGCATTGTGCCAATATCTTGTGCTGCTCACTTGTTTATCTTCGTACATTTTACGTATTTTTAAGGGGGTAGTTTTTAAAGCGGAACGGTCAGAACATTTCACAGAACAACCTGCACACATTTTTATACAGATCTCTTAGACCTGTGCAAGCTGCTGTAATTACTTTTAAAATTAATTGAAGAATGTCTGTATAACCCTTTGGGAAAGTGTCCCTGCCTGCCTAGCTGGACGCTTCTGATGCTCCAGAGTAAGAGCGTTCTTTATTGATGGACTGTACGCCATTAGTGTTGTACAATCTGTGCTTGGGGAAGAACATTTGCCCAGATGTTGGTGGGAAGTCGAGCTTGTGCTACATCAATGGGCTTTTAAGGCATCACTTGGTAAATGTATTAGAGAATTTCAGTACTCGTTTTCAGTACAACAAATTTAGGAAATATACAAAACTAAAGTTCTTTAAAAATCCCCAAACTTAGTGGCTGTCAACTTTATTTAACACATGTTTTGGGGACATGATTTTGTACCACCAATGTGCTAAACGTTCTTTTCCTTTGCCAAGTATAGCGTTCCTCAGACTGCACAGCTCTTCTATTCTTAAAAGAGCGGATATTCTTAAAATTGATGATGAAGGATGATTGGACCAGACCTATCCATTAGCCATCTCCAACAGAGAAACAGGATTTTAATGTACAGTGTTTTTCAATTGAAGGAGGCCGATAGATAAGTCTGGTCACATGAACCGCAATAAGCTACAATTTTGATAACAGAAGAACTGTACAGTCTATGAGGAAGGCTGCAAAGAACAGTGAGCATTGCTTTACAAAGGACATTACCAAGTGCCATACAACCATGTCCCCAACAAGTCTGGTAAAATAGAGACAAAGACAACAACCCATTCAAGTGTCATCACTCCAGCATTTCTGTATGGTCAAAGAAAAGAGATTATTAAAAATCATGGGTAATTGAAATATATTCATTGCATGCTCTGCAGCACATTTCGTTATCAATCAAAAATGCAGCAGAATTTGTCATTTTTAAAAACTCCAGAATTAGATATTTTCAAACACCAAAACTACACTTGTGCCGTTTGTACCATAGCGATATTCTAAATAAATATTATTAAATTACAGAGCTTATAAAATCGGAAATACATAGTGGCACGTTAAACACACCTTTCTTTTGGCACCCTGGAAACCATTATATATTTATATATATTTTCTCTCTCCATACTAGTTTACTCTATATTCCATTGGTTTATGCTGCCTACACTGCAGTGTCTATTTGTACAAAGGATAGTGGATTTACATCAGGATAATTACTCTAAGGCATAACAAGGCATTTGCTAGTGATACTGTGATAATACAACTCTGAAAATTGTAAATGATTTATACACATTTTTAGACCAATATACACAACATATTATTTACATATACACAGACATAGGTTAAAATGCTGTACTGAAATTTAAAGTGCCACCGATGTGCTCTTCTTCAGACATTCTCTTGCTCTTTATGGAAGCCCCTTTGATATGAAGGTTAATTAGATCAACTGTTCTGCAATGGTTGCACTAAACCGTCTTTGTAAACACGGAGAATAGCTTCACAGACAAACTTGTATTGACTCTGTGGAACAAGAGAAAAGCAAAAACACATTTGTTTTTTTTACTGGATTTTTACTGAATGGCGTATTTTTCATTAAACTCAGTGCATATTTTATGGTCTGTTTTTGTGTATTTGGACAGGCCAATCAAATAGCACTCAGTCAGAAACCATCCGAATACTTTTTATTTTCCATATTATTTACTTGTTACAAAAATGGACATGGTCATATGTGTAAAGTCTATAAATATTGCTCGGATTATCAGGAAAGAGCGTAATAAAATCATTCACTATCATAAAATTATATGGACTTACAAAAATTACTGAAAAAAAATTATTACATTGAACAGTATTGCAAATTTTTTGTGTGTTTTTTTGTGGAAAAACAAAATCTCACCTACATACAGCATTATGCTTATTTGTATGCTACATCATATTTTTAAATACATCTAAAGTGAAAGGACAATTTAAAGACGTTGTCCACTACAATAATTTTTTTTTTCATAAATCTTGCTATTATGTGCCACTGAAAAGATCCACTGTCTTTATTTTAGCAATATTACCTTTTATCATGCTGTAGCAGCACATCTTCAGTGCTGGATCCAGCTCTCATGGGGTTAATCGACAACTTCCTTTCTCCTGAGTTATTGTGCTCTAATAATACTACAAGTTCCATGATGCATTGCACTGCCACTAAGCACGAACCTACCACACCCACTCCAAAACACACCCCAACCCCTCCCTCCTTATTTTTTGCGGGACAAGTTCTACTTTTGAACGACACCATTGGTTTTACCATGTCGTGTAACAGAAAATGTGAAAAAAAGTCAAAGTGCGATGAAATTGCAAAAAAAGTGCAACTCCCACACTTGTTTTTTGCTTGGCTTTTTTGCTAGGTTCACTAAATGCTAAGGCTGTGTGCACACGTTGTGGATTTGATTGCAGATCCGCAGGGTTTTTTGCTGCACAGAATTGCATCAAATCCGCAGTGTAGTGCACAACCAATGTAAGTCTATGGGAGCCGCAGACTTGTTGTGCACATGCTGCGGAAAAAGCCGCACCGAAACGCAGCTTTTTTTTCCGCAGCATGTCACTTCTTTTGTGCCGAACTGCAGCGTTTCTGCACCCATAGACTTTCATTGAGTCAGGCACATCCGCAGCAAAACCGCAGATGTAAAAAAGATCTGGAGTTTAGGCTACTTTCACACTAGCGTCGTTTGGCCTCCGTCACAATGCGTCGTTTTGGAGAAAAAACGCATCCTGCAAAAGTGCTTGCAGGATGCGTTTTTTCTCCATTGACTTGCATTAGCGATGCATTGCGACGGATTGCCACACGTCGCATCCGTCGTGCGACGGATGCGTCGTGTTTTGGCGGACCGTCGGCACAAAAAACGCTACATGTAACGTTTTTTTGTGCGACGTGTCCGCCATTTCCGACCGCGCATGCGCGGCCGGAACTCCGCCCCCTCCTCCCCGGACCTTACAATGGGGCAGTGGATGCGTTGAAAAACTGCATCCGCTGCCCCCATTGTGCGGCGCTTTCAACGCTAGCGTTGTTACGTCGCATTGCGACGTGCAGTGCACGACGCTAGTGTGAAAGTAGCCTTAGATGCGGATGTGGGTCCAAGAAACGCTGCAGTTCGGGAGGAGGGAAGTGTGTGGGCGGTGATGGTGTGCGTGTATGTGTGTGCGGACGGGGTCTGCGGGCTGTTCGGATGTGTGCGGCACTGTGCGGGACTGTTCAGGTGTGTGCGGGGTCTGCGGGCTGTTCAGATGTGTGCGGCGCTGTGCGGGACTGTTCGTGTGTGCGGGACTGTTCAGGTGTGTGTGGGACTGCGCGGGGGGTCTTTTAAGGTGTGTGTGCAGGCATCATCCAATGGGACTACAAGTACGCAGCATCCAATCTGCAGCTAATCCGGATGTAATCCGGACAGTGGACACACACCCTACACTATCCATACATCTATCAATAGATATATCTATCCAGATACATCTATAGATAGATATAGGAATAGATAGATGTATGCATCTATAGATCTATCTATATGTAGCTCTGTCTATCCATTTCATCTATCATCTACATGTCCATCTATCTGTGTGTAATTGAGTGTGGGTTGGACAAATGTAAAAGAGGAGGTTGGACAATAATGACATCACAAATCTTTTTTTTGCTGTTCAATAATACATCTTTATTTAGCTTTAAAAAACGCATACAAAAACGCACAAAAAACACGCAAAAATCGCACCAAAAAAATAAAAAAATGCATCAAAAGCGCGCAAAAACTGCATCAAAACTGCAGCAAAAGCTGCATCAAAACCGCACCAACAGCAGCATCAAAACCGCACCAAAAACTGCATCAAAACCGCACCAAAAACTGCATCAAAACCGCACCAAATACTGCATCAAAACCGCACCAAATACTGCATCAAAACTGCACCAAATACTGCATCAAAACTGCACCAAAAACTGCATAAAAAGCATCAAAAACCTGAATCAAAACCACACAAAAAACCGCACCAAATACTGCAGCAAAAACTGAATAAAAACCGCACAAAAACCGCACCAAAAACCGCACCAAGAACTGCATCAAAACCATACAAAAAACACCCATCAAAACTGGGCAAAAAACATAAAAAAAACGTGAAAAAAACGCAGCTGCGTTTTCTGCAAGGAGATGCAGATTTTGTGCAGAAAATTCTGCACCCAAATCTGCAACGTGTGCACACAGCATAAAACTGACCTGCCATTATGATTCTCCAGGTCATTACGAGTTCATAGACACCAAACACGTGTAGGTTATTTTTTATCTAAGTGGTAAAAAAAATTTCAAAACTTTGCTAAAAAGAAATAAAATAATTGCGCCATTTTCTGATACGCGTAATGTCTATATTTTCTGAGATATTGGGTCGGGTGAGGGCAAATTTTTTGCGTGCTGAGCTGACGTTTTTAATACCACTTTTGTGCAGATACATTCTTTTGATCGCCCATTATTGCATTTTAATGCAATGTCGCGGCGATCAAAAAAACATAATTTTGGCTTTTGATTTTTTTTTCTCGCTATGCCGTTTAGCGATCATGTACATTTTTTTGTTGTATTGAAAACAGCTGACATGTTGCGGCTTTGAAGTGGGCTCACCACCGAAGCCCACCTCAAAGCGTGGGGATACTGCCAGCTGACGTACTATTCCGTCAGCTGGCAGAAAGGGGTTAATGAACAATATGTTTCATTTAAAAAAAAAAAAACGAAAAAAAAAAAATAGGGGGGCCCCCCCAAAAAATGAGGTGGGGTCCCCCTCTATTTCATAGCCAGAAAGGCTACGCAGACAGCTGCGGGCTGATATTCATAGCCTAGAGAGGGGCCATGGATATTGCCCCTCCCCCGGCTACAAATACCAGTCCACAGCCGCCCCAGAAATGGCGCATCTGTATGATGCACCAATTCCGGCACTTAGCCCCTCTCTTCCCACTCCCGTGTAGCGGTGGGATATGGGGTAATAAGGGGTTAATGTCACCTTGCTATTGTAAGGTGACATTAAGCCGGGTTAATAAAGGAGAGGCGTCAATAAGACGTCTGTTGTGAACTCTGTTTTCAGGCTCCCTCTTGTGGTCACAGATGGTATTGTGTGACTTTTGTTTTGGGCTCCCCCTGGTGGCTTTGTTTGTTATCCTGCGGGTCTGTGGCTGATCAGCTGCCTCGTTATTCACTTGGGAGTTTCCTATTTAGCTCTGTTCCACTTCCACTTGTTGCCGGCTGTCAATGTACTCAGTGCTATTCTGATTACTCCTGATTATCTTCGGTTTCTGTCTCTTCAGGAGAAGCTAAGTTCTGTTTAATTATTTTTTGCTCATCAGTCTGCAATATGATTTCTGTGTATGATGAGTTTAGTCCAGCTTGCTAATATGTGATTTCTTCTGCTGGTTTGCTCTGGGGTACAGAGTTGCTTTCCCCGCACCGTTAGTTGGTGCGGGGGCTCGAGCTATCTCTGCGTGGATATTTTTGAATAGGGTTTTTTATTGACCGCACAGCTCCCTTCCTATTTTCTGCTTTCTAGTGTTAGCGGGCCTCATTTGCTAAATCTAATTTCATCTCTGCGTTTGTGCTTTCCCCTTGACTCACCGTTAATATTTGTGGGGGGCTATTCTATATCTTTGGGGTCATTTTACTGAGGCAAGTGAGGACTTTCGTTTCCCTCTAGGAATAGTCAGTTTCTCAGGCCGTGAAGAGACGTCTAGGATTTCAGGAAACGTTCCACGGCTGCCTATAGTTGTTTGCGGATAGGTTCAGGTTGCGGTCAATTCAGTTACCACTTCCCCAGAGTTTGTAGTCGGTTTAGTTTCTTAGCTAGTCCTACTTGCGATCCTTGCCACTAGGATCATAACAGACGTCTATCCGTTATTAATCCAATAGTAATAAAGGGTTAATAAAACACACACATTAGGAAAAAAGTATTTTAATACTCTCATTTAACCATACTTACCATACTTCAGCGCCTGCAAAAAACGTAAAATAATAAACCGTATACTCCCTGTCCGCCGTAGTCCAATTAATAACGAGTGTCCCACGACGATCTCCCCTATAGAACAGTGACATCGGGTGATGTCACTGCTCTATAGGACCTTCAGTGACACACTAACAGACAATGGCTCCTGCAGTGCATCACTGAGAGGTTATTATAGTTCACTGGTCTCACTTTATGGCAAAAATCTGTGTGGGAACTTTCTCACACAGCAATGCCAAAAGTGAGACTAGGGACTATTTTCTCACAGGGGCATAGGAATACATTGTGGGGAATACATTGTGGAAGGTTACCTCCCATCATTGTATTCCTGGAGCCCGTGGAGAGCGGTCACATCAGCTGATGCTCCTGCTCTCCACGGGAGATCGTCGAGGGACACTCGTTTTAATTGGATTTCTGCGGATCAGGGAGTATATTGTTTGTTTATTATTTTAATATTTTTTACAGGTGACACTGGCTTCGGGGAACAAAGTGAGAAGTGATGGAGAGTATGTACTCTGTTATATGTACTGTATGTCTATATGTATGTTGTATGTATGTACTGTATGTGGCATGTCGCATGATGTCACATGTTGCATGTCGCATGCTGCATGTCATCGCATGGTGCATGTCGTCGCATACCGTCACATGGTGCATGTCGCATGATGTCACATGTTGCATGTCGTCACATGTTGTCACATGTCACATGTCGTCGCATGGTGCATGTTGTCGCATGGTGCATGTCATCACACGTCGCATGCTGCATGTCGCCGCATGTCCCATGTCGTCGCATGGTGCATGTCGTCACATGTTGCATGTCACATGTTGTCGCATGCTGCATGTCGTCACGTCGCATGCTGCATGTCACATGTTGTCGCATGACGCATGTCGTCTCATGGCGCATGTCGTCTCATGGCGCATGTCGTCGCATGGTGCATGTCACATGTCGCATGCTGCATGTCACATTTCGCATGGTGCATGTCACATGATGTCGCATGGTGCATGTCGTTGCATGGTACATGTCGTCACTAGTGTTGAGCATTCCGATACTGCAAGTATCGGGTATCGGCCGATACTTGCTGTATCGGAATTCCGATACCGAGATCCGATATTTTTGTGATATCGGGTATCGGTATCGAAACAACATTAATGTAAAAATGTGTAAAAGAGAGAATTAAAATAAAAAATATTGCTATACTCACCTCTCCGACGCAGCCTGCACCTTACCGAGGGAAGCGGCAGCGTTCTTTGTTTAAAATTCGCGCTTTTCTTTCCTTTACGTGAGTCCCGGCTTGTGATTGGTTGCGTGCCGCCCATGTGACCGGGACGCAACCAATCACAGCAAGCAAAAATTTAAAATTTTAAAATGCGCGCGTGTCCAGCCTCCCGGCTTGTGATTGGTTGACCGCGGCGCAACCAATCACAAGCCGGGACGTCACGGGAGGCTGGACACGCGCCCATTTTAAAAAGCGCGCGTGTCCAGCCTCCCGTGACGTCACGGCTTGTGATTGGTTAATGGCGGCCATGTTGCCGGGACGCGGACCAATCACAGCAAGCCGTGACGTAATTTCGTCACGGCTTGCTGTGATTGGTCCGCGTCCCGGCAACATGGCGCCGTGACCAATCATAAGCCGGGACGTCACTGGAGGCTGGACACGCGCGCTTTTTAAAAAGCGCGCGTGTCCAGCCTCCCGTGACGTCACGGCTTGTGATTGGTTAATGGCGGCCATGTTGCCGGGACGCGGACCAATCACAGCAAGCCGTGACGTAATTTCGTCACGGCTTGCTGTGATTGGTCCGCGTCCCGGCAACATGGCCGCCCTGACCAATCACAAGCCGGGACTTCACGTAACCAAGTAAAAGCGCGAATTTTAAACAAACAACGCTGCCGGTTCCCTCGCTGAGGTCCAGGCTGCGTCGGACAGGTGAGTATAGCGATATTTTTTATTTTAATTCTTTCTTTTACACATTTATATGGATCCCAGGGCCTGAAGGAGAGTTTCCTCTCCTTCAGACCCTGGGAACCATCAGGAATACCGTCCGATACTTGAGTCCCATTGACTTGTATTGGTATCGGGTATCGGTATCGGATTGGATCCGATACTTTGCCGGTATCGGCCGATACTTTCCGATACCGATACTTTCAAGTATCGGACGGTATCGCTCAACACTAGTCGTCACATGTCGCTTGCTGCATGTCGCATGATGTCACATGTTGCATGCTGCATGTCGTCGCATGGCGTCGCATGGTACATGTTGTCGCATGTTGTCACATGTCGCATGATGCATGTCGCATGTTGCCGCATGTCACATGTCGCTTGGTGCATGTCGCATGTTGTCACATGTTGCATGTCGTCGCATGGTACATGTCGCATGCTGCATGTCGCATGCTGCATGTTCTGTATGTGTTCTATGTATGTATGTACTGTATATGTGTGTGTTTTTTTTTTTTTTACATTCAACACATTAGCCGGATGATGGGACTACTACTGTCCCATCATTGGCTAATGTGTCACTCACTGTCACTGTGGCAGGCAGAGCCTGATGGGACTTGTAGTCCCATCGGACGATGCCTGCACACAGAGACGCCGCCACCACCACCGCACAGCCCCGCAGACCCCCCGCACACTCCAGCATTCACCGCGCAGACCCCCGCCGTCGCACCGGCCACCACCACCGCACCGGCCGCCGACGCCACACCGGCCACCACCACGGCACCGGCCGCCGACGCACCGGCCGCCACCGCCGACGCGCCGGCCGCACATCTAGGCACATGAGCGCGGCGAGCAGATCCCAGTACAGACACCAACACAGCCCCGCCCACCCCCAGCAAAGCCCCGCCTGCCCCCAGCACAGCCCCGCAGGCAGCCCACAGCACAGTCACTCTTGAGTGACTGCTGACTGTGCGGCTGGGTCACACCTGTTGCTGACGTCACGTCAATTTCCAGAGTCTGGAAATTGACATGACGTTGGCGGAAATTAGCGGTGGCTGCAGCATGGGGGTCACGTGACCCGGACTCAGCCGCCAGCATAGCGCCGCTAACAGGCGAAAACGGCAACAGAAGGTATTTACACAATTCATTAGGGGCCCCGGGGGGATACATTGGGGGGTTAACTGAAAGTAGTGGACAACCCCTTTAAATATATTGAATATCAGCAAATGAAAGTCAGACATTGCTTTTGAAATGTAGTTCAACATTTTTAAAATATATGAAAATGGCTTCGGCAAAAATGATGATACCTTTAGAACAGATTGAAAATAATTTGACCATAGGGACATGTTAAAAGTAGATTATTTACTTACCGCAAAATCTGCTTCTCGTAGTCTTAATGGGGGGGGGGGAGGGTGTCACAGAACCCTGAGATAGTGAGCTGCCACCTGGAGGCTGACACTATTATTGCTATTAAACAGAATTGGCTCCTTCGCAGCAGACTATACCCTACCTGCTAGATAAGGCTTCCTCAGTTTTATGAAAAAGCAGTAAGAGAAGAAAAGAATTAAGGCATTAAGAAAGTGTTTGCCCAACAAGGCAACCATCGGAGGGAGCTGTGCCCCCCCAAAGAAGGCTACAAGAAACAGCTTTTACGGTAAGTAATAAAATCAAGTTTTCTCGTTATTGGGGGGATACAGAACCATGGGACGTCCTGAAGCTGTCCCTAGGAAGGCAAAGTATTAAATCTAGTTTTCTGCCGTAAGCTAAGTGGAAGTCTGATGCCTGCAGTATCTTCCACCAAGGCTTGCATCTGCTGAGGCGAAAGTGTGCACCCTGTATAGCTAAGAAAAAGTATGCTACGATGCCCAGGTAGCAGCTTTACAAAGCTGCGATGCTGATGCCTGATTATAAACTTCCCAGGAAGCCCCCACCGCCCGGTTAGAGTGCGCCCTAATCCTAAATGAGGCCACTCTGACCTTAGCCTAATAACCCTGGATAACTGCATATAATAGTCGATAATGGTGGCTTTAGAAGAGGCTTGACCTTTAAGAGGGCACTGTGGTATAACAAATAAGGAATCAGAACGCCTAAATGAGGCAGTGGCCAATGAATAATTATTATATATTTATATAGCACCATTGATTCCATGGCGCTGTACATGAGAAGGGGTTACATACAAATTACAGATATCACTTACAGTAAGCAAACTAACAATGACAGACTGATGCAGAGGAGAGAGGACCCTGCCCTTGCGAGCTTACATTCTACAGGATGTTGGGGAAGGAGACAGTAGTTTGGGGGGTTGCAGCAGCTCTGGTGTTAGTGAGGCGGTAGCTCCGGTAGTGGTGAGAAGGCAGCCGGGTCATTGGAGGCTGTAAGCATTCTTGAAGAGGTGGGTTTTCAGATTCTGTCTGAAGCATCCGAATGCGGTTGATAGTCAGACATGTTGGGGCACAGAATTCCAGAGGATGGGGGATGTTCGGGAGAAGTCTTGGATGAGATTAGGTGAGGAGCAAATAAGTGTGGAGGAGAGAAGGAGGTCTTGGGAGTACTGGAGATTACGTGAGGGAAGATATCGGGAGATTAGTTCAGAGATATATGGAGGAGACAGGTTATGGATGGCTTTTGTAGGTCATTATAAGTAATTTGAACTGCATAAGCTGAGGGAATGGGAGCCAGTGAAGAGATTTGCAGAGAGGAGAAGTGGAGGAGTAGCGAGGAGAGAGATGAATTAGTTGGGCAGCAGAGTTAAGGATGGAGTGGAGAAGTGTCGAGAGTGTTAGCAGGGAGGCCACAGAAAAGGATGTTGCAGTAGTAGAGGCGGTAGAGATGGTGAGGGCATGCACAAGCATTTTATTAGATTGAGGACAGGATGGATTCTGGAAATATTTTTGAGCTGTAGGCGACAGGAGATTGAAAGAGCTTGGATGTGCAGTTTGAAGGACAGGGCAGAGTCAAGGGTTACTCCGAGGCAGCGGACTTCCGGTATGGGAGAAAGCTTGATGACATTTATTGTGATAGATAGGTCAGGTAAGGAAGCTCTGTGAGATGGAGGAAAGATGATGAGTTCTGATTTGTCCACATTGAATTTGAGGAAGCGAGAAAAGAAGAAGGAGGATATGGCTGATAGAGACTAAGGGATTCTGGACAGCAGATAGGTGACCTCTGGGCCAGAGAGGTAGATCAGAGTGTCATCATCATAAAGGTGGTACTGGAATCCATGGGACTTTATGAGTTGTTCCAGGCCAAGTGTATAGATTAAGAAGAGTAGGGGTTCTAGAACAGAGGCTTGGGGGATTCCAACAGAGAGAGGGTAGGATGAGGAGGTAGTGTGGGAGACGCTGAATGTGTGGTTGGAAATGTATGAGGAGATCCAGGATAGGGCAAGGTCTTTGATGCCAAAGGAAGAGAGGATCTGTAGTAGGAGGCAGTGGTCAACTGTGTTGAAAGGTCTAGAAGGAGGAGTATAGATGATTGTCCATTAACTTTGCTATAAGTAGGTCGCTAGCAATTTTGGTCAGGGCAGTCTCAGTGGAATGATGGGGACAAAAATCAGATTGTAGATTGTCTAAGAGCAAGTTAAATGAGAGGTGGGAGGACGTGGATGTGCTGCTCCAGGAGTTTGGAAGCGAATGGGAGCAGCGATATTGGGCGATAGCTGGATATAGCGGTTGAATAACACCTTACGGCTCTAACAACATCCAACCTGTGCAAAGCCTTGTCAATAGGATGAGCTGGACAAAAGCAAGGTAAAACAATATATTCATTAAGGTGAAAACTCGAAACTACTTTCGGGAGAAAAGACAGAACTGGCCTCAACTACCTTACCCTAATGAAAAATAAGGTAAGAGGCAAGCTCTGAGACCCTTCTAATAGAAGTGATGGCTATAAGGTGAGATACATAATAAAGAAAAGGCGCAGAAGACTGAAGAATCTTCAAAACAAGATTTAAATCCCAAGGGTCTAGAGGAGCCCAAATAGGGTGGCTTAACATGTGCGCAATTCTTTAGAGAAAAGTTTTAACTTGGGGTATAGAAGCTAGATCCCTCTGAAACAGAATAGACAGGGTGGTCACTTGATCCTTGAGGGAGTTGAGCGCTAGCCCTGCTTCCAATCTGAACTGTAAGGAGAGCAGCACTGGCAAAGAAAAAGCTACAGGTGAAGGTACTAGTCAACTCACACCCACAAAAATAAGCCCTCCTAGTTCGATGGTAGACCAAAAGAAGATAGCTTCTGAGCTCTAATTATAGTCTGAATGACCGAGCCAGACAGACCTGCTGTCCTCAAAATCACAGCTCCAACAGCCATGCTGTCAAATTGAGCACCTGTACATTTAGATGGAAGAAAGAACCCCGGGACAGAAGGTCTGGTTGGTTCGGAAGAGCTTATGGGACTTCTGCCAGGAGATTGACCACATCCGAATACCAGGCCCTCTGAAGCAATAAGAATGACTGAAACATCTTCTGCCCTGATATTCTTGAGAAGTCTGCGTAGAAGTCATAGAGGTGGAAAGACATAAGGCAGAGAGAACTGGGACTAAGATTACCAGGGCACAGACGACAATCACCTGAGGATCCCGGGACCTTGTCACAATTTTTGGTACTTTGTGATTCAGTGTGGATGCCAATAGATCTACAGTACAGACCAAAAGTTTGGACACACCTTCTCATTTAAAGATTTTTCTGTATTTTCATGACTATGAAAACTGTAAATTCACACTGAAGGCATCAAAACTATGAATTAACACATGTGGAATTATATACTTAACAAAAAAGTGTGAAACAACTGAAAATATGTCTTATATAATTGTCTAAGGGTCACTTCCGTCTGTCCTTCTGCCTGTTGCGGATATTCATTGGTCGCGGCCTCTGTCTGTCATGGAAATCCAAGTCGCTGATTGGTCGTGGCAAAACACCCACAACCATTGCCACGACTAATCAGCGACGGCCATAGTCTGGCAGCGAAATGGCCGCTGCTTTACTGCCCTGCAATCAGCGCTGAGCGCTCACACAGGGTTAATGCCAGCGTTAACAGATCGTGGTGTAATGCACTCCGTTAACCCAGCTATTAACCCTGTGTGACCAACTTTTTACTATTGATGCTGCTTATGCAGCATCAATAGTAAAAAGATCTAATGTTACAAATAATAATAATAAAAAAAAAGGTTATTCTCACCTTCAGACGTCGCGTGCTGTCCTCGGCAGTGCAAGCGGCAGGTTCCGGTGCCAAGGATGCTATGCGAGAAGGACCTGCCATGACGTCACAGTCATGTGACCCCGACGTCATCACAGGTCCTGCGCTCATACCAACCCTGGGACCGGAAGCTGCGCATGCACCACACACAGGGCCAGGACTTCAAGGGGCCTTCGGAAGGTAAGTATATGTTCATTTTTTATTTTAGGGTTTTTTTTAACCACGCATATAGTGCCCACATTGCTATATACTACGTGGGCTGTTATATACTGCGTGGGCTGTGTTATATACTACATGTCTGTGCTATATACTATGTAGCTGGGCAATATACAACGTGACTGTGCAATATACATCGTGACTGTCCAATATACTACCTGGCTGTGCAATATACTACGTGGCTCTGCTATATACTACGTGGCTGACCAATATACTACATACCTGTGCAATACACTACGTGGCTATGTTATATACTACGTGGCTGTGTTATATACTACGTAGTTCTGCTATATACTACATACGCTGTGTTACATACTACGTAGCTATGTTATATACTACGTCGGTTGTGTTATATACTACGTCACTGTGCAATATAGCACGTAGCTATATACTACCTACATATTCTAGAATACCCGATACGTTAGAATCGGGCCACCATCTAGTATGCCTTATATTCTAGGTTCTTCAAAGTAGCCACCTTTTGCTTTGATGACTTCCAACAATCTTGAAAGAGTTCCCAGAGATGCTTAGCACTTGTTGGCCCTTTTCACTTCACTTTGCGGTCCAGCTCACCCCAAACCATCTCGATTGGGTTCAGGTCTAGTGACTGTGGAGGCCAGGTCATCTGGCATAGCACCCAGTCACTCTCCTTCTTGGTCAAGTAGCCCTTACACACCCTGGAGGTGTGTTTGGGGTCATTGTCCTGTTGAAAAATAAATGATGGTCCAACTAAACGCAAACCGGATGGAATAGCATGCCGCTGCAAGATGCTGTGGTAGCCATGCTGGTTCAGTATGCCTTCAATTTTGAATAAATCCCCAACAGTATCACCAGCACAGCACCCCCACACCATCCCACCTCCTCCTCCATGTTTAACGGTGGGAACCAGGCATGTAGAGCCCCATCCGTTCATCTTTTCTGTGTCGCACAAAGACACAGTGGTTGGAACCAAAGATCTCAAATTTGGACTCATCAGACCAAAGCACAGATTTCCACTCATCTAATGTCCATTCCTTGTGTTCTTTAGCCCAAACAAGTATCTTCTGCTTGTTGCCTGTCCTTAGCAGTGGTTTCCTAGCAGCTATTTTACTATGAAGGCCTGCTGCACAAAGTCTCCTCTTAACAGTTGTTGTAGAGATGTGTCTACTGCTAGTACTCTGTGTCGTATTGACCTGCCTCTAATCTGAGCTGCTGTTAACCTGCGATTTCTGAGGCTGGTGACTCGGATAAACTTATCCTCAGAAGCAGAGGTGACTCTTGGTCTTCCTTTCCTGGGGCGGTCTTCATGTGAGCCAGTTTCTTTGTAGCGCTTGATGGTTTTTGCAACTGCACTTGGGGACACTTTCAAAGTTTTCCTAATTTTTTGGACTGACTGACCTTCATTTCTTAAAGTAATGATGGCCACTCGTTTTTCTTTATTTAGCGGCTTTTTTTTTGCCATAATACAAATTCTAACAGTATATTCAGTAGGACTACCAGCTGTGTAACCACCAGACTTCTGCTCAACACAACTGATGCTCCCAACCCCATTTATAAGGCAAGAAATCCCACTTATTAAACCTGACAGGGCACACCTGTGAAGAAAAAAACCATTTCTGGTGACTACCTCCTGAAGCTCAAGAGAATGGCAAGAGTGGGCAAAGCAGTCATCAAAGCAAAAGGTGGCTTTGAAGAACCTAGAATATAAGCCATTTTCAGTTGTTTCACACTTTTTGTTAAGTATATAATTCCACATGTGGTAATTCATAGTTTTGATGCCTTCAGTGTGAATTTACAATTTTCATAGTCATGAAAATACAGAAATATCTTTAAATGAGAAGGTGTGTGCAAACTTTTGGTCTGTACTGTACATCTGGTGTACCCCACTGCCAGCCATCTTTCCAAGGACCCTCATGCAAAAAAAAAAAAAAGAAAAGTGTGCCTGGTTGTTTTAAAGTTCGCATGGAAGACTGAAGCGGAAAAAATACAGATGACTGAACGGTGTTGAGCACCATTCCCAGAAACGGTAGCCGCTGTATTGGAACTAAAACAGACTTTGTCCTGATGACAATCCAACCGATTCGCTCTAGAATCTGAAAAACGTTCTGCAGGCTCTTTAGATTTTGCACAAAAGATCGCACTTTGACAAGAATGTCATCCAGATAGAGGAAAACTATGATTCCCCTGAACCATAGAAATGCCATAACAGAGGTCAGGATCTTTGTAAATACCCTAGGTGCAGTGGCCAGCCCGAATGTAAGAGGCCAGAACTGATAGTAATTTTGGTCGACCGCAAAGCAAAGAAATCGCAGATGAATAGGAAAAAATTGGCACATGCAGGTAAGTATCTCGAATATCTACTGAAGAAAGAAACTCTGGTTTCCACGGATACGACCACTGACCGGAGAGACACCATCTTGAAGTGAAGAAGCCAAACCCAACTGTTCAGGTGCCTTAAACCTAAAAAAAGGCAGCAACGAGCCACCTTATTTGTGATAACGAATAGGTTGGAATAAAACCCCTTGAAGCACTCAGAAGTGGGGAGACCTACAATCACACCTGCTTGCAATAGGGAAGTTATCACCTGGTCGAAGTTGGGAGATCCAGTAGCGCGAGAGCAAAAGAAACGATTGTGACGTAGAGCGGTGAACTATATTCTGTAACCCGAAGAGATTACCTCACAGACACAAAGGTGGCTGACTGCCACAGCCATTCCTCCTGAAAGAGGAGGAGGCAGCCACCCACCCAGAAGAAACCACGTCAAGTATCGGCCTTTTTACCGCCACCGGACCCGGAGTGCCTAGCTCTTGACCCAGAAGGGCGTCTGGCAGGTGTCGCTCTAAAGGTAGTTCTCCTAGGTTCCTGAGAGATCTTCAGTCTAACATGCCGACTTGGCGAAAGGTACAGACCTGCAAGGCCCCAAGCATCCGGAAAGGACAGCTGGCACTGAACTGAGGAAGCAGAGTGCTTATACCACCTGTTGCATCTGAAATGATCTTGTCTAACAGAGTCCCAAATAACTGAGACCCTTGGAAAGGTAAACTTATTAAAAAATTATTTAAAGGGATGTTGGTCCTTCATACCCTGAGATACAACATGCGGCGAATTGCAATGCAATTACTTGGCACCTGAACAGAGCACTCCACCACGGCCAAGGATGCTGAACAGAGATACTTCCCTGCCTGTGCAATCTGACCAGCGATCTCAGCTAATCCCAGATCCTGGCAACAAGCCGACAAATTTTGTCACAAATGCCTAGCCTATGCCATTACCCCCTTTGAAACTCAAGTAGCAGAAAAGAATGGATAAAGGGCAAAACCTGCTGCCTCAAAAACTGACCTTGTCAGAGACTCTATATGCCTCTACGAAGAGGTAGAGTTGTCACCATAGATAAGCAAGGTACTGCAGTATCTACCACTGGTGGAGTAGACCAAGGATCCACCAGCTCTACGGGGAAGGGATATAAAATCTCCATACGGCTATGCTTCTAAAAGCGTCTGTCTGGGTGTCCCCATGCTTTCTATAACACCTCAGTAAACTCCAAATGGTTAGATAAGGATCTGGCCACGCACTTAGGCCTCCTAAATAAACTTGTTCTGGCAACAGGAGGAGGCGGCGGTGCAGCTGTTACTTTCAGAGAGGCATTCACAGCAGATACCAAACTATCCATAAGTTCCCTTCGTTTTCCCAACTGATATGGATCCAGGATGGAATGTTAACTGGAACTAGATTCTAAGTGCTGAGGGGAGAGAATCTCCTGGAAAGGGGAAAAGGAATCTGAGCGCCTACCCTGCGAAGGTGACCAGGAAGAGGAAGTATCCAGAGGCCATCTGAACCGCATTCGTGAACAGCTATATTGGTAAGGGATTGCTGGAGGATCCGACCCATTCACAGTGGCAGTAGTAGTCACCGTCAATCTTTCCACAACAGTAACCAGCGTCCTGGACTCTGCTACAGACTGAACTAAATCACGAGCCTATGAGGGCCACATTATCCTCAGCTGTTAGAGATGTCCCTGTGCGGCTACCAGAAAGGAAGCAGGAGGGGTACAGGAGGTGGAATAGGTCACAGACTGACCACTGGAAAACTTGCTATTACAAATCACACAAGCATACTAAAATGACAAGTGCAGACTGTGTTAATGGGCGTGCATGGTCCTCTCTAGACTCGGACATTATGAGTGATAGAGAAGAGACCGAAACAAAAACAAATAGAAGAATCCACTAAAAAGTGACACAAAAACTGTTAAGAGTGCCTACAATCAATCCCCAGTAGCCAACAGTCTACCACATTAATGTTGCATGATAAGGAAGATGCCGAGGTGATTCTCTGCACCACACCATTTCATAGTGTCACGCCGAAGTCAGGAAAAGGAAGGGGCGGAAACCAAGCATGCCAAGACACGGCCCCTGATTGGCTGAAAACATCCAGCCCAGTGATTGGATACAACCTCGCCCCCGCAAAAAAGCTAAGCGCTTCCAAGGCCATGCCACAAGCCAGGACCACACCCCCACTGGCTACCATAATACAGATGTTACTACGATACCCAACTCCCTGCCAATAAAATCCTGACCCACTAAAGCCAAGGGACCAGCTGGGTGTGTAGGACCCCCCAGTAACAGCACCTGCCCCCTGCACAGCTTCTGTTATCACCACCCTGAAAAGGAGGAAGGGGTGGTAAAAAAGCTCACGGCAAAGCTATACTTGCCTGTCCTGAAGCTTTGGACCCCTTTATGTTCTGCTCTATGCAACTGAAGCTATGTAGGGGGCGGGCAAGAGTTAGATGGCTTATGGACCTCCGCCCCAGTACCTGCAAGACTGTGTCAGGGTACCTTAGCTCAGACACATTGATGCAAGAGTATACGGACTGAACAATCACAGCTTGTACTCTCCGTTTCTACGTGTGTGAAACAGAATTCACAATTACACTCTGTTACCCTGAGACATCCATCTGAAAAACAAAAAACAAAGGAATTAGCGCGTAACCTAAGACAGGCCTGAGACAGACATTGCCTCCAACTGATACAAAACGAAAGGGCAAAAGCCCAAAAGCCTGCTACAGCAGACAGGGTATGGTCTGCTGGGGAAGAGCCAGTTTTAGTTAATTGCAATAATGGTGTCAGCCTCCAGGCAGCAGACTATTCCATGGTTCTGTGTCCCCCAATAAGACAAACTAGAAATTAAGGTGAGCTCTGTAATTAGTACCACAGGTATCTACAAACCTGTAATCAGTCAGTCTGCCTAAAGCTAAGGAGCGAGTTGTCTCTGGAGCTTAGAAAGAAAATGAAAGGCAAGCATGTTAAATTTAAAGGCTATAGGACCATCCTCAAACAGCTAGATGTTCCTATTACTGATATAACAAATCCCAAAATCATATTAATAGTCTGGGGCAAAACACACGTGTGTTATATATAACCAGACACATCAAATCCGCTCCATAGAATATAAATAAAGATAGGAGAATCCAGAGCATAATATAAACAACTGCTTTATTAATACAAAAGTTTAAAAGAACCATATATCAGTAATACTTGAGATGCATATTTACCAATGACTAACATAGATAAGGGGGGAATAACGTCCATTATTCCGGCGGGATCCCTCTCCTCTGTCTCCCCCCTGTGCTGGTAAGCTGAGTTGAGTGGACTTGCGACACTTTTGCCTTGGTTATTAGGACTGTCACTTTATTATTGATCAGCTTGCCGCAGCACCAGGTTATATTATATGGAAGGGCTCTTTACCTTTTTCTCTTTCCATGATTATTGCGCAGTATGGGGATTTTAGAGGGGTGGGTTCCCCCCTTATCTATGTTAGTCATTGGTAAATATGCATCTCAAGTATTACTGATATATGGTTCTTTTAAACTTTAGTATTAATAAAGCAGTTGTTTATATTATGCTCCGGATTCTCCTATCTTTATTTATGTTCCTATTACTACAGTTAGACATAATATTAAGAAGTTTAAGGTCTATGGAACTTTATCCAACCTCCCTGGACATGCCCGCAAGAGGAAAATTGATGATAAATTGAAGAGCCAGAAAATAGGAATGGTAACCAAAGAGCACAGAACAACTTCCAAAGTGATTAGAGGTGAACTCATAGGTCAAGGTGCACCAGTGTCACATTGCACAATCTGTTGCTGCCTTGGCTAAAGTGGATTTAATGGAAAACAACCAAGAGGAGAAAACCGCTGTTGAATGCAAATCATAAAGCAAGACCGGTATTTGCTAAACTGCTTATTGACAAGCCATAAAGTTTCTGGGAAAATATCTTTTGGACAGATGAAACAGAACTGAGTTTTTTGGCAAGTTACATCAGTGCTAGGTTCACAGACACAAAAATTAAGCATATAAATAAAAGATAATTTTAACAAATGTGAGACATGGAGGAGGCTCGGTTTTGTTTTGGGATTGCTTTGCTGCATCTGGCACACGGTGCCTTGAATCTGTGCAGGGTGCTGTCACGCACAGTGTAGGAAAGACTAAGTGTAACATGAAGGGAAGAGGGAAAGGAAGCCCAACACTAGGAAAGGAGGGGGAGTGGGGACCCCTAAGCAGATTTAAAGCCACCCTGTCTGTCCTAAACATCCCTATATATGTTCTGCACCTATCGCCAAGCAGGAACCTAAGTAAGTGAGCACTAGTCAATCCCCAATACAACTAAAGACAGCTGGGATAGATAAACAAGGGGAACACTTATCTTGAGTAGACGGGGGGAGGTTGCCACTGGGTCCAAGAGTGAGAAGGACTAGGAAGGCGTCTGCAAAACCATCCGCAGAGACCTTCTGCAGCCAGATGCTGTGCGCTGGTCTGCAGCCTCTGACATACCTGTGACAGTCACAATTAAATCTGAAGACTATCACGGTATTGAAGTGCAAAATGTGCTGCGCAGGGTCAGAAAGTTTACTCTAAGTAGGATAGTCATGGATCTTCCAACAGGATAATGACCTGAACACAGATAAAAACATCCAAGAATGGTGAAAAGCAAAGCATTGGAATATTCTGAAGTGGCTTTCCATGAGTCCTGACCTAAATCCTATTGAACATTTGTAGGAGAAGCTGTAACATAGTCTGGAGAAGATACTTTCACACTTGAGACAGCTGGAGCAGTTGGCTCATGAAGAGTGGGACAAAATACCTGTGGACAGGTGTAGAAGTCTCATTGAGAGGTACAAGAAATTGTTTGCAATGATTGCCTCAAAATGTTGTGCAATAAAATATTAAGTTATAGAGTAACTGTTGTTTTAACTTTTATTTCATAAATGAATAATACACATAAAAATAAGAAACTTTGTAATATTGCTTACAGAAATCTGCTTCTGTGTCCATTAAGACTGATCATTCATTTTCAAAATTCTCAATTCATGGGTAAAATTGGACAGATTTTCCCATTATTGAGCGGAGAGACAGCATTTGCTACTGATAAAATTCTGTGTAGATGGGAGGAGCTCTGCTTCTAGCTCCTCCTCCCTACTGGCTACATAGAATTTTATCAGTAGCAAATGAGGTCTCTTATTTTAAAATTTTACCTGTGAGTTGTGTTTCTTTTTAGAATGAAAGATCAGTCCTGTTGGAGAAAGGAGCACATTTCTCTGATAAGATACATTACAAAGTATTTCATTTTTATGTGTATTATTGATTCATGAAGTAAAACTTAAAACAACAGTTACTCTTTAAGGGTACCATAGTTTTTGTTCAGGTCATTTTCATAGGTTATATTGAACCACAATTCAGAAGCAACGTCTGATTTTCTGATGTCTGATTTCAGTGAACATTGTGTTGTTTTTACTTTAATTTTGTCCTTGTGTTTAGATACACAAACAAAATTCCTCAAACTGCATTTGCAACAATAAGAAGATATTATGCACTATATTAAGATATTATGTAAATCACAGGATTGTTAATGATGTGCAAATAAAATATTTAAGACATCTTGGCTTATTCGATATTGGGTTTGAGCGTAATGAGCAGGAATTAAATGCACTTACACACCGTGGCATGCTATCAATAAGGCTATTAATGGTTGTCTGAGGAAAGTTCTGCTGCATGCACTTGGGCACAAAATCATCAAGCTCCACTGTAAATGATGAGGAGTGTGTGTGTGTGCGTGCGCATATATCATGTAAGAAAAGCAGGCAGCAGTCCCAAAAATTCAGGGACTTTATTAGCTCATCTGGTGTAGTGTGAACAGCCTCTCTCACCAATAGGTGTAAAGGACTCATTATCAGTGAGCACACAGTCTAAGCACGTAATAGGTGAAATACCTACGCTCACCTGCACTTACAGGAGAATTACCTGAATAACCTCCTTGATGTCTCGCTGCTGGGCAATTAACCTATTCTTAACCTCCTTTTAACCGCGGCAGTTATGGGTATTTATTCCTCAGCGTCGCTTATCAACGGCGCTGAGAATTAAGGGTATAGCGCCTCCAACATCGGAAATTATACCCCCAGGAGCCGATACCCCGGAGAATATGATTCAGGTCGGTTTTTACCGTTCCCAGGGTTGCGATCACCGTTACTCACCGAATAACGGCGACCACAAAAAATAAGTCTAATTTCCCATTTATTTCTCTCTCCTCTGATATGATCTATGATCTATGCTACCTCCGGCACCTACTGCATCCCCAGGCATCTTATTCCAGGAAGAAAATGGAGGACGCATGCACAGTGCGCCCGCTAAGAATGGGAGATTTCTCCTATTGGTTCATTTGGATCACTGTGATAGACCCTATCACTGTGATCAAAATAAAAAAAATAGTAAATCAAACCCCCATTTATCATCACCTTAGTTAGGTAAAAATAATAAAATAAAATTTTATTTTTCCATTAGGGCTAGGGTTTTGGCTAGGATTAGGGTTAGAGCTAGGGTTAAGGTGGTGTTGGGGTTATGGTTGGGATTAGGGCTGTGTTAGGGTTGGAGTTAGAATTGGGGTTTTTCCACTGTACAGGTACATCATCAGGGGGTCTCCAAATGTGACTGGCGCCTGCCATTGATTCCAGCTAATTTTGCATTCAAAAAGTGAAACTATGCTCCCTTCCTTCTGAGCCCTGCCATGCGCCCAAACAGTGGCTTTCCCCCAGATACGGGGTATCGGCATACTCAGGAGAAATTGCACAACAAATTTTGTGGTCCATTTTCTCCTGATACCTTTGTGAAAATAAAAACGTTTGGTTCCAAAGTAAATTTTTTGTGAATAAAGTAAAATGTTAATTTTTTTCTTCCACATTGCTTTAGCTATCGTGAAGCACATGAAGGGTTAACAAACTTCTTGAATGTGGTTTTGTGCAACTCGAGGGGTGCAGTTTTTAGAATGGTTTTGTAAATTTTGTTGGAAAAATTAGAAATCGCTAGTCAACTTTTAACCCTTGTAACGTCCTAACAACAAAAAAAAATAATAAGTTTCCAAAATTGAACTGATGTAACGTTGACATGTGGGAAATGTTATATATTAAGTGTGGAAATTGCAAAATGTTCAAAATTTTTGCCAAATTTTAGTTTTTTTCATAAATAAATGCAAGTCATATAAAAGAAATGTTATCACTACCATGAAATACAATATGTCATGAAAAAACAGTCTCAGAATCAGTGGGATCTGTTGAAGCGTTCCAGAGTTATTACCTCATAAAGTGACAATGACCAAGCCAATTTTGACAATTCTGACAACTAAGTACAAAATTGTCTCTGTCACTAAGGTGTTAAGTGATACTGTTATGAATTATTGTCTCCAATGCTACATGACAAGACGCTTCTGACAGCACAGCTTTATTGCCATGGCCTGCAAACGATGTAGCCGTGGCTTAGTAATGACAGTGAAGGATTTCCAGGATGACTCTTGTAAAAGGCGTAAAACCCTAACAAAAAAAGTTATATACAGCATATTAACTATAATGATAAGCTTAGCTGCATGAATACAAGAAGATCTTCATTTAGCTTACTGATGTCTGAACCATCATAGGCCGCTGGTCTCGCATTTGTCTCACAATGTCCAAAGGATAGACAGGCTGGTTTTGTTCAATTAGACACATTGCTGTTTCCATAGTAATCAGGACGCCAGTACGACCGATCCCGGCACTGCCAATAAAAGGTAATAATATGTTACAAGCTAATAAAATATAATTGTATTTGCTAAATAATGTATTAACTACAATTTTTTAACTACAGATGAGTGATTCAGCTAAAACTCAAATTCACCTGTCTGTGCGGTGTTTGCCAGGAAATTCAATTGGCAGAGAAGATAATGTCTCTCCCTTCTAAATGAATGCCTCTCATTATACCCCTAAATTATACACAATGTAATAAATTAAAAAGAATAAAATTCCTTATACTCACCTCATCAGCCCCTCCGCTCCCCACCGCCAGTTGTCCAGTCCTCGACACATCTTCAAATCGGCATCAGAAGCACTAAAAGTCTTGAGCCTGGGTTTCTAGCACAGCAGAGGGGCTGGAGAGGGGAGTTTAATGTTTTTCCCTTTTTTTATATTTTGATATCCCTTTATGGTTTAGACGAGTAATGGGGCCATTTTGCAGAGCTTGCACGGAAGCGAATTACAAAAAAAAAAAAAAATTTCGGTTCACTTCTAGGTTCAGAATGGACAGACTAGTTTTCATTGATCATATATGAGTCTTATGGCCCAATTAGATATTTACATAGCCCAATGTTTTCATTGGGCTGATCATTCTCCATACAGCATCATGTTATTAGTATCATTTCATCAGTTTAGCCCGAGGAAATGCAAACAATATCTATGCCAGCATAAATGCTAGAATCAAGCGCCTTCTGAGTGTTTGGCTCATTCCAATGATTGGCTGAATGCTTAGGCTGCAATCACACACTATGGCTAAGGTGGTTGTTTGCGGTCAGCAAGGTAAAAACGGGAGTGCAAGATGGTGCACATTGAAAATCACTAGTGCACTGAACTGCTTGGCCACGCCACTGTGCTCCTCATTGGCATAATTTAATGAAGAAATAATGATATTTTGCAAGCAGAGCAACGGATTTGGACAGCAAAGGTACATTTTTTATTAGGGCACTGTCTCCTACAAAGTGCTCTGCTTGGTTTTAACAGTCATTTTGTGCCTACAGACTCCCTTTAATGACAGATCACTCTGTATAGCATTCTGCTATTAAAGAAATCGAGCAGACACGGAGTCAGACCTATCCTGCTAAAGTGAAATGAGATGATTTTAGGAGCACCATTAACCTATGTAATAATAAGGCTAAACACAACATGAAAGAGCTGCTAACCTGCCCTGAACCATACAATTACCTGCAGTGCACCAGCATGGGTTGCTTCTCCACCCGCTTTTGTCTCACACAGGTTACAAATTCCAGGAAATCAGACGATTCATCGGGTACTCCATGGTCAGGCCAGGCAACGTACTGCAAGTGAGAAACCGGAAGCTCTTCTCCTGTCTTTAAATAATAGGTGGATTAGTTAGGCCATCCAAATGCTTACACATCATCTGTCAGACAAGTGTACTGGTGTCAGTCGCAGAATTACAGCCTAAACCATGTAGTGTGTCATTTCTAACCATATCCATGTGTGTATCGCATCAGGTATTCTTGGCCAATTGTTTAGCATGCTTGGCATTAGCCTGTCAGTCTGAGATGCTACCAGGGTAAGAAGAAAAGATCTGCTTTAACCCCTTAACCCCCGGAGCATTTTTCGGCTTTTCGTTTTAGTTTTTCACTCCCCTCCATCCCAGAGCCATAACTTTTTTTTATTTTTCTGTCAATAGGGTCATGTGAGGGCTTGTTTTTTGCGGGATGAGTTGTACTTTTGAACGACACACCATTGGTTTTACCATGTCGTGTACTCAAAATCGGGAAAAAAATTCCAAGTGTGGTGAAATTGCAAAAAAAGTGCAATGATAGACACCAAACATGTCTAGGTTCTCTTTTATCTAAGTGGTGAAAAAAAATTCCAAAATTTGCTTTAAAAAATGCTCAATTTTCCGTTACCTGTAGCGTCTCCATTTTTCATGATCTTGGGTTGGGTGAGAGCTTCTTTTTGCGTGCCGAGCTGATGTTTTTAATGATACCAGTTTTCTACAGATACATTCTTTTGATCGCCTATTATTGCATTTAAATGCAATGTCGCGGCGACCAAAAAAATGTAATTCTGGCGGTTTGAGTTTTTTCTTGCTATGCTGTTTAGCAATCAGGTTAATCCTTTTTTCTAATTGATAAATTTGGCGATTCCGAAAGCCGCAATACCAAATATGTGTATGTTTGGTTTTATTTTTATTGTTTTATTTGTATTGGGGCAAAAGAGGGGTGATTTGAACTTTTATTATATATATATATATATATATATATATATATATATATATATATATATATATATATATATATATATATATATATATATATATACACATACGTACATACACTTTTTTTTTTTTTTTTTTTTTTACTTTTGGCATGCTTCAATAGCCTCCATGGGAGTCTAGAAGCTGCCAAAACTCGATCGCCTCTGCTACATAGAGGTGATAATTTAACTAAGAGTCACATTATATTTTTTTTCTAAATTGCTCTATTAAGCAAATACTTATACAGTGTGCTAATATCAACAAGAACAGGAAATTCTTAATATTTCTTGCTGAATGATGCAAATTTACAATCTGTATTCATTGCGTCTACCCAATTCCACTATTAGGCTGCCATCACACGGTCAGTATTTGGTCAGTATTTTACATCAGTATTTGTAAGCCAAAACCAGGAGTGGGTGATAAATACAGAAGTGGTGACGTGTTTCTATTATACTTTTCCTCTATTTGTTCCACTCCTGGTTTTGGCTTACAAATACTGATGGAAAATACTGACCAAATACTGCTAGTGTGACGGCAGCCTCAGTCTGTATTCCCACATAGCATAAACGTAGCTTTTTTTCCACTGCATTTTTGGGCAGAAAATATGCTACATATATCAGTAGAATAAATTGGACCCAATTATAGAAAGCAATTTTAAAATGGAGGTTCTGTGTAGCACAACATATACTGGTTGAAATTAGATGGGTTGCATTAAATAAAAATAAATAAATATAAGGAATTAAGATTAAGAGTTAATGGACAGGTTTTAGTGTGAAATGAAGACATGTGGTGAACATTAAAGTAAAATATGTATGTTTTGCTTTTCCGGGTATGCAGGATAGGTGTGGGATTGGAAAATAACAAAATGTATTTACATTTTAGACAAAGTCAAATAGTATAGCTCTAAAACTACCTATGATTTTGTAAAAAATATTTATATAAGTATGAATAGAAGGGAAAATATTTTAATCTCTCTACTCAAATACATTCTCGACAAAGGGGCAGCACTCAGAAGTTCTACCGAATACATATGTGCTAAGGAGTCCTAGGTATTCATTAGCATAAAATGTATGAATCTTTCACAGGCTGACTGCAAGAAAAAGGCATTGAAGGGGTTTCCACGACTTGGACAACCCACTCTCAATCAGCATGTTTCCCCCTTATAAAGTAACAACACATACTCGCCTCTAGTGGCGCATAGTTCCAGTAGTGTCCGCACTTGCTCTCGGGGATCGTGTGACATTGTTATGTCATGCAATCCCTGCAACCAATTCACACTGGCTTCACTCTCCTCGTTTTCAGATTAACCAGACAAAGAAGAAGTGAGCAGCTCTCTACATGACCAGACCATGTCCCACTTTTAGCCGATGGTTTGTGAAAAATCCATCAGTTTTTACCTCTGTGTTTGTTAATATCATTTCTCTGAAAACATAGGCGATTGTACAGTCTTCAGTGTTACACGTTACTCGAAAATTCCCATATTCCATCACATCAGGGGGGTCAGGCCAATACTGCTGACACTTGGTCTAAAGGTACACAAAGGTTTATTAGTTTATGGAAGAATTATAAAGGTAATTCATACAATTGTTTTCTAATTCATTCTTAAGATCAATAGCCAAAGAAAGGACTAAACAGTATATAACATCTATCTAGATACCGCACAGAATAAACATACTAGAAGGACTGAGGCCGAACCGCACAAACTGCTCATATTTCTTTTTCCAAGAAATTATACTGCTTAGTACCAGAGCACAGAAAAGATTGCTGCAATTGCTCAATTTCTGCTCAAGATATTAAAAATAATTGATACATGCTATGTCAGTATTAATACCTAGGATAAGTGACTTTCTTGTCTTCAAAGAGCCATAACGTTTTTTTTCCATCCACATAGCCATATAAGAGTTTGTTTTTTGCAGTACTAGTTGTAGTTTTGAATACCACCATTCATTTTACTATAATATGTACTGAAAGTGGAAAAGAAATTACAAGTGGTGCGGAATTAGTAAAAAAAAAAAAAAAGAAAAAAAAGCAATTCTGGGGATGTTTTCAGCGTTTTGTTAATATGACGTTCACTTAGTGGCAAAAATAACCTGGTAACTATGTTCTACAGATAGGTACAGTTATGGAGATAACATAAGAATTGCTTTAGTTGCCATATTTGAGATGTATTAACCCCTGCACCCCGAAGCCTGTTTTCACCTTCCTGACCAGGCCAATTTTTACAGTTCTGACCACTGTCAATTTATAAGGTTATGACTCTGGTACGCTTCAATGCATTCCACTGATTCTGAGATTGCTTTCTCTTAACATACTGTACTTCATGATAGTGGTAACATTTCTTTGATATGACTTGTGTTTATTGGTAAAATAAAATGGAAATTTGGCAATTTTTTTTAAACATTTTGCGATTTTCAAACTTTTAACTTTTATGCCCTTAAGGCCGATGTCACACTTGCAACTGCAATGCGAGAAACCCGCGAGTCTCTCGCTTCAATACCCGGCACTGCTGCCGGCGGTTCAGGCCGAAACATTCAGCTGCATAGAAATACATGCAGCCACACACTCCGGTTCTGAGTGCCAGCGGCAGTGCCGGGTATTGAGGCGAAAGACTTGCGCGAGTTTCTCACATGGCAGTTTCAAGTGTGACCCCGGACTAAATCAGAGTCGCATCGCACAAAAATGGTTAATAAATAACATTTCCCACATGTCTACTTTACATCAGCACAATTTTGGAAACAATTTTATTTTGCTAGGTAGTTATAAGGGTTAAAAGTTGACCAGTGATTTCTCAATTTTACAACAAAATGTGCAAAACCATTTCTTTTTAGGGACCACATCACATTTGAACTGCCTTTGAGGGGCCTATATGACAGAAAATACTCAAAGTGACACCATTCTAAAAACGGTTCCCCTCAAGGTGCTCAAAACCACATTCAAAAAGTTTATTAACCATTGAGTTGCTTAACAGGAATTTTTGGAATGTGGAAGGAAAAAATAAACATTTACTTTTCTTTCTTAAAAATGTTCCTTTAGACCTAATTTTTTTTACTTTCACAAGGGTAACAGGAGAAAATAGACTATACAATTTGTTGTGAAATTTCTCCTGGGCATGCGATATCCCATATGTCGGAGAAGTCTACTGTTTGGGCACACGGCAGGGCTCAGAAGGGAAGGAGTGCCATTTCACTTTTTGAATGTAAAATTAGTTGGAATAATTAGTGGTTGCCATGTCGTGTTTGAAGAGCCCCTGATGTGCCTAAACAGTGGAAACCCCCAACAGGTGACACCATTTTGGAAAATAGACCCAATAGGGAACATATCTAGTGCGTCACGGATGTTTATAACGTAGAGCTGTCAAAATAATAAAATTACATTTTTCCCAGATAAATCTTTTTTAGCACCAAATTTTGCATTTTCATAAGGGTAACAGTAGAAATTGATCCATATAATTTGTTGAAGAATTTCTCCTGAGTGCCCCGATACCCAATATGTTAAGGAAAACCACTGTTTGGGAGCACGGCAGTGATTGGAAGGGAAGAAACGCCATATTATAGTGCAAATTTTGCTGCACTCGTTTGAGGGTGCCATGTTACATTGGCAAAGCCCTTGAGGAGCCAACACAGCAGAACCCCCCATTAATGATCCAATTTTACAAACTAAATCTCTCAATGAATTCATCTAGGGGTGCAGTGATTATATTGACATCACAGGTCTGTCACAGACTTTTATACCATTGGGCAGTGAAGTTTAATTAATTTACAGTTTTACCACCAAAATTTGTCCCACAATTTCGACTAAACGTGGCAATACCCCACATGTGGATGTACAAAACTGATTAGCCACACGGCGAGACTCGGGAGGGACAAGGCACTATTTGCCTCCTGGAACACAAGATTTTCGGATTCCATATAAAGAGCCCCTAAGTGATAGAAAAGCAGAATACCCCCTCAAGGGACCCCATTTTGGAAATTATAACTCTTTGGGAATTTATCTACAGATGTAGTGACGATTTTGACTACATGGGTGTTTTCCAGAAACAAGCAGTAGTGGATGTTGCTGAGTGAAAGTTGCACACTGCCGTTATAGTGACCAGTACATTATGCCCAGCTCATGCTTCTGGAGACATACAACTGTAAATTAGGCGAGCTCTCATCACTACAGAAATGCTAAACATGTGGGTGCTAAATGTGGTTTAGGCACACACTGGGATTCAGAAGGGAGAGGGGGAATTTGGATTTGAGAGTGAATTTGCTGAATTTCTTTTGGGGAGCGAGGAGCCATTTAGCTTTTCCAGAGCCTTTGTGCTACCAGTAACTTGAAAACCCTCTATATTTGTGTTAACAGATGACGGAACTGAGCCAGGGCTTGCTTTTTGTGATTGAGTTGAAGCTTTTATCGGGAACATTTTACATAATGGTTTGGGATCACATTTATCCGGTGCTCTACGATGAGCACTTACTTTGGGGTTTCCATCTAAAAGTGACGTGACAGATGAAACCCCCGATGGATCCATTCACTATAATGAGGCAGCTGAGTTACACTGGACTCTGTCTGGCCTCTGTTCAGCAGTGTACTTCTTTTCAGAAGAGCAAAAACTGTGGCCTAGGGCACTTTTATAGCATTCCTAAAAAGACGGACACCACCGGATCACAAATCCTATGGCATCCACGGTACCTCCATCTGCCTCTTTATAGGGAATCTTCCGATGGGGGTTCTGTCTGAATCACATTATTTCAGAGATTTACACAGAAACCCCGGTGTAAGCGCTCAGCGTAGAGTGCAGGATAAATGTGCGCCGAGCATTACTGCGATCTTTGGGAGGAAGAATGAATGATGAATTTAAGCACAGAAATATATTCATAAAACTAGGATAACAACATGAAATTTAATGCGATTATTCATCTTTTCTACAGGTATTATCCTTAGGTTAATGGAAAAGAAAATGAGATGTCATTCAGAAATAAATTCGCTGACGTACATGTGTCTACCCTTACGTTACTTTCAATTTGCTTGAAAGCAAAGTGTCCAGGCACAGTGGTGGGCTTTGCCAGGTGGGCGCTCCATCCCCTTACCCCCTCGTTTTCTTTTTTCCTCCCTTACTTTCATTTTCCCACTTTTTTTTCCCTCTTCTTTCTCTATTTTGTCTTCTTTCTCTCTTTTCTTTGCTATACTGTATGTTAAAAGTTAAAAAATGGAACACCCTTTGGGTTGGGTAATTGACCTTTACTTCCGGGTTCCCGGTTGTTAAGAACTCGTGGACGATGTCCCTGATTGGGAGTTAAGCTGTAATGTTTGTATTCGTCTACTTGTCTTATTCCAATTATTATGTTAACCTGGATTTCGTTGTGAAAGAATTTAAAAAAAAAAAAAAATAGCAAAGTGTCATAAGAAGATTATCTAGAATTTAAAAATCAGGATTTTTTGTATTAAATATTTTTTTTTTTCAAATTCCATAAAGTTTTTTTTCCCCATATTCCCATCTGTATTGAAAGTAAAAAATAGAAATAAAAAAAAATCCCACTGGCCATACATAAGCATCAACAGACTTACACAGACCCTATTTTTTGTATTAAAGCATCTAATGACCATGTGCCAAAGGTCATTAAAGGGAGGGGGAGCACGGGGTTCTAAGACACCATCTATTGCATGGATCATGCGTTATCAGCTGTGTATATCGGTCATTGTAATCCTGCATATAGTCAATGAGCATCAGAGAGATTCCTGGCATTCACGTAAATTCAATGCAAAGTTTTACTTCTATGCAGTATTATGACGCGTTTCAGACCATCACAAGCTTTCACCAACAACTTTAACACATCATGGTATAACACATATGAATAGTTAAAGTGAATCTGTCACCAGGATTTTGCTACCCCATCTGAAAGCAGAATAATGTAATGGTAGACACCCTGATTCCAGTGATGCATCACTTACTGGACTGTGTGTTGTATTTTTTTTGTTATAAAATCCATGTTTTATCTGCTGAAGATCTACAAGATCCCTGAATGCTGAGCTCTGCATAACCTACTGATTTGCAGATTTTTGCCTATGCACAGTGTATACAGAAAGCTGCCAAACAATGGTGGGGTGATAAACAGTACATAAATATTTAGGACTAGCAGTTTACGCACCTTCTAGAGATAATCTCCTGTTAATAAAACTGTTATTTTCACAGAAAGCATTGCAGTATGTGACAAATCACTGGAATCAGGATCTCTGTCTCTAAACCATGCATCTCTCAGACTAGAGGCTAAAATAGATGCTGACAGATTTCTTTTAATGTCCCCATGAAAGTACATTAGTTTTTGGCACTGATGAATGACATCACAAATAATTGCCATAATAACAAACAAAACCCAGTAAATAAAATAAAAATGAAATATTGCCTCATAAATACAAAAATTTACATCATATATTACAACAGTACGTACTGCAATTATAATTATTGCTTTAGGATTAATGCAATGTTCCTCATTTCCCATTGCTGTCATGAATTTCTCTTCTGCTCATTACTTGGTCTTTTTCTATGTGCACCACCAAGACAGTGAAGTGCCGATCATTTACTGCATACTGCGTGATCAGACTTCAGTGGGGCATGAGCAATATCTAATGCGCATGGTGGTCTCCTTAACAGCAGATGTCGGGCAAGAGAAGGATATCTTCGGGAGACATCGACGATCCTTTTATTTCCAAGGGAGTTTAGATGAAGCCTGAGGTTTCTGACAGCTTCTTACTCCCTTCTAAACATGTCAGAAAAAATGATGGTTGGAAAAACAAAAAGTTGGCTAGCAGCATTCGGAAGTGTATGGTCAGTTTTCAATGAGCCAATTGGTTTCTTAAATTTCAGAATGCAATTAAAAAGTTTTCACCCCTTGTGTAAATCTTCTAATGCTGCACATTTCTAAAGATAAGCGCTCATTAACTTATTTTTTATATTATTATTTAAGCATAGATTAAAGTAAAGCTGGTATATTTCTACCAACCTAAACCTGTTAGAACATACTATACCATCATTTTATTCAAAACTATTTAAGAGTTGCGTACTGATGCATACAAATCAAGGTATATTCCTTAAGACGAAAAGGAAATATTAAATTGAAGCCCTACCCTGCCTCGCTCTGTTAACGTTGTTAACATGATGAGAAGTGTTAGTCTGTTATCCCAAACCATCTGCCAGAAGTGAGCACACGTATGAGGAAGGGGGCCCTGAGTGGCAATATATCGATTCACGATGTTAGAAGTTGGAATTTCCATCTGCAAAAGAAAGAGAATAAAACTTTGGTTACAATATATAGGGTGGAAAAGGACATGTTGAAGATGGGCAAAATGTGCGTCACAGTGAGGGACTCAGCCTGAATCTGGTCTCCGTTAGGTAAATTCTGACCATATACATGGCTATTCTGTGGACATGTCTGCAATTTATTACTAGTAGCTTATGATGTCTGATATGGACTTGAAATCTTGCATCAGCACTTTAGATTTAACACATTCCTATCTCGAATAAACACCTTTTTAAGGTGGCTGGAAAATTCCAGCTATTTGAGATCTATTCATTTGGCAATTGCCATGAATAAGTTTGAGTGCAATCAGAATCTTTTCTGTACTAATCATTACATCAAATGCTTTAACTTTAACATATTTAATAATTTATTTGATTTGTATGATTAATTGATCACCATATAATCTAAACCTTGATCATATGTATTCTGTCTGTGTCCTGTTATGTCATGAGTAAATGGGCGGACTCCTGCATGTTCAGGTTCGGCTGAACAGTACCTGAGCCTGGACTCCATTCACACTGGTAAAATCATTACAGCCGGTTAGACAGCAGCCGTTCGCACGCTGTCAAATGACAGAGTGAGCCCGCAGCTGTGATCAGAGGTAAAAAGTTTACCTCTGGTCACTGACGTCGGCTGATGGGACCCATCAGCTTACGACGGCTGACACTAATAAAATAACGGAGTGGGTAACCCTGTATTTTTGATAACCAGGCAGGCAAAACTGACAGCTGGGGGCTGGCAAGGCTGGTTATCAAGAATAGAAAGGTCACCAGCAAGTTTTTAAAATTATTTTACAAAATGGTGTGGGGTCCCCCCATTTTGACATGCTAAAACAGACAGCTAGGGGCTGGTATTCTCAGGTTTGTAAGGGCTATAGCTATTGCCCCACCCAGAATTAAAAAGCAGCCCGCAGCTGCCCAGAAAAGGTGCATCTATTAGAAATTCTGGCTCTTGGCCCAATTCTTCACACTTGCTCTGTGGCAAGTGGGGTTCATGTTTGGGGGGTTGATGTCACCTTTGTATTGTCCGGTGAAGTCCACGGGTTAGTAATGGAGTGGTGTCTATAAGACACCTATCCATTGCTAATCCTATAGTTGTATCTATATACACTAGGTTCCAAATTATTATGCAAATGACATTTTTCTCTGATTTTCCTAAATGGTTGGTGCAAATGACAGTCAGTCTAATAAAAGTCATCACCTGTTAGAGTATACATCGAATTTTATTGAAGAAACCTCCCAATGATAACCGTATAATCTCCAAAATGAATAAAAACTTAAAATGCACTGTTCCAAATTATTAAGCACAGTAGAATTTCTAAACATTTGATATGTTTTAAAGAACTGAAAATGCTCATTTGTGGAATTTGCAGCATTAGGAGGTCACATTCACTGAACAAAAAAGCTATTTAACTCCAAAACATCCTAACAGGCCAAGTTACATGTTAACATAGGACACTTCTCTGATATCACCTTCACAATTCTTGCATCCATTGAACTTGTAAGTTTTTGGAGAGTTTCTGCTTGTATTTCTTTGCATGAAGTCAGAATAGCCTCCCAGAGCTGCTGTTTTGATGTGAACTACCTCCCACCCTCATAGATCTTTTGCTTGATGATACTCCAAAGGTTCTCTATAGGGTTGAGGTCAGGGGAAGATGGTGGCCACACCACGAGCTTATCTCCTTTTATGCCCATAGCAGCCAATGACTCAGAGGTCTCTTTGCAGCATGAGATGGGGCATTGTCAGCATGAAGATGATTTTGCTCCTGAAGGCACATTTCTGCTTTTTATACCATGGAGAAAAGTTGTCAGTCAGAAACTCTATATACTTTGCAGAGGTCATTTTCACACCTTCAGGAACCTTAAAGGGGCATACCAGCTGTTTCTCCATGATTCCGGCCCAAAACATGACTCCTCCACCTCCTTGCTGTTGTTGCAGCCTTGTTGGGACATGGTGGCCATCCAGCAACCATCCAGTACTCCATCTATCTGGACCATCCGGGGTTGCTCAACACTCATCAGTAAATAAGAATGTTTGGAAATTAGTCTTCATGTATGTGTGGGCCCAATGCAACCATTTCTGCTTGTGAACACTGTTTAAGGGTGGCCGAATAGTAGGTTTATGCACCACAGCAAGCCTTTGAAGGAGCCTACACCTTGAGGTTCGAGGGACTCCAGAGGCACCAGCAGCTTCAAATATCCGTTTTCTGCTTTGTAATGGCTTTTTAGCAGCTGCTCTCTTAATCCGATAAACTTGCCTGGCAGAAATCTTCCTCATTATGCCTTTATCAGCAAAAACACATCTGTGCTCAGATACAGCCACAAATCTCTTAACAGTACGATGATCACGCTTAAGTTTTCGGGAAATTTCTAATGTTTTCATCCCTTCACCAAGGCATTGCACTATTTGATGCTTTTCAGCAGCAGAGAGATCCTTTTTCTTTCCCATGTTACTTGTAAACTGTGACCTGCTTAATAATGTGGAACATCATTTTTAAGTAGTTTTCCTTTAATTAGAATCACCTGGAAAACTAATTATCCCATGTGTTTAAGATTGATTTCAGGTATCCATTGAGCCCTGAGACACAATACCATCCACGAGTTTATTTGAAAAACAAAACAATTAAATCTTTATCACACCTAAATCCAATTTGCATAATAATTTGGAACACAGTGTATATAATTGTCTAAGGGGCACTTCCGTCTGTTTGTCTGTCTGTCACAGAAATCCCGCGTCGCTGATTGGTTGTGGCCGGCAAACTGCGACCAATCAGCGACGGGCACAGTCCGGCCACGAATTCGCCCCTTACTCACTCTCTGTCAGTGCCCCCTCCATACTCCCCTCCAGTCAGCGTTCACACAGGGTTGATGGCTGCGTTACACCGCGTTATGCCGTGGTGTAATGCAGTCCGTTAACGCTGCTATTAACCCTGTGTGACCAACTATTTACTATCGATGCTGCCTATGCAGCATCAATAGCAAAAAGATCTAATGTTAAAAATAAGAAAAAATAGAAAAAAATCATTATATACTCACGTTCCAGCGCCTTTCCCACTTATCGCGACGCTCCGGGCCATGCATTGTGGTCTCGCGAGATGATGCTAAGTCATCTGGGTAATTTCGCAATACATCGCTGGGATAGTACTTGGGCTGTGTTATATACTGCGAGGCTGCTATATACTACGTGGCAGTGTTATATACTGTGCGGCAATTTTATATACTACGTGGGCAATGTTAAATACTACGTGGGCAATGTTAAATACTACGTGGGCAATGTTAAATACTACGTGGGCTGTTATATACTGCGTGGATGCTATATACTACATGGGCTGTGTAATATAGTATGTGGCAGTGTTATATACTATGTGGGCTCTGTTATATACTACGTGGCAGTGTTATATACTACGTGCGCAGTGTTATATACTACGTGCGCAGTGTTATATACTACGTGCGCAGTGTTATATACTACGTGCGCAGTGTTATATACTACGTGCGCAGTGTTATATACTACGTGCGCAGTGTTATATACTACGTGCGCAGTGTTATATACTACGTGCGCAGTGTTATATACTACGTGGGCAGTGTTATATACTACGTGGGCAGTGTTATATACTACGTGGGCAGTGTTATATCCCACGTGGGCTGTGTTATATACTGTGTGGATGCTATATATTACGTGAGCTGTGTTATATACTATGTGGCAGTGTTATACACTACGAGGCAGTATTATATACTACGTAGGCGGTGTTATATACTACGTGGCAGTGTTATATACTACATGGCAGTGTTATATACTACGTGGGTTGTGTTATATACTACATTGGCAGTGTTATATACTACGTGGGCAGTGTTATATCCCACGTGGGCTGTTATATACTGCGTGGATGCTATATATTACGTGTGCAGTGTTATATACTACATGGGCAGTGTTATATCCTACGTGGGCTGTTATATACTACGTGCGCAGTGTTATATACTACGTGGGCAGTGTTATATACTACGTGGGCAGTGTTATATCCTACGTGGGCAGTGTTATATCCTACGTGGGCAGTGTTATATCCTACGTGGGCAGTGTTATATCCTACGTGGGCAGTGTTATATCCTACGTGGGCAGTGTTATATACTGCGTGGATGCTATATATTACTATATATACTAGTTGGGCAGTGTTATATACAACTACGTGGGCAGTGTTATATACTATGTGGGCAGTGTTATATACTACGTGGGCAGTGTTATATACTAGGTGAGTGTTATATTCTACGTGGGCAGTGTTATATACTACGTGGGCAGTGTTATATACTACATGGGCAGTGTTATATACTACGTGGCAGTGTTATATACTACGTAGGCAGTGTTATATACTACGTGGGCTGTGTTATATACTATGTGGCTGTGTTACATACTATGTGGGCTGTGTTATATTCTATGTGGGCAGTGTTATATACTACATGGGCAGTGTTATATACTACGTGGGCAGTGTTATATACTACGTGGGCAGTGTTATATCCTACGTGGGCAGTGTTATATACTGCGTGGATGCTATATATTACTATATATACTAGTTGGGCAGTGTTATATACAACTACGTGGGCAGTGTTATATACTATGTGGGCAGTGTTATATACTACGTGGGCAGTGTTATATACTAGGTGAGTGTTATATTCTACGTGGGCAGTGTTATATACTACGTGGGCAGTGTTATATACTACATGGGCAGTGTTATATACTACGTGGCAGTGTTATATACTACGTAGGCAGTGTTATATACTACGTGGGCTGTGTTATATACTATGTGGCTGTGTTACATACTATGTGGGCTGTGTTATATTCTATGTGGGCAGTGTTATATACTACATGGGCAGTGTTATATACTACGTGGGCAGTGTTATATACTAGGTGAGAGTGTTATATACTACGTGGGCTGTGTTATATTCTACGTGGGCAGTGTTATATACTACGTGGGCAGTGTTATATACCATGTGGCAGTGTTATATACTACGTAGGCAGTGATATATACTACGTGGGCTGTGTTATATACTACGTGGGCTGTGTTATATACTATGTGGCTGTGTTATATACTATGTGGCTCCTATATACTACATGGCTGTGTTATATACTATGTGGCTCCTATATACTACATGGCTGTGCTATATACGTGACTGTGTTACGTGGCCTCTTCTATATGCTATGTGGCTGATATATATATATATATATATATATATATATATTGTAGCATGGCTAAAGGGTGTCTAATCGGCGGGAGGTATGTATCACAGAGAAGGCTTGTCGCTGTGATGTGACCCGGAGTGTTTTCTGTAATGCTCATAAAGTAATAAGGAATTGTGTAGTATATTTGGGTCCGGGTTACGGGTAGCTATGAGAGATGGGAGGGTCTGGCTACCCATATACCTCACCCCTGGGTATGGGACATAACCATGCCTGTCTGTTTGTGTCAGGACCTGTGGTGATGTCACAACCACATGTCTAATCATGTGATGGGTTCTGGGTGTGGTTTCAGGCTACATAATGGAGGTGTGTTTGGCACATGGCAGTGAGTGTGGGAGTCTGTCATGGTGGACAGATTGCCATGAGTCCAGGGCGGACACTACAGACAGGAGTCTGTGTGTGTGGAGGGGCAAGCCTCCACAGTGTGTTAAGGCTTCAGGACCGAGCCTGAAGGAACGGACATTTGTTTCCCTATGCCTGAGCCAAAGGCTATTTGTAAGACTGTTTACCTTTATTTTGCTGACTTAAATGGTTTATGGAGTGAATAAACCTACATAAACACTGAAGAGAATGTGCCTCCTGTTTCATCCTACGCATCTGAGCGAGTGAACCCCTACAATATATATATATATATATATATATATATATATATATATATATATATATAAAATTCCCGATGCGTTAGAATCGGGCCACCATCTAGTTGTAAATAAACACACAGCCAGAATAAAGTCCTTTAATTGAAATAAATAAAAAAAAACACACTAACTTTTTTGTTTAAAGACAAACAGTTATACAGTTATACTCATCTAATGCCCATTCCACTGAAGCCCTTGTCTCCTGTAAAAAACATGAAATGAAAAGTAACCATATATCGCTCTCCTGTCCGTCGTTCTGTCCCATGCCAAAATCCATGTCTGCAGATAAACAGTTTTCAACCTGGACAGTGCCAAGAAATAACCATCCTGGCTGACAACCACTGGGGAATGAGCAGCTGCGAGCTCAGCCTCAGTGACTAGCGATGACGTCATCGAGGTTACTGCAGGCCTCTGAGGCTGCATTCCCAGCTGGGCCCCTGAACTGCCGGGACTTTGGTGAGATCACCGCTACCACAGTGAGGAAAAAGTCTCAAGGAGCAGTGGTGAGTTCATCGCAGTTCACCTGGGGAAATTTCTCCTGGTGAACTCTCTGAGCTCAGTGCTGCACCGGTGTTCAGGGTGCCAAACTCAAACAGTAACACAAACTTCCTGGTGAAGTCGGTGTTCAGGGTCTGTGCCCAAACAGTAGATTTTCGTACGGACCCCGAACTTTACTATACGGGTTTGTCCATCTCTAGTCATGAGGCACCATATTTTAACTTAATTTTACTTTAATACCAATAAAAATTGCTTTTATCCCCTCAAAACAATTTTGTTTACACTTCTTGACTCTAGATCTTATTGTGGTACCAATGTTTAGCTAGATATCATCTCACACACTGTTGTCTGCAGTAGTTTTTTGTCACGAGGAACAGTAAATGTAACAGAAACAAAGGGAGAATATTGAAAAATCTCAGCAACAGTATTTATTTTTATGTGGTTATAGCCACATATTTTTATAGGCACTTAGAGGAACTAAGTAAGGAAAGAATGCAAACATGTCTTAGATAGCAATTTTTTTTAAAAAAAACAATGGTCATTGTAAGGTCTTGTATGCATGTGGCAAAGAGAAGGTAGGGTGACAAAGGGAGTTCCATTTTATTCTGTAATACTGTGGTTTGGAATCCTACTTTCTTAGAAGCAATGCATTTTACAGGAGACATTTAAAAAAAAACCACAAACATATATGACATCTAATGGAGAATGCCAAATTTTTAATAATACATTAAAAGGAGGTATAGTAAAGTACTCACACACATTTTCGAGTACCCTTTTATGACACTGTGTAGTTATGCAGACATATGCATGAAGCTCTACTAAGACAAATTCCACTCAAAAAGATATGCAGTCCAGTATGCTAAATAATTATAGGAAAAAAATAATAAATTGTGTAATAAAACAAAATAAGCCAGCAAATATTGAGACAGAAAGACTCATTTCCAGAGAAGGTAAAAAATAATTAAAATATTTTTCAACCAAATAAATAGTAAGAAATAGAAAAAATGTTAGTGTTGGCCGCCTCAAAAACAGTCTTGGTGAAATGGTGGAAGAGGGCCAATCTGCTAAACGCCTTTTTCTCTACAGTATGGATGAAGCTTTCCATAGCGAAACGCGCGCCGGGTGTGGTGGGTTCCTCGTCTGCGCCACTGCTGGTAATTTCATCTTGTATATTACTGTTTGTTATATTATGCTTGTATACTTGTGTTATTCCTTTTGTATGCTCTACTGTGGTCTCCTTTAAACATGTTATTTGACTGAATTAATCTCTCAGGAATTTTCTTATATTAAATTTGAAAAAATTCTGTGGTTACATACACCAGATTTTCTACAGGTTTAGTATTGAGTTATTATTGCCATATCTGTCCTAGCTTTTTATGAACTCGTTACCATGGGTATTATATGCGAGTCCCTTTGATCATCTATTAGTGCCTTTTTTGTAAGTAACTTATCGATCAATATATTATTGCAGTGCCTTATATGCCATTTACTCTCAGGTATACCCACCTTCCTTTCCTGTATTTGTATACCCCATTTTAACATTTATTTACTTTTTGTCATTGTTTTTATAATTATTGCATTAATAAAAATATTCATTTCAACATTTCTAAAAAGCCTTTGGTTTCTTTGTGTTTGTTACATGTCTGCTTTTTTGGTATAAATACTTAGAATTGACAATATTGATGTCATTTATACAAGAAAATCACATGATAGACAACATGATCATGGATACCAGAATTTCTCCATTAGATGTCACCTGCTTAACCCAGCAGGAAGTACGGCGCCACCTCAAAATCACTAAAGTAGACAAATCCTCGGGACTGGATGAGTAACACCCCCGAGTACTGTAGTACTGTGACAGGCAGAACATTATTTTCAATATTCATAGATTCCATAATAACAGGAGCTGTAAAGTAGGACTATCGCAAACTGACTGTCTTGTGGTAAAAGTACTGAAAAACAATCAGAGATCGGTCCAGTCAAACTAGTCTGATCAGTTACTATGAGGAGGGAAGTTCTAGACTGGACCAGAGGAATTCTGTAGATGTTGACTGATTTGACTATTCTGAAGATTTTTACTATTTGGACTTTTCAAAGGCGCTAGATACGGTGCCACACAAGAGTTTGGTACATAAAATCAGAATAATGGGAAAATGGGAAACCATGTGTAACTGAGTTAACAACTGGCTCAGTGATAGGAAACAAAAGGTGGTTATTAATGAAACACACCCGGATTAAGTCATAGTTAATAGTGGATTCGTCGGTTTCAGGCCCGGGACTGGAGGGTATGTATGCATTATACATACTCCTGGCCAGTGAGCGTGGCCTCGCTTCCATATGTTGTATGGAGCGAGTACGCACCCTCTAGTCAGCCTCACTCACTGGCCCACGTCATGACTAGACGGGGCGTGACCTCGCTCAATACAAGGGTGTGGAAGCAAAGCCACACCCAATAGCCGGGAGAATTTTTTCTGCCCCTGAGAGCAGCATGATATAGGTCAGAGTCCAGGGAGGAAATGTTATCTGCTGCAAATCTACCAGTTATCTGAACGATGAGCTGTTTATGACCCTGCCTACACCACTGATCGGCAGCTCTCTGTTTACACTGTGCATGGGCAGAAAGCTTCATCAGTGGTGTAGGCAGGGTTATACAGAGCTCATAAGTATGGAAGATTACATCTCAGAAGGTTTTCTAGTTCTGTAGTGATAACCTTTTGCTGGAATCAGGGTCACTATCTCTATATTATATGTTGTTCTCTGATTAGGTGGCAAAATAACTGGTGGCAGATACCATACCAATAGTTGGGAAGCTTTATACAGGGTACATAAGACAGTCAACATATTGGTGGTGAATAAATTCAGATTGGACCTTTTCCTGTGGCTCAACATTGTATCTTGGTGGCCCATTTTCAGATTTCTTTATAATGCTAAAGTTTCGTAAAGCTGCATGATAAAATCAATGTTATAGTCGAGGCCACATGTTTTAAATCTATTCTGTGGTGATTATATATAGCTTTATAACAATGTGATATTTTTTTGAAGTGGATGTATGAGACGTGGGCGCTTTATCCCACACCAATTTACCCACAGGCACTACTGAGACCTCTTCTTTTTTGGAGGGCGTTAGCGAGTAATTTCTATTCACAGTCAAACACACAGATCAGCTACTACAAATTGTATTTACTTACATTCACATAACTTGCATTTATGTAGTCTTCATTTCCCTGTAAAATGACTCGTGTTGTATCATCTGCAAGTAGAAAATGTAATATACGACAAGCTAAACATGAATGCAAAACAAGTAAAGTGCCACACACCTGTAATGTGCACAAAACCAAACAATGGAAATAGAAGAGAGTGTGTGATACATGATCGAAAGAATACACTACTCAAGCTAGCAAATAAATACACCTTATCCAAAACAGTACATGTAGGGCCAAACAATTAAAAAGAGAACACAAGCTGCAATGATACCCGTAAGACTACAGTCTGAGAAGTGCCCTGTCCCAGACACCCTTTCCCCTACACATGCACTAAGTAAGAAGCCTCCGATTACCAATGGAGGTGTATACATATGAGCAAGGAAGAGAATACAAATATACCCAAGGCAAAGTAATAACTGCAAGTGAATGCAAAAATGAAACCGAAGAGAATACAATCAGGTCAAAGTATCTTCAAGCATAAAGGGGAAGGGGTATCTCACCCCTGGGGTTATGCCACCAGTGGTGTCCATCTCAGGGGTACTCTGACAGGAAGGGGCACGGCATCCTCTGCATAACACTACCAGTTGTGGCTTCTTCATGGGTTCCACACGTTATGCCAAAAGCAATGCATAACCTCTAAGTAGGCCACCACTTAACATAATATCACTACCTCTTCAGGTGACAATGGACATACAACTCTCCATTAGCATGAGGAAGGCAGTGATTATTCAACCTGGGGCAGTGGTCCTGCAGCTCCCACTGCCTTATAAGAGAAGGGATTGAGGCTGACAAAGTTTACAACGGCTCAATTAACTCTCTACATGCCGTGGTCTACAGTGATCCCTGCATATAAGCTGTGCAACAGAGGGAGAACACTCTGACAAATGCAACTTATTTCTGTAAAAACAAAAGCTCTTATACAGTTACGTCAATGACAATAAAGTTAGGGCTCCTAGATTGTGACAATGAAAAAGCAAAAAAAAAATATATATGTTTGGACATTGAGGCCAAAGTAGGCCTGGCTTTAAGATATTAAAGTAGTTTAGTAGGTTGCAGGTTTCTTATTATTGCATGTTTGTAGGGTGCAGGGTGTTTGTGCAGGTCATTAGTGGGTATCATTGGAGCTCATGTGCTCTTCTTAAATGTCTTGTTTTATATGTGCCATTTTTAACATACGGTAATTTATTTCTTTTGCATTATTTGGTAGTTTCTGTAGAATTTTTTTTACCTTTGCCCTCATCACACACCCTGTTTTCTCTTGTTTGGCTGAGAATTCTAATATGAAATCCTAATTGAGTTGCGCTATTCTATGAACTTTACATTAAAAAGAATCTGCCAGCAGGTTTTGCTACCTAACGTAAGAGTAGCATGATGTAAAGAAAGAGACCCTGAACCCAACGATATATTGCTTAGTTTACCGGGTACGGCCGCTTGACACAGAATTCTTAGATGTACAATGCAGCAGTGCCAAGAAAGCTAACCTCACCCACAACAGGCTCTGTATGTACGGTATATGATCTAAAGACAGTGAGCTGCTTATCACAGGAGAGGTCGAACACAACATGAAAATAAACGTATTTATACTGTCTATAAAACAAATTAAAATAAACTAAACTAATAAATCATATTAAAACCTGCAGAACAACACATATCTTATGTTGCCCAAGAAATTAATCATTCACTGGATAGTATTTACAACAGATGATCTGTAACTATTACTTAAAAGGGTATCCTCAAGCTGTCTCTTCAACAGCTCAGAGCAATGCAGTCTCCTTAGTTTCCTTACTTCTAGAAGAGTCGGCTATCCACCTTGAGTGACAGCTCTGATAAGCAGAACTGTAAGGGTATGTGCACACGTTGCGGATTTCTTGCAGAAAATTCCTGAAGAAAACCTGAAATTTTCTGCAAGAAATCCGCATTTTTTTTTTTGCGTTTTTTTTCCGTTTTTTTCGCGTTTTTTTAGCATTCTGCAAGCGTAATTAGCTTGCAGAATGCTAAAGTTTTCCAAGCGATCTGTAGCATCGCTTGGAAAACTGACTGACAGGTTGGTCACACTTGTCAAACATAGCGTTTGACAAGTGTGACCAACTTTTTACTATAGATGCAGCTTATGCAGCATCTATAGTAAAAGATAGAATGTTAAAAATAATAAAAAAAATAAAAAAATGCTTATACTCACCCAGACATCTCCTCAGCGGCGTCCGTTCCTCTTTCTCTAGCTGGCGTGTGCGCACAGGACCTTCCGTGACGTCACGGTCCGGTCACGTGAGCGGTCACATGACCGCTCACGACCAATCACAGGACAGTGACGTCATTCGGCAAGGTCCTTCAGCGCACACCAGCTACAGGAACCAGCCAGCGTGCAGCACAGAGGCGGGAACACAGCGCCGGACATCGAGGGTGAGTATAGGACTGTTTTTTATTTTATTTCTTATTTTTTTACCAATTATATGGTGCCCAGTGCGTGGAGGAGAGTTTCCTCTCCTCCACCCTGGGTACCAACCGCACATAATCTGCTTACTTCCCGCATCGTGGGCACAGCCCCGTGCGGGAAGTAAGCAGATCAATGGACCCCTAGGTGTGCGGAATCCCCGCAATTCCGCATTTTTAATGAACATGTTGCTTTTTTTTCCGCTATGCGATTTTTTCGCGGAAAAAATCGCAACATTTGCACAAAAAATGCGGAATACCTTGTAAATAATAGGAGGCATATGTTAGCGTTTTTTTCGCGTTTTTATCACGTTTTTATAGAGAAAAAAACGCGAAAAAAACGCTAACAATCCTGAACGTGTGCACATGGCCTAACAGTAGAATAAGGCTACTTTCACACTAGCGTCGGGCACTGCACGTCGCAATGCGTCGTTGTGGAGAAAAAACGCATCCTGCAAAGTTGCCCGCAGGATGCGTTTTTTCTCCATAGACTTATTAGCGACGCAGTGCCACACGTCGCAACCGTCGTGTGACGGTTGCGTCGTGTTTTGGCGTACCGCCGCCACAAAAACAGTTACCGTATATACTCGAGTATAAGCCGAGATTTTCAGCCCAAATTTTTGGGCTGAAAGTGCCCCTCTCGGCTTATACTCGAGTCATGATCGGTGGTGGGGTCGGCGGGTGAGCACTGTCATATACTTACCTAGCCCCGGCGATCCTGGCGCTCCCCCTGCCTGTCACACTGTCTTCGGTGCCGCAGCCTCTTCCCCTGAGCGGTCATGTGGGACCGCTCATTAGAGAAATGAATAGGCGGCTCCACCTCCCATAGGGGCGGAGCCGCATAATTCATTTCTCTAATGAAGCGGTGCCGGTGACCGCTGACAGAGGAAGAGGCTGCGGCACCGAAGACAGGCAGGGGGAAGGAGCGGGACGCCGGGAGCAGGTAAGTATGACATATTCACCTGTCCTCGTTCCACACGCCGGGCGCTGTCTCCATCTTCCCGGCGTCTCTCCGCTCTGACTGTGCAGGTCAGAGGGCGCGATGACGCATATAGTGTGCGCGCCGCCCTCTGCCTGATCAGTCAGTGCGGAGAGACGCCGGGAAGATGGCGCCGAGGAGCTGCAAGCAAGACAGGTGAGTATGTTTTTTTTTTTTTTTTTTTTTATTGCAGCAGCAGCAACAGCTATGGGGCAATAATGGACAGTGCAGAGCACTATATGGCACAGCTATGGGGCAACGGTGCAGAGCACTATATGGCACAGCTATGGGGCAACGGTGCAGAGCACTATATGGCACAGCTATGGGGCAACGGTGCAGAGCACTATATGGCACAGCTATGGGGCAACGGTGCAGAGCACTATATGGCACAGCTATGGGGCAATGGTGCAGAGCACTATATGGCAGAGCTATGGGGCAATGGTGCAGAGCACTATATGGCACAGCTATGGGGCAACGGTGCAGAGCACTATATGGCACAGCTATGGGGCAACGGTGCAGAGCACTATATGGCACAGCTATGGGGCAACGGTGCAGAGCACTATATGGCACAGCTATGGAGCAACGGTGCAGAGCACTATATGGCAGAGCTATGGGGCAATGGTGCAGAGCACTATATGGCACAGCTATGGGGCAACGGTGCAGAGCACTATATGGCACAGCTATGGGGCAATGGTGCAGAGCACTATATGGCACAGCTATGGGGCAATGGTGCAGAGCACTATATATATGGCACAGCTATGGGGCAATGGTGCAGAGCACTATATGGCACAGCTATGGGGCAATGGTGCAGAGCACTATATGGCACAGCTATGGGGCAACGGTGCAGAGCACTATATGGCACAGCTATGGGGCAATGGTGCAGAGCACTATATGGCACAGCTATGGGGCAATGGTGCAGAGCACTATATGGCACAGCTATGGGGCAATGGTGCAGAGCACTGTATGGCACAGCTATGGGGCAATAATGGACGGTGCAGAGCACTATATGGCACAGCTATGGGGCAACGGTGCAGAGCACTATATGGCACAGCTATGGGGCAATGGTGCAAAGCACTATATATATGGCACAGCTATGGGGCAATAATGAACGGTGCAGAGCACTATATGGTACAGCTATGGGGCAATAATGAACGGTGCAGAGCACTATATGGCACAGCTATGGGGCAATGGTGCAGAGCACTATATGGCACAGCTATGGGGCAATGGTGCAGAGCACTATATGGCACAGCTATGGGGCAATGGTGCAGAGCACTATATGGCACAGCTATGGGGCAATGGTGCAGAGCACTATATGGCACAGCTATGGGGCAATAATGGACGGTGCAGAGCACTATATGGCACAGCTATGGGGCAATAATGGACGGTGCAGAGCACTATATGGTACAGCTATGGGGCAATAATGAACGGTGCAGAGCACTATATGGCACAGCTATGGGGCAATAATGGACGGTGCAGAGCACTATATGGCACAGCTATGGGGCAATGGTGCAGAGCACTATATGGCACAGCTATGGGGCAATGGTGCAGAGCACTATATGGCACAGCTATGGGGCAATGGTGCAGAGCACTATATGGCACAGCTATGGGGCAATAATGGACGGTGCAGAGCACTATATGGCACAGCTATGGGGCAACGGTGCAGAGCACTATATGGCACAGCTATGGGGCAATGGTGCAGAGCACTATATATATGGCACAGCTATGGGGCAATAATGAACGGTGCAGAGCACTATATGGTACAGCTATGGGGCAATAATGAACGGTGCAGAGCACTATATGGCACAGCTATGGGGCAATGGTGCAGAGCACTATATGGCACAGCTATGGGGCAATGGTGCAGAGCACTATATGGCACAGCTATGGGGCAATAATGGACGGTGCAGAGCACTATATGGCACACCTATGGGGCAATAATGGACGGTGCAGAGCACTATATGGTACAGCTATGGGGCAATAATGAACGGTGCAGAGCACTATATGGCACAGCTATGGGGCAACGGTGCAGAGCACTATATGGCACAGCTATGGGGCAACGGTGCAGAGCACTATATGGCACAGCTATGGGGCAATGGTGCAGAGCACTATATGGCACAGCTATGGGGCAATGGTGCAGAGCACTATATGGCACAGCTATGGGGCAATGGTGCAGAGCACTGTATGGCACAGCTATGGGGCAATAATGGACGGTGCAGAGCACTATATGGCACAGCTATGGGGCAACGGTGCAGAGCACTATATGGCACAGCTATGGGGCAATAATGAACGGTGCAGAGCACTATATGGTACAGCTATGGGGCAATAATGAACGGTGCAGAGCACTATATGGCACAGCTATGGGGCAATGGTGCAGAGCACTATATGGCACAGCTATGGGGCAATGGTGCAGAGCACTATATGGCACAGCTATGGGGCAATGGTGCAGAGCACTATATGGCACAGCTATGGGGCAATGGTGCAGAGCACTATATGGCACAGCTATGGGGCAATAATGGACGGTGCAGAGCACTATATGGCACAGCTATGGGGCAATAATGGACGGTGCAGAGCACTATATGGTACAGCTATGGGGCAATAATGAACGGTGCAGAGCACTATATGGCACAGCTATGGGGCAATAATGGACGGTGCAGAGCACTATATGGCACAGCTATGGGGCAACGGTGCAGAGCACTATATGGCACAGCTATGGGGCAATGGTGCAGAGCACTATATATATGGCACAGCTATGGGGCAATAATGAACGGTGCAGAGCACTATATGGTACAGCTATGGGGCAATAATGAACGGTGCAGAGCACTATATGGCACAGCTATGGGGCAATGGTGCAGAGCACTATATGGCACAGCTATGGGGCAATGGTGCAGAGCACTATATGGCACAGCTATGGGGCAATAATGGACGGTGCAGAGCACTATATGGCACAGCTATGGGGCAATAATGGACGGTGCAGAGCACTATATGGTACAGCTATGGGGCAATAATGAACGGTGCAGAGCACTATATGGCACAGCTATGGGGCAATAATGGACGGTGCAGAGCACTATATGGCACAGCTATGGGGCAATGGTGCAGAGCACTATATGGCACAGCTATGGGGCAATGGTGCAGAGCACTATATGGCACAGCTATGGGGCAATGGTGCAGAGCACTATATGGCACAGCTATGGGGCAATAATGGACGGTGCAGAGCACTATATGGCACAGCTATGGGGCAATGGTGCAGAGCACTATATGGCACAGCTATGGGGCAACGGTGCAGAGCATTGTATATATGGCACAGCTATGGGGCAACGGTGCAGAGCACTATATGGCACAGCTATGGGGCAATGGTGCAGAGCACTATATGGCACAGCTATGGGGCAACGGTGCAGAGCACTATATGGCACAGCTATGGGGCAATGGTGCAGAGCACTATATGGCACAGCTATGGGGCAATGGTGCAGAGCACTATATGGCACAGCTATGGGGCAATGGTGCAGAGCATTGTATATATGGCACAGCTATGGGGCAACGGTGCAGAGCACTATATGGCACAGCTATGGGGCAATGGTGCAGAGCACTATATGGCACAGCTATGGGGCAATGGTGCAGAGCACTATATGGCACAGCTATGGGGCAATGGTGCAGAGCATTGTATATATGGCACAGCTTTATGTGGAGTATCTATGGGGCAATGGTGCAGAGCATTATATGTGGCACAGCTTTATGTGGAGCATCTATGGGGCCATAATGAACGGTATGGAGTATCTATTTTTAATTTTGAAATTCACCGGTACCTGCTGCATTTTCCACCCTAGGCTTATACTCGAGTCAATAAGTTTTCCCAGTTTTTTGTGGCAAAATTAGGGGGGTCGGCTTATACTCGGGTCGGCTTATACTCGAGTATATACGGTACATGTAACTTTTTTTGTGCGTCGAGTCCGCCATTTTCGACCGCGCATGCGCGGCCGAAACTCCACCCCCTCCTCCCCGGACCTTACAATGGGGCAGCGGAAGCGTCGTAAGACTGCTTGCGCTGCCCACGTCGGGCATTTTTTTCACAGTATGCGTCGGTACGTCAGGCCAACACAGCGCGACGGCCCCTTACCGACGCTAGCGTGAAAGCAGCTTAAGAACTCTCAGCAGAAGTTCTGCTATACCACATTCAGCCATCAATGGTTTCTTCTTGAGACACTGTTATCACTACAGTATATTTACACATAGAGATAATAAAGTATTTGAACAAGCACACAGCTCTGGACACAGCCATGATTAGGAGACCAGCTATGAAAGCTGTAGGGCTTGTGATTACAGTGGGTACGGAAAGTATTCACACCCCTTTAGGGTATGTGCACACATAGAATGGTCCACTGCGGATTTTTCTGCAGCGGATTTGATAACTCCGCAGGGCAAACACACTGCGTTTTTCCTGCGGATTTACCGCGTTTTTTTGTGCGGATTCCACTGCGGTTTTACACCTGTGGTTTTCTATTATGGAGCAGGTGTAAAACCGCTGCGGATTCAACACAAAGAATTGACATGCTGCGGAATGTAAACCGCTGCGTTTCCACGCATTTTTTTCCGCAGCATGTGCACTGCGGATTGCGTTTCCCATAGGTTTACATTGTACTGTAAACGCATGGGAAACCGCTGTGGACCAGCAGCGGCGGAAACGCTGCAAGTCTGCAGCACAATCCACAGCGCGTGAACATAGCCTTAAGGCTACTCAATACTGAGAAAAGCGTCTGAATACATATGACCATTAGTGATGAGCGAATATACTCATTACTCGAGTTTTCCCGAGCACGCTGGGGTGTGCTGGGGTGTCCTCAGAGTATTTTAGTGTTTGGAGATTTAGTTTTCTTCGCCGCACCTGGATGATTTACAGCTACTAGCCAGGCTCAGTATATGTGGGGATTCCCTAGCAACCAGGCAACCCCCACATGTACTTAGCCTGGCTAATAGCTGTAAATCATTCAGTTCAGGCGATGAAAACTAAATCTCCGAGCACTAAAAAAATACTCGGGGGACACCCGAGCGTGCTCGGGAAATCTCGAGTAACGAGTATATTCGCTTATCACTAATGACCATGTGATATTTCAGTTTTTCTTTATTAATACCTTTGCAAAAATTACTACATTTCTGCTTTTTTCAGTCAAGATGGGGTGCAGAGTGTACATTAATGAGAAAAAAATGAACTTTTTTGAATTTGCCAAATGGCTGCAATGAAACCGAGTGAAAAATTTAAAGGGGTATGAATACTTTCCGTACCCACTGTATATACCAAGTCTCTTCAGAAGCTGAGATGATGGGGAAGGGAAACAACTGCTGTATAGAAATCAATGGACTGGAGCTGACTGGGATGTTAAGAGTCAACTCCCCTCCTGGAATGTAACTACTGCTCACTCTGTGCCAGGGTCTGGAGGTCAAGCTCAATGGAAACCAGCTGTACACTATAAAGTATAAAAACATGCATTGTACTGTATGAGAATTACAGCTGATAGATAAAACAAGCCAGTTGAAAGCTTGCTTATTTTCATGCTGTCTAACTAATTAAAGCGGTCTGAGAATTTGAGAATACCCCTTTGATTACAAAGGTTTATTATTTAACATAGCTGAGCACCCCCTTATCTATATATAAGGCCCCTTTTGCAGCAGATCAGTCACCAGAATTTACAAAGCAATCTACATAATCATATACTGTTAAATTGGTCTCTTATTTTGAAAAGCCATGTCAGAATGGTTGCATAATTTGAATGTTTAAACTTCACTCAACTAACCTGACTGACAGCTATGCAGTGTCTCTCCACCCAGCTACTGTTGTAATCTCACACTGCTTAGTACAATCTGCTGCTGCCAGTCAGGTATGGATGGCCAGAAATTGAATACACTTTAACTTGTGAGTTCTCTCCCTATTTAGCTGGACGCAATACAATACATATTTGAACACCTTCACGCCTGACGGCTGTGTGCTACAGCCAGGACCTGCCTCTAACAATCGTCGGAGGGGCGGTGCGGAACCCATGATTGTTAACCTGTTAAATGCTGCTATCTAATTCTGTGGAATCGCTGAATATAGCACAAGATATTAGATGATAGCAGCTTCAAGTCACCTAAGGAGACTAACAAATATAGTGAAAAGTAAAAAAAAAGTTTTAAAAAATATGAAAAAAGAAAAAAATATATATAAAAATATATATTTATGGTATCATCGCAATCAGAAAAGTCCAATCTATCAAAAGAATAAAATAATTAACCAGATGGCTAAACACTGTAAACAAAAAAAGAATTAAGAACATCAAAATTAAGCTTTTTTAGTAGCTGCAATGCCACAGAAAATGCTGTAACAAGAGATCAAAGTGCCAAATCTATTGCAAATTAGTATCAATAAAAATGTTGTCTCGGCCCGCAAAAAATAAGCAGTCACACAGCTCTATAGACCAAAAAATGAAAATGTTATGGGTCACAGAAAATGGCAACACAACCCCAAAAATATTTTTTCCAAAACTTCTGATTTTTGACGTTTGGTATTGTTGTAATCAGATTGATAAGTAAAATCATATTGCAAGTTCATTCTTACCACAAAATGTATACTGTAAAAACAATTCACAAAAAACAATGGAAGAATAGCATTTTTTCACAATTTCTCCCCACTTTAAAGGGCACCTGTCACCCCGTTTTTTCGGTATGAGATAAAAATACTGTTAAATAGGGCCTGAGCTGAGCATTACAATAGTGTAGTTTGTGTACCCCGATTCCCCACCTATGCTGCCAAAATACGTTACCGAAGTAGTCGTTTTCGCCTGTCAATCAGGCTGGTCAGGTCAAAAGGGTGTGGTGTCCTCCCCCAGATCTTGCGTAGTTTTCCGTTGGTGGCGTAGTGGTGTGCGCATGTCCAAGGTCCAGAATCCTCTGCCAGGGGATTTCAAAGAGCGCGGTGTCCGTTATTGCATTGGTGATCGGTGGGCGCGGCCATCTTCCTTTGGCCGCGCGTGCGCAGAAGCGGCGCTGTGCTGGCCGCGACGCTCTGCTGGCCGCGGCTTCAGGAAAATGGCCGCGGGATGCCGCGCGTGCGCAGATGGATATCGCGGCGGCCATTTTCCTGAAGCCGCGGCCAGCAGAGCGTCGCGGCCAGCACAGCGCCGCTTCTGCGCACGCGCGGCCAAAGGAAGATGGCCGCGCCCACCGATCACCAATGCAATAACGGACACCGCGCTCTTTGAAATCCCCTGGCAGAGGATTCTGGACCTTGGACATGCGCACACCACTACGCCACCAACGGAAAACTACGCAAGATCTGGGGGAGGACACCACACCCTTTTGACCTGACCAGCCTGATTGACAGGCGAAAACGACTACTTCGGTAACGTATTTTGGCAGCATAGGTGGGGAATCGGGGTACACAAACTACACTATTGTAATGCTCAGCTCAGGCCCTATTTAACAGTATTTTTATCTCATACCGAAAAAACGGGGTGACAGGTTCCCTTTAATTTTTTTCCCCGTTTTCCAATACACTATGTTGTAAAATGAATGGTGTCATTCACAAGACAAGTACAACTCATCCCGCAAAAAACAAGTCCGCATATGTCTGTGTGAACAGAAAAATAAAAAAAGTTATGGCTCTGGGAAGAAAAGAATGAAAATACAAAAAACTGAAATTGACCTCATTGTAAAGGGGTCAATATCAGATATGTATAGCCATTTTGATATGGATTTTCAAAGTAAGCATACCAACCTTATCAGGTGTAAGAGATATATTTGATAAGGTATGCAGTTTGTATTTGGAACCTGATGACAGATCCCATTTTACAATTAAGAAAAGTTGCAAAAAAAGGAGTGACCTCTCCATGACATGCATATTCCTTAATATGATAATCTGTATGAAAGACGTTGTATAGCTGATACAATCCATTTAAAGCTTTATGATATTACAACACATTCATGAGAGCAGAACGGGCTATTCTGAAGAATGCGTCATACATATCTGGAGAATTGAATTGGTTTGTATTTTTTTGCTAAAATTATAGAATTTGGTATACATACTCACAGGGCAACACATCTTTATATCGGTTTTTATCCATATTTTGACCAGTCTTTGCACAAATAATAGCAAGGCCTGGTTTCTTCCGATATAATTGCTGTAAAACATAAAATAAAATTAAATGCAGTTTGCATGTAATGTAGACATGTTATAACAGTCATTGGTAAAATATGTAAAGGCATCAGATACAAATTGATTTCCTCTGAGGCAGAAAGATGAGATATTGTGACTGTAACCTAAAACAAAGATTAACTTTCCTCTCTACTCTCAAGATCACATCCCACCACCTGTGCACTTGATCCAATCCCGTCCCAACTCATCCCAAACCTCACCACAGTCTTCATCCCAACCCTAACCAATCTCTTCAACTTATCAGTAACAATTGGTGCTTTACCCTCATGCTCCAAACATGCCTCAATCACACCCATCCTCAAAAGCCCTTATTTGACTCATCTTTTGTGGCTAGCTATCGCCCCATATCACTTTTTCCCTATGCCTCAAAACTACTGGAACAACATGTCCATCTTGAACTGAAGTTCCACCTCTCCTCCTGCTCTCTCTTTGACTGCTTACAATCTGGCTTTCGACTGTATCATCCCACTGAAACTGCCCTGACTAAAGTTTCCAATGACCTACCAACCACAAAATCCAAGCGACACTACTCTGTCTGCCTCCTGGACCTGTCATCTGGATTTGACACAGTGGACCATTCCCTATTACTACAGATTCTCTCTTTTCTTGGCATCACAAACTTGGCCCTATCTTGGATCTCTTCATACTGAACTGACCAGACATTCAGCATCTCCCATTGATGTCAGAGCAGAGAGATGCAGCCCCGAGGAGGAAGGGCCATGGGGAGTGATGATAACTCAGAGAGAGGTGAGTATAAGAAGTCAGGACAAAGCCCTGACGTGCCAGACGGCGAGACTGAGCTCTCAAACTGGGACAGTCTCGCTGAATCCGGGACGGTGGGAAGATACGTATTATTCTATATCCCAGGCTTCTCAAACTATGAGGCAGGCCTCAATAAAGTGCTTAGCTTATAAAAAATAAAGATGCAGGTTTAAAAAAAGTGATCATAGTCCTTTCTATAGCTGTAGGAATATTTTGTTTAACAACATTTTCTAATGTTATATTGTGTTCAAGAAAGAAGAAAAAGAAAACTGAAAGATATAAAATATTAAGAAGGATATTCTCTCTAACCATGGAGCATGTATGCAGATCAAAAGTCATATCATCAGGCTCCATGAAGACAAGAGTATCCTACCTATATTGAACCCCTTCACACTTGAGCCTGTTTTCACCTTCACGATCAGGCCAAATTTTAAAATTCTGGCCAAAGTCACTTTATGTGGTAATAAATATGGAAGGCTTCAATGGATAATGTGATTGTTTCCCGTGACGTATTGTACTTTATGTTAGTGGTACAATTTATTCGATATGACTTACGCTTTTGAAAAGAATTGGAAATTTGGCGAAAATGTAACTATTTTCAAACTTTTAATTTTACATGCCGTTAAATCAGAAAGCTGTGACACACAAAATAGTTAATAAATATCATTTCCCACATGTGTACTTTACACCAACCCAATTTCTTAAACAATTTTTGTGGGTAGGAAGTTAAAAGGATTTAAAAAAAATACGGTAAGTTGATCAGCGATTTCTCATTTTTACAACTAAAAATTTACTAAATAGGGATTTTTGTGTATTCACCGTAAAATCCTTTTCTCCGAGCCAATCATTGGGAGACACAGACCGTGTGTATGCTGCTGCCACTAGGAGGCTAACACACTAAGTGATACAAAGAAAGATACACCTTCCTGCTGGCTCTCAGCTAACCAGTTCGGTGCAAAAGCAGTAGGAGATCAATAACAACATATGAGCGTATAGCATGTCATATTATATATGACAGTATAGCATGTCAGATTATAAAAACGAGCATAAGCTAATAACAGGGTGGGAGCTGTGTCCCCCAATGATTGGCTTGAAGAAAAGGATTTTACGGTGAGTACACAAAAATCCCTATTTCTCCTTCGCCTCATTGGGGGACACAGACCGTGGGAAGTCCCAAAGCAGTCCCTGGGTGGGGACGACATCAGATCAGGCCCTGTGTAACCGCTACTTACAAGTGCGCCACCGCGGCCTGCAGAGTCCGCCTGCCCAGACTCACATCTGTGGAAGTGTGGGGATTATAGTGCTTCAAGAATGCATGTAGACTGGACGAATCCACAAGCTTGAAGGCGTGCCTTGCCGACGCCTGGTGCCTAGAACCCTCGATAGACAGGGAGATAGGCTGACATCTAGTACGGAAGGACTCCTGGATGGTGAAACGAATCCACCAGGCTATCATGGCCGATGAAATGGCTAAACCCTTCCTGAAAACGTCAGGAAGCCTTCCTCTTACCATCAGGAAGCCCAAATAAAGCATCTAACCTTCGGAAGGACGCCATCCTCGAGATGTACCTACTCAGAGCACTCACTTCGTCCAGAATATAGGGAACTCATTCCATTTTGTGGACTGGTGCCGAAAGAGATGAGAGAAGAACTAAGCCCTCATAACAGTGGTAATACAATACCACCTTGGTAACAAGGGATGGGGATGGCCTGAGGACAACCTTGCCTTGAAGGTAATAAGGGAAAAAAAGTCTGAAAGAGCAGATCAGCTAGCTCCGAAGACTCATCAGAGTGAGGATATCGCAGAGAAAAAAGGGTGACCTTCCCTGATAGTAAAGTCTGCCCAGATGAAAAGGAGTCTACTGTAAGACTCCTAGAACCATTAAGGTCCCAATGATCTAACGGTATGCGATAGAGAAGGACTACGTGTGAAAACTCCCTGTGAGAAAGTCCCTACTTGCAGTTTTGCTGCAATAAAGCGGGAAGATACTAGCTCCGCAAACAAAAACTGACGTGGTCAGTGCAGATCTCGGAGGATCACTGGGGCCCTTTCTGCTTCTGAAAGGCTTTCGGAAGTAGTGGTAGGGGAGTTATGGAAACTGGTACCACGGCAGAACCAGAATGTGCAGAGCGATGGCTCTTGGATCTCGAGGCCGAACCACAAACTCGAGTCCATTGGCATTCAGTCTGGACGCCATCCGATCTACAACTGGAGAGCTCCAGTGAAGACAGATCTGATGGAAGAATTCGGGGTGAAGTTCCCACTGACTTGAGGCAGAACCCTGATGGCTGAATTTGTTTGCCGTCCAGAGTTCTACTCCTGGGATATATACTGCCGAGAGCACCGAATGATAGATCTTGGCCCATCAGAGAATGTGATGTACCTCGGTCATGGCGCCTGACCATGGGTACCTGCTAGATGATGGACGTATGGCACCGCCATGGCATTATCCAATTGAATTCGGATGGGGTGACCCGCCAGAAGGCAGTGGACCTGCTGTAGGACTACCGTTCGGATCTCCAGAGCAATGATAGGGAGAAGAAGACTGCATTGGTAGTTACTAATAACCACTGAACTGGGAGAAAGGCCCTGGATGAAGAAGGTGCTCAGAGACTATTGTCTGTTTGACTTGCTGAAAACGAGCGGAGAGAAGGAAACCGCTCCATTGTCATCATTATTTTTCCTCAGAACCCTCCTAGCAAATCAAATGAAATGAGGGGATGAGCTCAAAAGATTTGATTGGCCAGTTGTACTGTCTTCTGTAAAAAAAAGTGTGAATCAAGGTAGTTAAGGTCTCCAGCCAGGGGACCATTGCTCTAGCAATCCATGTGGCGGCTAGGGAGGATAGAGCGCTGAACCCGAAGCCGCAAGATGGAACGAACCAGATCTGTTATCTGACAGTCCGTGGTATTTTTAACTGATGATACATCGGGCAGGGATACTGGTCAGTATACCACAGGAGATTCTACCCGGTTAATCTGCCAAGTGGCAGAATGCGCGGCTGCATCTAGCAGGTCATAGTCTCTTGCCATCGCCGCTCTTTTGACGGTGCTGAGATAAAAATTAAGAACCGTCGATCCATCAACCTCTTAATAGGGATGTGGAGAGGAATTGTCCGCCTTCTTGCATCATCCGCTAAATAGTGGTGATGCAGAGGGGGGTGCTCGTACGCCAAAAAGGGGTGGCTCTGTACATCCACAGAGTTCAGGTCTCCGGGTGGACAGGACAGGTTGTCTGGCGTTAGGCCTGGATGCAGAAGAGGATACATGGAGGCGACACTCTGTGTGCTTGTCTGTTGATGTGTGAGGAGATCGAAGACCTTTAAAGGACCCGTCGCCCTTAACAATCAGACCAGGCATGGCATCCCACGTAGAGGCTTCAGTCCAGTGAATCGCTTATCCGGACTGAATGGCAAATGCTCTACGAGGGAGTTTAGTCTCCTTATGAGGGACACTGCGTAGTCTAGAGCAGAACCAGAGTCCTCGTCAATGTAGCGAGATTGGTTGATGGTTCCTTCTCTGAAGCTCCGGCACGTCGCAATATCCAGTCCATATTCAGAGCCTTGTTGTCATGAAATCATTGGTGAGGGAGCAGGAAACGAAAAACTTCCATTTTCTAGAGTCGAAGTGCCCCTTTAATGCCAAAACCGATGCCCCTGTGCCTGTATGTTTCTAGATGCCTGTATGTTTCTAGTATACTTGTGGCCCCTGCTAGCCGACGGCTCCCATGTAGGATAGGGACCATGTATATCGGTCCTGCGAGCACTCCGAGCCACAGAGAGTACCCGGACGGATTCAATCTCTTGGTCAGAGAACCATGGATTGCGGTCAGTGACGAAGTCCACTGAGGAGAAACTAGGTGCTCTGGGATAAGCTGGGGTCGGCGGCGGAGGGCTCCTAGGATTGATCATGCGCCCTTAAGACCAGGGAATACTGGTCATGCGCTCTTAAGACCAGGGAATACTGGTCATGCGCCATTAAGACCAGGGAATACTGGTCATGCGCCTTTAAGACCAGGGAATACTGGTCATGCACCATTAAGACCAGGGAATACTGGTCATGCGCCTTTAAGACCAGGGAATACTGGTCATGCATCTTTAAGACCAGGGAATACTGGTCATGCGCCTTTAACCCTTCCTCCTAGTGTTAGCTTTCTGTTACTCTTTCTTATGTTAACGGGTCGGTTTTGACCAGTGTCTTAAATCACCCCTAGGATACCCTAAAAACAGTTATTTATGATCTAATTTGTTTCTTACCCCTTAGTTACCTTGTTAGGGTTTCTCATCCATGGAAGGATTGATTATAATATTTTTGTTGTGGCCCCCTGGGCCTTTCATTTGAGAGCATACCCTTCATTTTCAATATAAAAATATTGTCAAATGAACCTCAAGAGAATAACATAAACTTAAAAAAGTTTGTTATATTACCTGACTATTACTGAAGGGTTTTAGAACACATTTCTTAAATGTAAGAAAAATATACATATATATTTTTTATAATATTAACTCTAGTAACATCTATGGTGTTACGAGTCAATTTTTACCCATATCTAACTACTTTATGAAAAAGGCAAAAAAATGATTTTTTTTTTTATAGAACTTTATTAATACAAATAAAAGGTGAAAATTATATTAACATTAATAGCAATAATAATAAAAAGTAGCTTTTCTAGGTCAAACAAACAAACAACAATCAATCAAGCAAATCAAATCAACAGAAATCAAGTACTAGTTTTTAGATGCATTAGTATTTAGATGCATGTGTGGCAAAAAGTGACACTTTTTGTGTGTTCTTTGCAGAGGTATTTTTTGCAGGCAAAGCACGATGTGTTTGTCTTTCTGTCCTTATTGCTAGGGCAGACCTGACACCTCTTTCTTTTAGAATCAGGTGGTCTCATTGGGGTTGTGGCTGTTGTGGTTGATGTTGAGGCAGGGCTGGTTGAGGAGGATGCTGGTGATGATGCTCTTTGTATTGCTGTGGGTGTGGACGAAGCACTTGTTGAGCTCTGGAGTTGTCGGACCAAGGCTGCAGCGGCTGGGTCTCGGGGCACTCGTTCCCTTTGGTCAATGTGCGCCTTGACAAGGGATCTTCCTAGTTCCGCAACAAACATCCTCCGCTTGTTTTTTTTCTTTGAATTCCATCCTTGGTGAATGTTGGTCCACAACACAAATGAATTGCATGCTGACACATCAAGGATGTTGTAAAATACAACCATTGGCCATCTCCTAGTCATTCGCTGGCAAGTGTAGGTGGCAGTCAGCTTGTCCACGCCTCCTTTGTTTTTGTTATATTCCAGGATGATTCTGGGCTTTTTGTCACTTCCTGATGACAAAGCTGCATCTTTGTGAAGTGTGGACATCAGTACCACATTCCGTTGTTTTTTGGGGCAGTATGAAACAGCAGTGGTGGTGTCTGTAAAAACAAACTTTGAGGAAAGTGGAGCCCTGTCCTTCATCTGCAACAATTCAGCGGGCAGCTCAGGTTTGTTTTTTTTCCACTGTGCCCACCATGGTGATTTTCCTCCTGAGAAGTTCTTGTCCAAGGTCATAGCTGATAAAAAAAATTGTCACAAGTAATGTTGTGACCCCGCAGTCCAGTAGTCATATCAAGGACTACATGTTTTCCTTGTTTTTTTTCCAGGGATGTCACTTGCAGACTTGCCTTTGTAAATCTGTAGATTCCACGCATAGCTAGTTTTTGCATCACAGGCTGCCCAGATTTTTATGCCGTATTTGCCTGGCTTACTTGGCATGTATTGCCGGAAGGGGCATTTTCCGCGGAAAGGGAGAAAACGTTCGTCTACTGTCACCTCTGGCCCTGGGTTGAACATCAGTGGAAGGAGCTGCACCCATTTCTCCCAAGCATCCCTGATGGGAGCAAGTTTGTCAGATTTTGTTCTGGTGTGTCTGTTGTCAAATCTGAGGACTCTTGATATCATTTGAAACTTTTGAAGTGACATTGTTGCCCGGAAAATATTCCTGCCTGTCGATGCGTCCCAGAGACTATCAGTGGCCTCATTGCAGGATTTGTACACTCCAGCAAGGAGAAGAACACCAATGTAGGCCATCCAGGACATCATCATGAAGGTGATTCCACATGTTGACGTGGACTTTTTTTCCTTCAAGGTTTGTCATAGCAATAATGACTTTTTATTGACAATGGCATAAACAGATCAAAACATGTCTTTATGTCACTTACTCTTGTCACAGCAATCCTTATCATCCCAGGGGTAATTTTTATGACATTTGCAGCATCTGCCCTGCCATGTACATCAGGAGGTACAGAGCTCCAACTGATCTTGCCACTTTTGGATTTGAATCTTTCAGCGGGAGCAGCTTCAGCACCAGTGACCTCCTCATCAGACTGATCAGAACTGTCTGTGTCTTCCGGTTGATACTCCACATCATCTTCCTCCTCAGAAACCTGTTAATCTGTATCAGGTTACTGCTGTGTGTCCTCTGATTCGTTATCATCTAAGATATAATCCAGAATTTGGCTTACATCAAATCTTCTCCTCATTGTTGCATGTGTAAACTGGAGATGTATACTCTGCAAAGTACCAACTCTAAGCTGATTTGGCCATACATGCCTGGACATGTCCCTAACAAGTTGTTGGAGGTAGAGCTGGCTGTGGGCTCTTGGTTTACATTGTGTTTATGAGTTCAGTTTTGGGACTTATTATTGTTTTTTTACTCTTATATTAGACCTGGGTCGAAATTGACCCCAACAACACAAATGTTATAATTTTAATAAGAGCATTTTACAATTTAGTAAAATAGTTTTATTTTAGTGTATTTTGTTTTAAAATAAGTTCCTGAAAAAGTCTTGATGCAATAAACAAATGTATGTAGAATTTGTATGCATTTAAAACACTAGAGGAAGGTTAAGACCAGGGAATACTGGTCATGTGCCTTTAAGACCAGGGAATACTGGCCGTGTGCCTTTAAGACCAGGGAATACTGGTCATGCGCCTTTAAGACCAGTGAGGCTTTAGGTCTGGTACTTCCTTACATGAGTACTGATGTAGTACCAGGCAAGAAGCGCCAGAAAAGCGGGCGGAGCCACCTTAGGGCGCGGCTTCCGGGATGCGGCCTACACATCGGCAGAAGCCAGGGGTTAAATTTTTGCAGCTGGCTGGAGCGTTACCTCAGGGAGGTGGGCCACAGCATGTGGATATCCCTCTGAAGATGGATCCACTCACCATCGGTACGCATCCTGGCATGGAGCCGCCGTGGATGTGTGTTTCAGCACTGTTCTGTGCAGCGTGGACGGTACAGGGATAAACCTCAATCCATCATCCCTTTGTTAGGGAGATGGAGAGGAATTGTCCGCCTCCTTGTGCCATCCGCTTTCACAGTGGTGGGACAGTGGGGGCTGCTCGCACGCCATAGAGAGGGGCCTCTGTACATCCATGGAATTCAGTCTGGGTGGACAGGGCCAGTTGTCCGGTAATAGGCCTGGCTCCAGGAGAGGATACATGGAGGCGACACTCCGTGTGGTCACCTGTTGCTGGTGTGGGGAGATCCAGACCATGAAGGAACCGTCGCCCCGGAAGTGAGCTCAGGCATGGTTTCCCACGTCGCAGGAGAGGGTACGGGAGGTATACTCGGCATGCTCACCTGTTGATGATTCGGGGGAGATCGGAGTCTTGAAAGGATCCGTCGCCCCCTCCCCGCAGAAGTGGAGTCTCAAGATGGCGCCCGAGATTTGCAGGGCTCTTCTCGTTCAGAGCAAGAAGCGCCTGAGTAGAGGGCAGGGCTCTGGCGATGGGCAGGGATTTTAACTGTGGCCTAGTCCGGCTGAAAAAGCCGGGGACTAAATTTATGGAGCCTGCCGGCGGAGTGCACCGGCAGCCGCGACATAGCGCCGAGTGATCGCCGCTGGCGTCCAGCCAGCGTGGCCTCTCCCCCGGGACCCGGACCGCACTTTCCTATGCAGGCAGCGTGAGGAAGAGAACTACTCACCGCCACCGAGCAGAGATGCAGCCTCCATTGTGAGGGAATAAGCTCAGTCGATCCTCCCTTAGCCGAGGAATGGAAAGCATCTGTGCATCTTCATATGTGCCTGCCGCAGGGGACTTATGGCTGTGCCTGCCACAGGGGACTTACGGCTACTGTGGGGACTACATGACGCCAAGGTGAGGGCTTGAGTGCGGTGGAGCCCAGGAGATGCACATAAGAGGTATACTCTATGTGCTCGCCTTCTTACGGGGGGAGATCGGGACCGTATAGGAACCGTCGCCCTAGCTTAGATTAGGCGTGCCCCAGTCGTCGCAGGAGAGGTACGGGGAGGTATACTCGCCTGTTGATGGTTCGGGGGAGAGCGAACCCTAGAAAGGAATCCGTCGCCCCTTCACTCTGTTAATTAAAAAATAAAAATTTGCAGAAAAAACTAAAAATGAAAAAAAAAACCAAAACTGTGGGGTCTAAAAATAGACCCAAGTGCCTCCTACAGACACTAAGCAAGAACTGATTAGCTGAGAGCCAGCAGGAAGGTGTATACTGCAGAGGAGGAGCTAACTTTCTTTGTATCACTTAGTGTCAGCCTCCTAGTGGCAGCAGCATACACACGGTCTGTGTCCCCCAATAAGGCGAAGGAGAAACCATTTTTTAGGGAATACATCACATTTGTAGTGACTTTGAAGGGTCTAGATGACCGAAAATACTCAAAAGGGACAACATTGTAAAATCTTCACCCCTCAAGGTTCTCAAAACAAAAATTCAAGAAGAGCATTAACCCTTCAGGTGCTTCACAAGAACTGAAGCAATGTGGAAGGAAAAAATGAACATTTAACTTTTTTCACAAAAATTTTACTTTTGGACCTCAAAATTTGATGTGCAATTTCCCCAGAGTTCGTCGATACCCAATATGTGGAGGAAAACTACTGTTTGAGCACACGGCAGGGCTCAGAAAGGAAGGAGCAAAATTTTGGAATGCAGTCTTTGCTGGAGTGGTCTGCGGGCTCAGAAGGGAAGGGGCGTCGTTTGACTTTCTGAATACAAATTTGTTGGAAAAATTAGCGGACGCCATGTCAGGTTAGGAGAGCCCCTGATGTGCCTTAACAGTGAAAACTACCCCCCTCCCCAAGTGTAAGCATTATGAAAACTAAACCCTTCAAAGTACTTCTCTAGATGAGTGGTGAAGCACCTTGGACCCCTAGGTGCTTCACAGAAGTTTATAATTTTGAGCCATGAAAATAAAAAAAAAATGTAATTCTTTAGAAAAAAATCATAGGCGAAAACTACTGTTTGGGCGCACAACAGTTCTCTGAAAGGAAGGAGTGACATTTTGAAACGTAGACTTTGCTTGAGTTATCTGCGGGTGTAATGGAGAGCTCCTAAACAGTGGAAACAGTGATCATATTAAATGGCATCAAAATTTGACCTAGAAATACCCTACATATGTGGCTGTACAGTACTGCTTAGCCATACGGTGAGACTAGGGAGGGACGGAGCGCTATTTGCCTCCTGGGGTGCAAATTTTCCCAGAATAGTTTGCAGACTCTGTATAGAGAGCCCTTAAGTCCTAGAAGAGCATAATCTCCCCTCAAGTGTCCACATTTTGTACATTATACCCTTTTGGTATTTATCTGTAAGTGTAGTGTTAATTTTGTCTCTATGGGTGTTTTCCAGAAAGAAGCAGAAGTGGATGTTGCCGAGTGAAATTGCAAACAGACATTGTAGTGCCAAATATGTTGTATTCACCAGTATGTTGTAGTGCCCAGCTCGTGCTCCTGCAAACATGCACCAGTAAATTAGTTGGTCTCTCATCGCTACAGAAATGCCAAACATGTGAACTCTAAATGTGCTTTAGGCACACTGGGGCTCAGAAGGTAGGCGGCCATTTGGAATTAGGAGTGCAGAATTTGCTGAATTTCTTTTGGGGGGTGAGGAGCCATTTAACTTTTCTAGAGACTTTGTACTACCAGTAACATGAAAGCCCCCCATATCTCCATTGACAGATGACGGACCTGAGTAGGGACTTGCTTTTTTCGTGGATTGAGTTGAAACTTTTATTGGGAACATTTTACATAACCTTTGGGGTCACATTTATCCGGCGCTCCAAGCTGAGCTCTTATATCGCAGTTTTTGACATCACTCAGATGAAACCCCCAAGGAATATATATACTATAACGAGGCAGCAGAGTCCCTCTGGAATCCGTCTGGCATCTGTTCAGCAGTGTCCTTTTTAAAAATGTACAAAACTGGCCAGCCACGCTTTTACGAACATCTAAGGGTGTGTTCCCACGGTCAGTAATCGGCAGCACTTTGGAAGCAACACATGTCTGCTCCGTCTAAAGCGTTGCCGGATATTGAACGCAGGTGATTCCGCATCTGTTCATTGTACCGTTGGGAATCACCGCACCCAATACTTTGGACTGGTGATATTTATCTTGTGGAGACCGAGTCTCCATCAGATAAATAGACATGCTGTGGTCTGGAAAGACGTGCCGCATGTCCGTATCTGCAGGGAAGCCGGAGGTGTTCGTGCATGCATAGTGGAGATGAACTTTCTTGAAATTCCATCCACTATGCTGCAAAATCTGGCTGCTGCAGATGAACACAGTGTCCAACCCGCAGCATTTACTGACCGTGAGAACATACCCTAAAATGACGGAAACCTCCGGATCATAAGACAGACGGCAACCAGAGTGACTCCATCTGCCTTATAATTGGGAATCACATATTTCAGACTTACTGAGAAACCTGAGAGTACATGCTCAGTGCAGAGCACAGGATAAATGTGAGCAGAGCCTTACTGTGATCTTTGGGAGGCAGAGTGAAAAAAATCAACAGCAGGAGAAGAATTGGTTTTATTATTTAGGTCAGTCCTCGTGCAGTTTAAGTGATTAGGCAACTTCATTCTTTGGGTCGGTGTGATTACAGAGATAACAGATTTTTATAGTTTTCTATATTTGGCTGCTGTCACGCACTACAAGAAGATTTTTATTGAAAATTGAAAAAATGTTATTGAAATATTTTGATAGCTATAATTTTTCTTTGTATCGGCCGACAGAGTCATGTGAGGGCATGTTATTTGGAGCATGAGTTGACTTTTTTATTGGTATTATTATTGGGCAAATTACATTTTTTGATCGCTTTCTATTTCAATATTTGAGAGGAAGAATTAACAAAACATAGTCAGTATGATTACAGAGATACCACATTTATATTTTTTATATTTGTTGTTTTTACACACAAAAAAAATCTGTTTTATAGAGAAAATACTAATTTTTCCATTACTTTATTCTGAGAGCTATAATATATATATTTTACCGCTGACTGAGCTTTTCGGCAACTTTTTTTTGCGGGACAAGATGGCGTTTTCTGAGATACCATTTTTATTTACATTCGTCTTTTTGAAAGTGTTTTATTCCGCTTTTAGCCTCTTTTATTTTTTACAGTGTTCACAGAAGGGGTTAACTAGTGGGAGAGTTTTATAGGTCAGGTCGTTCCAGATGTGGCGATACCAAATGTGTAGTTTTGTTTATTTTTGTTTTTACATAAATAAATGTATTTACCGGTATTAATTTTTTTTATTATTTCCCTTTATTTTGACATATTTTAAAATATTTTGTAATTCTTTTTAGCCTGTCCCAGTATGGGACATCAACTTTCGACTGACTGATCGTTGATCTAATATTCTACAATGCATTTGCATTGCATCGCATTAGATTAGCATCTTGCACACAGGAAGTAGACATGTCAGTTCCTGCTATGAGCAGGAGCTTACAGGCAACCATCCCTGGATTTCCCTGCAGCCATATTTTTGCCCGGGGTCACCATGGAGATCATAGGCGCAAAGAGATCCCATTGTGGTGATTGGAGCAGATACAGTGTCCCTCCCTCTGCGTTGTCCATTAATGACACTGTCACTATTGACAGGGGCATCAGAAGGTCAAATACTCGTGATCGGTGCTAGCACTGACTCTAGGCGTTGCTGCAGGGTGTCAGCTCTCATAAAGAACTGACACCCACATTAGATCTAGGCAGAACTCAGCGTGAGCCCGCACGATCCTCAGGTAGTATATGTACGGTGGTTTGCGGGAATGCAGCTTCTGCAGCGCCTTACATATACGGAGTATGTTGGGAATTGGTTAAAGGGACACTGTCAGCAAGTTTTTGCTATGTAATCTGAGGACAGCATGATGTAGGGGCTGATTCACAGATTCAGGAATGTGTCACTCATTGGGCTGTGAGCTGTTTTCATACAATGACTGTTTTAATAACCAGGATATTTTCACTGACCAGACTAGCTCTCTTGCACTAAGTGGTCTCACCATGCCCCTTGATAAGCAGCTCGCGGTCAACAGGCTATTTACATACAGAGCCTGGTGTGGTGGGGTTATCTATCTGAGCTCTGCAACATGCTACATCAAACTTTGATTCCAAACACTGCTGGATCGGCAACAGAGAAAATTGATTGTATCAAAAGGAGACCATGCAGACCAGCAAGTGACACATCGCTAGAATCAGGGTTTCAGCCGCTCTCAGATTATATGGGAAAAACCTGCTAACAGATTCCCTTTAACTGTAATCACTTTATTTACTAGACCTGAACAGCCCCGATTCCGATGACTATCACTGACATTGTATGGCTTCAATTCATGAACTGCAGATATGATGAGCTAGACGGGTGTCCGTGACTAAAATGAATCATGTTGAAAACACAATAGCATCCATTCATCAAACAAATTACACTAGAATTCTGGCATAAAATGCTTTGAAATGTGTAAAATGTTTGCACGATGTAAACTTTTGGCATATTTACTCCAGTTTTGACCAGCTAGGCCAAAATGGTAGGGGTTGGGGCAGTACAACGGCGTGACAGGACACAGTGAAGCTGCTGTCTAATTCAAAATGAATTGCTGTGTGTCCTGCACCACAAAGGACTCAAATAAAATGTGTGGTGAAGCAAATGTTGAAAAAGTCGTGACCAGTTACATGTTATTGTGAATTCACAAATTCCACTCACGTGGTTATTTGTACTTTACAGAAGTTTGTGCAGCATTTACATTGACACTGACAATAATTTCCATGGCATGTCAAGGAGAAAAGAATGCATTCAGTTTTACATGAACAATAAAAATAAAATTAACCTCAAACTGAATGAGAACTATTCCAGTCTCAAGGCCTTTAGTAAGTTGCTCCATTGATCCCTGCAATGTGTCGCAGTAATCGGTGGGTAGAATGGCTGGTGGAAAACCCTGATAGTCTGTATCATCGCCTGATTTCAGCTCTCCAAATGGCTTTACAACTGAAAAATAAATCCATATTATTCCTTTTCAATCATTTTAACGTGACAACATTGACCGCTCTGGTACAGCAACTATCGAAGATCAGTATACATGTCATGTCTGTATTGATTTTGGGTTGCATCCCTTTTAATGTAATGAAGTAGTAAGACTACCGTGAGACTACTTGAGCCCTTATTGTGTCTGCACTGTCTCAATGCTGTCGGCGTATGTGTTGCCACAGGCGCATATTCTCCTCCTTTCTGCACTTCCAGGTGTATTGGTGTAGACAGCAGCATCAGAAGAAAGGAGACAGGGAGGAGAACACGCACAACAGGACCAGGTACAGTGCTAGTATGGTTACTATAGGCGCAAATTCCCCTACAACACCTTATACAGCCATTAAAAATGTATTTTGGGGTGTCAGACTCCCTTTAAGCATACATTGGCAACTATTGTAACTACTGTAGCTGTATCCACAATCTGACTAAAGCAGGCCATACACCCTTCAAGAAATTTCCATGAATCAAGCAGACAATGACTATTATCTAAATAAATGCAGTGATTCGCTTCTTAACATATTTTGAAGAAATTAAAGCAAGTCTTGAAACCTTATATAGTAATACATAGTAAGATAATGTTATAATACAAATGACAAAAATGTGCCCAAACAAATACCTTTCCGCCTGACTAGTACAGCAAGCTCCCTTGTGTGGGACTCCCGGCTGGCTTTTATAAACATAACCACTTGGTCATGTGTGTGCTCGGAGATATCTCGTCCGTTGATGAGCACAATTTGATCGCCTTCCATTAGCTTTGGAGAACACGTATCTGCCTATGTAAGAATTGCACAAAAATGTACATTTATTTTTAATACCTCTCAATTAATGACTTAGTGATATGCGACAAATTCATCATCACACAATTTTGTGACTTTTTTTTTTAAGTTGACTTTTGTGGTTCAGTTAGCATTCAGATTTTTACATTAATGTGGCTTTTCCAGATGTTTTAGGCTGATTTTTTTTAAAATGCAACTTTTTAAAAAAGTTGCAAAATTCACACTTTGTAACATTTTGCAAAGTGTACAAGTTTTTATGCTAAAATGATGTAAAAACTGTTAAGCCTTCCACACCAGAGCCTGTTTTCACCTTCATGACCAGGCCACTTTTACAATTCTGACCAGTGTCACTTTTTATCGGTAATAACTCTGGAATACTTCACAAATTCCAGAGATTCTGAGATTGGTTTTTCTAATGACAAATTGTACTTCATGTTAGTGGTAAATTTAGGACGATAGTTTTGCCATTTTATTTTACATATATATTATATATGTTATATACTATTATTACAACAAAATTTACAGAACCCTTTTTTTTTAGAGACCATATCACATTTAAAATGACTTTGAGGGGCTTAAATAACAGAAAATACCCAAAAGTGACACCATTCTAAAAACTGAACCTCTCAAAGTTATCAAAACGAGATTGGTGCTTCACAGGAATTAAAGCACCCACAAAAATTTTAATTTAGCTCCAAATTTTGCATTTTCACAAGGGCAATAGGAGAAAATGCACCATACAATTTGTTGTGCAATTTCTCCTCAGTACATCAATACCCCATATGTGGGGGAAAAGTACTGTTTGTTCACACAGCAGGGCTTTTGACTTTTGGAATGCAAAATTGGCTGGAATCGATAGCTGATGCCATGTCGATTTTACAGAACCCCTGATGTAGCTAAACACTAGAAACCACCCCACAAGTGACCCCATTTTTGAAATTAGAAATTAGGAATGTATCTAGATGTGTCGTGAGCACCTTGAACCCCCAGGTGTATCACAAAATTTTATAAAGTTGTACCGTTTAGTAAAAAAAAAAAAATCAAAAAAAAAATCACATTTTTCCCACAAAAATGTTGTTTTAGCCCCAAATTTAGAATTTTCACAAGATTAAAAGGAGAAAGTGGACCCAAACATTTGTTGCTCAATGTCTTCTGAATACACGAATACCCCACATGTGGTACAAAACTGCTGTTTGGGCGCATGGCAGGGCTCAGATGGGAAGGAGCACCGTTTTGGCTGGAATAGGTTGCGACACCATGTCACATTTGAAGAACCCCCGACATGCCAAAACAGCAGAAACCCCCATAAGAGACCCCATTTTGGAAACAACACCTCTCAAGAAATTCATTTAGGGGAGCAGTGAGTATTTTTTAACCCTCAAGTGATTCACAGACTTGTGTAATATTGAGCTAAATAAATGAAATTTTACAATTTTTTCCACTAAAATGTTGCTTTGACCGCAGGCTTGTAATTTTCAAAAGGGACAATAGGAGAAAAGAACAGTACAATTTGTTACGCAATTTCTCCTAGGAACGCCAATGTCCCAAAAGTGGTTGAAAACTACTTCTGAGGCACAATGCAAAGCACAGAATTGTAGAAGCGCCATGTAACATTGGTAGAACCCCTCATAAGTGACCTCATTTTACAAACTACACTTCCCAATGAATTCATGTGGGGGTGCAGTGATCAAATTAACACTACATGTGCCTAACAAATTTATAACATTTGGCAGTGAAGAGACAATAATTAAATTTTTACCACAAAACATTGTTTTAGCCCAAGATTTTTCATTTTTTACAAGGTGAAATAGGTTAAAATGGCACCAAAAAGTGTCACAATTTCTGCTGAACATGGCAATACAACATATGTGTTTGTCCAGTACTGCTTAGCCACATGACGAAACTCAGGAGAGACGAACGCCGTTTGACTCTTGGAGAACAAATCATCATAGAATAGTTTGTGGGCTCCATATACAGAGCCCCAAGTGCCAGAAGAGCAGGTCCCATGTCAAGTGACCACATTTTGGAAATTACATCCCTCTGGGAATTAATCTACCGTACAGTGATGATTTTGACTCTGAGAATCTTCCAGAAAAAAGCAGTAATGGATGTTGCAAAGTTAAAATTGCAATCTTCCATTGTAGCAGCCATTACATTGTAGTGCCCGTACATTGTATTGCCCATACAATATGTCTAGCTTGCGCACCTGGAAACATGCACCCCGTAGATTAAGCAGGCTCTGATTGCTATAGAAATGCCAATCATGTGGATGATAAATGTGGTTTAGAAATCTTTGAGAGGCAGAGTGAACAATTCAGCAGCAGATCCAGAATTGATTCATTTTTGAAGCCGCTCCTTGTGTGGTATAAGTGATTAGACAACTTTATTCTTCAGGACGTTGCAATTACAGAGATACCAGATTTATACATTTTTTTATGTTTGGCTACATAAAAAAAACATTTTTTATACAAAAATAAAAGGTTTTTGCATGACCATATGTTGAGAGCTATAATTATTCTATATGTATGCCGACAGAGTCACATGAGGGTTTGTTTTTTGAGGAACGTGCTTTTATTAGCAACATTTTTTGGACACAATGTTTTTTTGCTTTCTATTCAGATTTTTGGGAGGCAGAATGAACAAAAACCAGCAATGGAATAGAGTTCTTTTTGCCTCCATTCACAGTGATATAACATTTATAGCACATTTATATTGTTTTTTATGTTTTGCCGCTTTTACACAATTAAAACTATTTTATAGAAAAAATTGTTTTTGCATTGCTATATTTTGAGATGTATAACTTTTTTATTTCTCCACTGATGAAGCTGTAAGGCAACTTTTATTTACGGTAGTTATTTTTTTTCACTGAGTTCACTAAAGGGGTTAACTAGTGTGACAGTTTTATAAATCAGGTCGTTCCGGACACAGTGATACCAAATATGTGTACTTTGTTTACTTTTGTTTTTACATAACTATACATTTTTATTGGTTTAATATTGTTTCATTTTTATTTATTTTGTGATTTTTTTTTTAATATTTATTATTTAGGATTAAGTTTTTTGTTTTTCTTTGTTTTTTTTTATTTAGTCCCTGTATGGTACCTAAATTTGTATTTTTCTGATCACTGGTCTCATGCATTGCAATACACATGTATTGCAATGCATGAGACCTTTCAGCTTTACGGACAGATCACCTGTTAGACTCTGCTGCTGGCTGAGTCTAATAGGCCACCATAGCTGGCAGACCTGGAAGTCAACATGTGACCACCAGCTACCATGATAACCCTTGGCTCCCCTATTATCATGTCACGGGGCACTGGAAAGGTAAGAGAAGGAGCGCTTTCCCTCTCACAATCTTATAAATGTCGCAAATAGCAATTCATCTAGAAGATTACAAAGGGTTAACATCATTGCGAGCTGATCCAATCAGGTCCCAATGATGTCACCTGCCAGAGCTATCTCTCTGCACTGGAATGACAGGGCTTGCAGGACCCTGGGGTTCCTTAGTGCTACTAGACCACCTACTGTTGATAAACTTTAGTGCTGCACGAAGCCAAGCAAGTACCGACATTTATGTACAGTAGACAGTCGAGAACTTTTTAAAAGGCAGAAAAAAATTATTATTTAAGGCTATGCCCAAAATTCATGAATTATGTGCACCATAAACATAAATAAAAAACACAAGTCAAAAAAGAAAGTTGACAAAGTTTAAACTGGGCCCTTATTTTTTCAGCCAAAACATTTGGAAAACCCTAAACCTCGGTCCTCAAAGGTGCACTTAAAAAAATAAACGTTCACATGAAATAAACTTTAAAAAAGGTGCAAATTAAAAGAAGAATTGGGTGCAGATAAAAAGAAACAGGTAAAAAATACCATTAAATTAGTCCAAAAAAGCACAAATGCAATAATGAATTGGATCCCTTGCTTCTGTTTGTGATCCATATAAAAAACTGCAATTTCGGGACTGAACGTGGGTCTCTCAACCTCATATATATCCATGAGACTTTCGGCTACTCCGGGCATTGCGGTCTATATACAGGGAAAGCTGCTCACGTGAACCCTGCTTTTCTCAAAGTGATTGAAGAAGAGTAATTCTGAATAAAATAACAACTTCAATGTCGATTATATAAATGCAATTATTTAAACATGGTTTATGTTTCAGGAGACGGCAACTATTTTGTGGAGCTTGTAACTGTAAGTAGAACTGGAATAAAAAGTGGGCAAAGAATGATTAAGACTATGGTGAAATTGGAGGTGCAATTTTCTATATATTTCTGTCTACAGCCAATTGGACACTGAGTGATAACGCTCAGTGACACATACCGTACATAGCACATTTCTGTATAATAATGCTATATGCATAGATATAAGATTCATGCTCAGCAGAGCTACATGTGCATGTTACTATATGAAACAAATATATAACAGCTTTACGCACCAAAATAGCTTATTCCACCCTTCCCTATATAGACCCTACGCTCATTTCTAGTATACCTTGTTTTTAATGCTACACTTATCTTTTAAAGTGTACCTGAAATACTTGCAAAAAAAGAGGAACTGCAGTTTTATTTGTAGATTTTCTTACTGTCTGTGCTGCTTGCCATTCATATTACACAATGAAGGACAGCGTATGTCTCCTCTGCTTCCAACTTTTAGTATAACGTATAACTCTTACATTCAGTTTCAATTTAAATGGAGGAGAAAATCTAAAAACGTATCTCACTACAAATATTTTGCTGATCTAAATGTTCATAGTATTACAACTACAGTAAGTGGCTGAATAAATCTATGATCACAGAAACATAAACTTAAGAAACTGCATAAAAATGAATGAATAAAAATTACAAGACTTACAGGTGATCCTGGAGTGATTCTGGAGACCACCAACTGCATCTTTTGATCCACACCACCCTGCAAATATTGGAAATCATATTGTAAATATTGGGAATAATTTAATTCCTCACCATTTTATCAATATGGTACATATAAAATACAACAGTATTTGAACAGTACGAAAAACAAAAACAAATAAATACTAAAATAAAAAGTTAGCTATTATAAGTTTTGTATATAAAAGTTTTTACCTTCAGGTTAAATCCAAATTTGCCCTCCTCGTCTGGTGAAATACGGACTAACAGCAAATCTCCATTAGCAAGTTCATTCTATATGAAAACAAAAAATAACAATAGTCTATATACAGTCAGGTGTCAGCTTTATAATACTTCACATTCCAAAAGGGCTAATGCTGGTAATTGTATGGTTACTTTGTTCCATGTGAAAAGCATGTAACCTTGCAAGAAAACTGACGAAATCAAATACAATAATTACATGACAAAATATGAGTCATAATAATGCTTAAGGCGATTCGTTACATTGATTTTTTACTTTTTATTACTTTTTTTATATCGTTTATCTATTTAGCGGGTAAAAGTATGTTCAAACTCAGAGGGCCCAATTCATCAAAGCTATTACAGCAGTATTCTAAACAGCTATAGTAAGTCATATTATTCTGTCTCAACTGGAGGCTGCACTAAATCTATGCGACTTTTGTTGTTCTCGCATCATTTACGCCCAACTACAGCAAAGCTGGTGCAGAGCTGGCCAGGAAAGTGGCATGATGACTAGGGCTGCCACTAGGAATTTTGGAGCCCCAAACTGGCAAAATTTTCCGGGACCCCTTGAGACTTCGGCCAGGCTCCACCCCTCGAACCGTCCACAGTCCCACTGTCCTGTCTTGGAAAAATTCCACTTCTGCACCACATCCTCACCAATCACACATTTACAGTTCCCATCACCATATACATAGCCAGCAGCTTTTGTTTGGCCAAAAGATTTTCTAAACCGCCACCACGACAAGGTAGACTCCTTTGGCCGGGCCCTACTCTACTGTAATTTATTAAACATTTGATAAAACATCCAATTCAATTTAAGTATATTTTTATTTATTTTTCAATTTTTAAAATGACCAATAATATCACAAACAAGGAACAAATACCGCCACACCATGAACAGACAACATATTACCACCACATAGTGACCGAATCATACCACATACAAAGAACTAATATCGCCACACCATGTCCAAACCACATATTACCACCACAGTGACCGAATAACAGCATATACAAGGAACAAATACCGCCACACCATGACCAGATCACATATTACCACCACATAGTAACCGAATACTACAATACTGATCATTAATACAAAAAACACAATACTAATATCACCATAAGGGCCATTATACACAGAAGATCTGAACTTCGTATACAGTGTCCAGGTAATACAGTGATCAACAGTGACATTATATACAGGAGCTTTGTATATAGTGTATAGTGTATAGGTAATACAGTGATCACCGATGAGTCGCTGCCTCCACACAGCAGATTCCCCCTGCGCACACAGACTCCACCTGCTGGACGCAGACTCCCTGCAGTAGCCTCCCCCCTGCAGGACACAGACACCCCCTGTGGGACGCAGACTCACCCCAGCAGCCTCAACCTGCTGGACAGAGACTCCCCCTCAGCACCCTTCCCCTACTAGTCTCCCTTCACTCTTTCAGCAGCCTCCCCTCACTTAACTCAACAGCCTCCTCAGCCTACCCACATCAAATTCCCCGTGGGACACAGACTCCACCTACTGGAGGAAGACTCCAAGCAGTAGCCTCCACCTGCGGGACGCAGACTCACCCAAGCAGCCTCCACCTGCTGAATGCAGACTCCCCTCAGCACTCTTCCCCTACTATTTATAGCATAAGTGGAAATATAAAACATAACTTTTAATAATTATATTAAAAAGTAAAAAACAAAGTCACCCAAAGTGAAAGTAAAACCTGGGGTAGAGCCTCAACCATATAATGTAATGGCCAAAGAGACTTACAGACCCCCGTTAAGGATTCAAAAAACTCCGCTTACAGTGGTACTTGCAAAATAAATACAGACCAAGGTATGATACAGTGGGGCAAAAAAGTATTTAGTCAGTCAGCAATAGTGCAAGTTCCACCACTTAAAAAGATGAGAGGCGTCTGTAATTTACATCATAGGTAGACCTCAACTATGGGAGACAAACTGAGAAAAAAAAATCAGGAAAATCACATTGTCTGTTTTTTTTATCATTTTATTTGCATATTATGGTGGAAAATAAGTATTTGGTCAGAAACAAAATTTCATCTCAATAATTTGTAATATATCCTTTGTTGGCAATGACAGAGGTCAAACGTTTTCTTTAAGTCTTCCCAAGGTTGCCACACACTGTTGTTGGTATGTTGGCCCATTCCTCCATGCAGATCTCCTCTAGAGCAGTGATGTTTTTGGCTTTTCGCTTGGCAACACGGACTTTCAACTCCCTCCAAAGGTTTTCTATAGGGTTGAGATCTGGAGACTGGCTAGGCCACTCCAGGACCTTGAAATGCTTCTTACGAAGCCACTCCTTCGTTGCCATGGCGGTGTGCTTTGGATCATTGTCATGTTGAAAGACCCAACCACGTTTCATCTTCAATGCCCTTGCTGATGGAAGGAGGTTTGCACTCAAAATCTCACGATACATGGCCCCATTCATTCTTTCATGTACCCGGATGAGTCATCCTGGCCCCTTTGCAGAGAAACAGCCCCAAAGCATGATGTTTCCACCACCATGCTTTACAGTAGGTATGGTGTTTGATGGATGCAACTCAGTATTCTTTTTCCTCCAAACACGACAAGTTGTGTTTCTACCAAACAGTTCCAGTTTGGTTTCATCAGACCATAGGACATTCTCCCAAAACTCCTCTGGATCATCCAAATGCTCTCTAGCAAACTTCAGACGGGCCCGGACATGTACTGGCTTAAGCAGTGGGACACGTCTGGCACTGCAGGATCTGAGTCCATGGTGGCGTAGTGTGTTACTTATGGTAGGTCTTGTTACATTGGTCCCAGCTCTCTGCAGTTCATTCACTAGGTCCCCCCGCGTGGTTCTGGGATTTTTGCTCACCGTTCTTGTGATCATTCTGACACCACGGGGTGGGATTTTACGTGGAGCCCCAGTTCGAGGTGGTCTTGTATGTCTTCCATTTTCTAATTATTGCTCCCACTGTTGATTTCTTCACTCCAAGCTGGTTGGCTATTGCAGATTCAGTCTTCCCAGCCTGGTGCAGGGCTACAATTTTATTTCTGGTGTCCTTTGACAGCTCTTTGGTCTTCACCATAGTGGAGTTTGGAGTCAGACTGTTTGAGGGTGTGCACAGGTGTCTTTTTATACTGATAACAAGTTTAAACAGGTGCCATTACTACAGGTAATGAGAGGAGGAAAGAGGAGACTCTTAAAGAAGTTACAGGTCTGTGAGAGCCAGAAATCTTGATTGTTTGTTTCTGACCAAATACTTATTTTCCACCATAATATGCAAATAAAATGATAAAAAAAACAGACAATGTGATTTTCTGGATTTTTTTTTCTCAGTTTGTCTCCCATAGTTGAGGTCTACCTATGATGGAAATTACAGACGCCTCTCATCTTTTTAAGTGGTGGAACTTGCACTATTGCTGACTGACTAAATACTTTTTTGACCCACTGTATATAAAGTATTAACTGCGAAAAAAAACACTCATTTGATCAGCACCACAAACTTCCATACACTTGGTTGCATATCAAGACAATTATTAATATGTCACAATTGTAGCACGCAATATAGACAGTGCCACTGATCATTTTTAAATAGTGAAAATGGAACAGTCTCACCAGTTCCACGATACAGGCACAGGAGCAACGGATACTCTCTGGTCAGGGGATGATCCGGAAGTTTATAGGCAGAGATGACAATACCCTGTCAATCCCTATGGGGCTAACGGTAAGCTATCCCCAAAGCTCCTGCCCTTACAAGGGCAGTCCACATCTACCCCTGTATACACATGCCCTGCACTCTCCCTGTCACTTGGGAATAACTGACAGGGAGAGTGCAGGGCATGTGTATACAGGGGTAGATGTGGACTGCCCTTGTAAGGGCAGGAGCTTTGGGGATAGCTTACCGTTAGCCCCATAGGGATTGACAGGGTATTGTCATCTCTACCTATCAACTTCCGGATCATCCCCTGACCAGAGAGTATCCGTTGCTCCTGTGCCTGTATCGTGGAACTGGTGAGACTGTTCCATTTTCACTATTTAATAATTATCAGTGGCACTGTCTATATTGCGTGCTACAATTGTGACATATTGTCTTGATATGCAACCAAGTGTATGGAAATTTGTGCTGCTGATCAAATGAGTGTTTTTTTCCGCAGTTAATACTTTATATATCATACCTTGGTCTGTATTTATTTCGCAAGTACCACTGTAAGCGGAGTTTTTTGAATCCTTAACGGGGGTCTGTACGTCTCTTTGGCCATTACATTATATGGTTGAGACTCTACCCCAGGTTTTACTTTCACTTTGGGTGACTTTGTTTTTACTTTTTAATATAATTATTAAAAGTTATGTTTTATATTTCCACTTATGCTGTATTATAGATATTTTTCTAGTGGGACTCTCTGTACGATTGGTATTTGAACTACAGATATTGCTTTTTTCCACTCTTCCCCTACTAGCCTCTCCTTACTCGACTCAGCAGCCTCCCATCACTCCACTCAGCAGCCTCCCCTCACTAGCCTCCCATCACTAACCTCCCCTCACCCTGTGGGAGGCAGACAGCTCACTTGCCTTCCTCTGGGCCCTGTTGCACGCAGACTTACAGTCCCCAATAGCCTCCCCCTGGGCCCTGCTGAAAGCAGACTCCCAGTCCCCATTAGCCTCCCCCTGGGCCCTGTTGGACGCAAACTTCCAGTCCCCCTTGCCTCCCCCTGGGCCCTGATAGATGTAGACTCCCAGTCCCAACTAGCCTCCTCCTGAGCCCTGTTGGATACAGACCCCCACACTAGCCTTCCCTCATCAGCCACATGCTGCCAGATGAAGCCACCCAAAGCCTCTTCTCACAGGACGCAGTCACCACACTTCCCCTGTTCGCCGCCTCAGGACACCAGCCCACAATACGCACGGCACGCCACTCTGCTCCACAATGAGGAAGTGCGAGCAGAGTGTCACATGACGTCAGGACCATGATGAACCCAGACCGGCCGCAGCCTAAAGGTACAGTGCCCATTTCCGTCTGCCGGATGTATTAACAACACTGTAGGTGCATCTTTAAATCACCACAGTGTTGTTATGCATCTGGCGTGTGGCAGCCTTGAACTAAATGTCCCTGGGGCACAGTAAGAAGCAAAGAGAGGGAGGCCCGCCCGGAGCAGGCTGCCAGTGTGTTCAGGCCCCCCTTTTTGCTTCTGTTAACCAGGCCCCACACAGTAGTAAGGGCAGTAATGCCCTGATTGCGGCCCTGATGTTGACTTACGCTCATCTCAAATTTGCTCCAACCGAGACTGGAATAAGATACACTCAAAGGAGTATGCCACTCGCCCGATGCTCCTGATACATGACAATGATGTGTATGGAGAGAGTCTGACTCCAGCGTGTACAATGCTGGTCTTGGTGTATCTGGGCCAGAGGCTTTGTTGCATTTCTTTTTGCATTCGCCAGTAGTAATTCCAATTTTGTGTGTTATTTTTTATTGTTCCTCAACCTCCTTGATCTCAAAAGGAAAAAAAAATACCACCAATATTTTCGTGCTGCATTTTTCAATGCATCTAAAACACAAGTAAAAAAAAAAGCAATTTGTGAATGAGATTTTTGAAATCTGTTGAGATTTGACCCACTTACAAAACTGGATGGAAAAAATGCAGCAAAAACATACATGCGAACTGTCAAGTCCTCAGCATATTATAATAAGACTAGATGGCAGCCCGATTCTAAAGAATCGGGAGTCTAGAATCCATATATACTTTATTTATTCAAATGTAAGAATAATACAATTAATAAATAATAGTAAGAAAGAACAAAAAATGGCTGCACTCACCAGCTCTTGACAATTCTTGACAGTACGGCACATTTCTGATTGGTTGCCGCCTGCCGCGAGCGACCAATCAGAAAAGTGCCGCGCACCACGAAGGCATATATCTTTGTCCACCCTGAGCGGGTGTAGGACGCTGGTGACGTCACTTATCTCCGGACATTATCTCCGGACAAAGCCATGGAAGTTGGCACAAATTGCCGGAAGTAATATTCTAGGCAATTATATATTAGATTTTAATGTTATCAGTGTTTACCTTTGAACGTTTATATTGTATTGTCCTGTCACCAGCCATGTGTACGATTATCGGCCGAAAGCCTCTCTGGAACCAATAATCACCCCATGTAAAGGTATCTTTATAAGTTAAAGATTCAGAATACTATGACTTTTATCATATCCTGAACAGTCAAGTTTTTTATGAACCGTTAAGGTTTTCTGGTTGAAGTAAAAAAAACTCTGAGTGTTTACAGTTTGAAACCATAAAATGTTGAAAAATTATGTCATTCTTGAGTATATCACTCAATGGTGCTCATAAACGTGTCAAATTTGATCTATAATATACTTTAATATACGTTACTTTAATCTTTAATATACTTAAGAACAGGGCCCCAGACATCACACAGGGGGTCTGAAACACCGCACAGTGGTCCAAAATATCGCTGTGCTCTGCCTGGGGCCCCATATGCTGCCTGGGGCCCCTGTGCTCTGCCTGGGGCCCCATATGCTGCCTGGGGCCCCTGTGCTCTGCCTGGGGCCCCATGTTCTGCCTGGGGCCCCTGTGCTCTGCCTGGGGCCACTGTGCTCTGCCTGGGGCCCCATATGCTGCCTGGGGCCCCTGTGCTCTGCCTGGGGCCCCATATGCTGCCTGGGGCCCCTGTGCTCTGCCTGGGGCCCCTGTGCTCTGCCTGGGGCCCCTGTGCTCTGCCTGGGGCCCCATAGGCTGCCTGGGGCCCCTGTGCTCTACCTGGGACCACTGTGCTCTGCCTGGGGCCCCATATGCTGCCGGGGGCCCCTGTGCTCTGCCTGGGGCCCCTGTGCTCTGCCTGGGGCCCCATGTTCTGCCTGGGGCCACTGTGCTCTGCCTGGGGCCCCATAGGCTGCCTGGGGCCCCTGTGCTCTGCCTGGGACCACTGTGCTCTGCCTGGGGCCCCATACGCTGCCTGGGGCCCCTGTGCTCTGCCTGGGGCCCCTGTGCTCTGCCTGGGGCCCCATATGCTGCCTGGGGCCCCTGTGCTCTGCCTGGGGCCCCATATGCTGCCTGGGGCCCCTGTGCTCTGCCTGGGGCCCCTGTGCTCTGCCTGGGGCCCCATGTTCTGCCTGGGGCCCCTGTGCTCTGCCTGGGGCCACTGTGCTCTGCCTGGGGCCACTGTGCTGCCTGGGGCCCCATAAGCTGCCTGGGGCCCCTGTGCTCTGCCTGGGACCACTGTGCTCTGCCTGGGGCCCCATATGCTGCCTGGGGCCCCTGTGCTCTGCCTGGGGCCCCTGTGCTCTGCCTGGGGCCCCATGTTCTGCCTGGGGCCCCTGTGCTCTGCCTGGGGCCACTGTGCTCTGCCTGGGGCCACTGTGCTCTGCCTGGGGCCCCATAAGCTGCCTGGGGCCCCTGTGCTCTGCCTGGGACCACTGTGCTCTGCCTGGGGCCCCATATGCTGCCTGGGGCCCCTGTGCTCTGCCTGGGGCCACTGTGCTCTGCCTGGGGCCCCATATGCTGCCTGGGGCCACTGTGCTCTGCCTGGGGCCACTGTGCTCTGCCTGGGGCCACTGTGCTCTGCCTGGGGCCCCATATGCTGCCTGGGGCCCCTGTGCTCTGCCTGGGTGTAGGACACTGGTGACGTCACTTATCTCCGGACATTAGCTCCGGACATTATCTCCGGACATTATCTCCGGACATTAGCTCCGGACAAAGCCACGGAAGTTGGCACAAATTGCAGGAAGTAGTATTCTAGGCAATTATATATTAGATGGGCATTTCCTGAAGGAAATACATGGTGCTTGAACAGCGCTACCAGCTTTACAGCAGCACTTTTCACACACGGGACTGGGGGGCGCGCTTACTTTTGCACCCGGGGCCGGGGGCGCGCTTACTTTTGCACCCGGGGGCGCACTTTTGCACCCGGGGGCGCACTTACTTTTGCACCCGGGGGCGCACTTACTTTTGCACACGGGGGCGCACTTACTTTTGCACCCGGGGGCGCACTTACTTTTGCACCCGGGGGCGCACTTACTTTTGGGGCCGCACTTACTTTTGGTGGGCGGGGCTCCTCGGCCTCCGATTTGGTTGGTGGGGCCCCTCGTCCTCCGATTTGGTGGGTGGGGACCCTCGGCCTCCGATTTGGTGGGCGGGGACCGGCCTCCGATTTGGTGGGCGGGGACCCTCGGCCTCCGATTTGGTGGGCGGGGACCCTCGACCTCCGATTTGGTGGGCGGGGACCCTCGACCTCCGATTTGGTGGGCGGGGCCTCTCGGCCTCCGATTTGGTGGGCGGGGACCCTCGGCCTCCGCTTTGGTTGGCGGGGCCCCACGGCTTCCGATTTGGTGGGCGGTGTCCCTCTGCCTCCGCTTTGGTGGGCGGGGCCGCTCGGCCTTCGATTTGGTGGGCGGGGCTCCTCGGCCTTCGATTTGGTAGGCGGGGCGCCTCGGCCTCCGATTTGGTTGGTGGGGCCCCTCGGCCTCCGATTTGGTGGGCGGGGACCCTCGGCCTCCGATTTGGTGGGCGGGGCCCCTCGGCCTCCGATTTGGTGGGCGGGGCCGCTCGGCCTCCGATTTGGTGGGCGGGGCCGCTCGGCCTTCGATTTGGTGGGCGGGGCTCCTCGGCCTCCGATTTGGATGGTGTGGACCCTCGGCCTCCGATTTGGTGGGCGGGGACCCTCGGCCTCTGATTTGGTGGGCAGGGACCCTCGGCCTCCGATTTGGTGGGCGGGGCCCCTCGGCCTCCGATTTGGTGGGTGGGGCCCCTCGGCCTCCGATTTGGAGGGCGGGGACCCCCGGCCTCCGATTTGGAGGGCGGGGCCCCTCGGCCTCCGATTTGGTGGGCGGGGCCCCTCGGCCTCCGATTTGGTGGGCGGGGCCCCTCGGCCTCCGATTTTTCTGGGCGGGGACCCTCGGCCTCCAATTTGGTGGGCGGGGACCCTCGGCTTCCGATTTGGTGGGCGGGGACCCTCGGCCTCCGATTTGGTGGGCGGGGACCCTCGGCCTTTGATTTGGTGGGCGGGGCCCCTCGGCCTCCGATTTGGTGGGCGGGGCCCCTCGGCCTCCGATGTGGTGGTCGGGGCCCCTCGGCCTCCGCTTTGGTGGGCGGGGCCGGGCCCCTCGGCCTCCGCTTTGGTGGGCGGGGCCGCTCGGCCTTCGATTTGGTGGGCGGGGCTCCTCGGCCTCCGATTTGGTTGGCGGGGCCCCTCGGCCTCCGATTTGGTGTGTTCCCTGCCTGGGGCCACTGTGCTCTGCCTGGGGCCCCATATGCTGCCTGGGGCTCCTGTGCTCTGCCTGGGGCCCCATATGCTGCCTGGGGCTCCTGTGCTCTGCCTGGGGCCCCATATGCTGCCTGGGGCCCCTGTGCTCTGCCTGGGGCCCCATGTTCTGCGTGGGGCCCCTGTGCTCTGCCTGGGGCCACTGTGCTCTGCCTGGGTGTAGGACACTGGTGACGTCACTTATCTCCGGACATTAGCTCCGGACATTAGCTCCGGACATTAGCTCCGGACAAAGCCATGGAAGTTGGCACAAATTGCAGGAAGTAGTATTCTAGGCAATTATATATTAGATACATAAAGGAGGAGAAGCACAATGCAAACAGAAAATGGCAAGGAATAAGCCATGTGCCATCCATACCCAATCATCCATACACAGGCAAGGTTATCAAGATTAGGAATGTCAAGATGGCAGCAAGAACCTTCAGCAGGCCCCTGGCTGCCATGGAAACATACCAGTAGACCATCAAGGGGGATGGATAAGAGCATGGCGATGGGTGTCTGAACAGGTGTGCCACCTCCTTTCCTGCCTTACGCACTGGTAGCTAACCATGTCTCAAGGTACTGATCATGTATGGTGATGGGACTTTTACACTTCCTGGGGCATATTTCACAAGATGGGTTAACATCATTATAGATCTGGGAGTCTTAAGGTGTAGTCAGCTGTTCTATGCTAGTGTTATCAATTACTTCCATCTAAACTTTATATCAATCTATTAATCAAGTGTATACTGAAATCATTCATCACTTTACACTTTACTTACCCATCATATTGTCTAACATCATACTTATTTTATTTGTATGCCATTATTATTATTATTATTATTATTATTATTATTATATTTAGGATATTTTATGCTACAGGTGACTGTTCACAAGTGTGCACATTATTTATATATTGAACTCTTGGCTTTTATATACGGTAATTGCCAATTAGGATGACAACTTCAAGGGATTTTCTTGCCTTCTCCTAGGGATTTTTTTTAATCCTTATTGTGGATCTATCGCCACTCTTTTTCCTAAATGTGTTTTTAATATTACCTTTCACTACCACATTTTTAATATTTTCTATTATTATTTATTAATAAACTTTACTCATTTATTATTCTATTACTCTGACTTGCCCCCTTGTTGTCTTTTTTCGTTCATCGGGTTTATTACTTGTATCATAGCTATTTGTAGTATAGGAAAAGTTAATTTTTGGTTTGCGTAGGGGTTTTATTCACTCGGGTGCAACGGGAGGAAAACAGGAAGCTTGTTCCTTTAAAAGTTAATGGGTTTACTGATTCATAAACCCAAAAGCAAAAACAGAAAGCAAACAGCCTTTAGATTAGGCAAACAAAATACCAAAATGTCCATAGCAGGGCTCTGCTCCGCCAGGCCTCTGGGCACAGAGGCTGGGGAAGTGTCCAGTATTCAGGATCAGTCTGGAACCAAACACACTCCAATACATAGTCTGCTAACCACACCAAGGTGAGGTATGTGGGTAGCTAGACTTGCCCATCTCTCACAGCTACCCGTAACCCGGTCCTAGGTGCAACAAACGAACCTTTTAGTGCTTTCATGCACTGGAGAAAATACTCCAGGTTACATCACAGAGAAAAGCCATCTCTGTGACACATACCTCCCATTCACTACACGACCATTAGCCACACTACATCTGTAATAAAGAACTATTGTATATTACAGTAAAATGAAAGGGAAATTAAGAGAAAACAGTGGTGTTGTCAGGGCGCTGCCAGGAATATGGCCTTGTGCTGTGTACAACTCAATAAGATGGGCAATTCACATCCCACCACCTCCCCAATTACCTTGCAGTCTCACACAGGGAGTGCTCCCTTTTTCTCGCTCTATACATAAAAACACGAGTCTTTTCTCGATCCGATAAATTGGTTGTATTTGGACTCTCAATATTTGAAGAGGTCAAGTAGGTAATCATTGCGATTAAACAGCAGCAATCAGAGGTAGCTCCAATTGCTGCTACTAGAAGCAGGTCTGTCAGCCTAACAAGTATTTTCCCACCAGCCATCTAAAATGTACGAGGAGCTTTATCCTGACGTGCCAATAGAGGGTAGGACCACCAAAAGTACATAAGGTAGCATGGGCACAAACTCTTGAAGATGGCACGTGAAACTTCCATTAAGTTGTATTTTAACTTTAAGTGCAGAAGTATTTTAGAAAATAATACTATAATACTTTAAAAAACCTCCTGTATCTTTCCACATGGCTCAGCTTTAATAACAGCTTTCATGGCATCACCAGAACTGTGTCGCAGATTACAAAGATATTGCCTCAAACTTCAAGCCAGGAGCAATTTATATCTGTTTTATGTTTTAATGCTCAGCTAATGGGCTCCAAGCTGTAGAAAGCATATCCTGACTTGTTTTCACTAACTTTTGGAAGGAAATTGTCCCGTATTCATTCTTCATATTGTTTGATTCTGTTTATCCTGCAATCATGCTGCTCTGATAGAAGCTGATGGAGTGCCACCAAGAAGACAATTATTGGATACAAACGAGTGTTAAAATGATGATTTCTCTAAAAACGCTGCTTAGCTTTAGAATAAAATTTATTGGCACTAAGGAACCTGTCACTGAAATCTGCAGCTCACATTTAGAGCAGTATAAGCATGTTGATAGGTTCCCTTTAACCGATGCTAGTTGTGAAAATGAACATACCTTATCATAGTAGTATTGACCGGAATCATCTGTTGAGTTCCCTTTCTTGATGGTATCATAGGTATCTAAAAACGTCTTGTCCACACCTTCAAGTGGATGTGAATATAAATGATTTGACACCCCATTGGGAGAACTAGGATATGAACCTTGACTGCTCAATTGATTTTCTTTTGGACTGTATTCTAATAGGTTTCTAAAATATCAACAGTAGAAATAGATGGAAAATTTAGTGTGCTACATACAGAATGATGCAGACAAAACAATAGAAATACTATACTTAAGATATTGAGAGGTCTCTCTTTATGGGTCTCTAACTGTCAAATTGAAAAAAAAGATTTTGTTGCCCAAAGCAAGTAAGAACCTAGTTCTCATTGTGAAAACGGTAAAGGGATTGTCTGCTATTTGGACAACCCCTTCCTAAATGTTGTAGCTCCCTATGGAAAATTAAAAAAAACAAAACCTTATACTCAAGTTTGGCCATGTTTCAAAAATGTTGGCACTAAGCAGATATCCGGGTGCTCGTATGACATAGTTATGCCACGTGAATGCTGCAGCCTATCAATGGTCAGTGATGGGCTGCAGCATTCACGTGGCATAATGTCAGGAAAGTGTCGGGTGACATTGCTGAAACAGCAGAGGTGCAAGAGGAGAATATACATTTTTTCAATTATTTTACATGGGAGACTACAGCATGTAAAAAGGGGTTGTTCAAGTACTTTTAAAAAAGTTGTGCACTACTCGGAGCAACCCCTTGTGAATACCTATGTGTCCCCTTTTTAAAGTAACACCTCTTATCACCTCCGGTGTCAGCGCCGCTCAGACTGTGTTGGAATTGGTTCTCCCAGGGATCGCATGACATTGTTATGTCACGCAATCCCTGCGGCCAATCTGCTCTGGCTTCACTATACCCTCGTTCTGATCACATACATCCACAGAAAGTGAAAGATGGGAGAGTGAAGCAACCGCTGATTGGCCGTAGGGATCGCATGGCATAACATTGAAATGTCTCACGATCCCCAGGAGAGCCAGTGCTGACACAACTGGAATGGGACAAGGCACCAAAGGCAAGTATAGGTGATATTTTATAAGGGGAAATCATATGGATTTAGAAGGGGTTGTCAGAGTAGTGGACAACTCCTTTAATCTATGAAGCTCAACAAAAAGATTGATGTATTTATAGATTTTATTTTATTGCATAGATATATTGAAAGATATGGAATTCATATTTATAAAACCATTGTGTCATTTTTAATGATAAATGAATATACTGAAAAAAGTCTGAAGTGACTTTTCTTTACCTCCCAAGCAAATTCATCAATAGATTGTCAGCCCTATTGATGATTTTAATATAACCTACTCTTAATGAATGACTATCACTATCATTCTGCCCCAATATATCCAACCTATAACACAAGATGGATCATCACTTACTTTGGAGAGTCTGCATCTGACAACCTAAACAGAAATAAAAGAAATAGTGAGATATGTTTTTCCTCAACAATCGCTGATCTTTTATATAACTACATTATTTTTTAACAATACAATTGTATGTTTTATTCAATTTATGTATATCATTATTTAGTCAGCTATCTTGACTTAGCTTCTATTACTGCAGTCACATAGGCATTTGACCTGTGCTTAAACTAAAAACTATCGTGAATGATGGATCCTGTTATTTGTACACACTGGAGGCGATACCTGCCATTGTCATTCTGCCTCTGATGATTCTGCGATAAATGCAGTTCTCAATAGAACAGGTAATATTAGCTTAAGGCCAGGATCACAGGACCCATTTTCTCTCACCCAAGAAAACTGGTCCGATTATATGATCAGAGTGCGATCTGCTTTTCTCAGTCATCATCTGAGTGCAGTTCAATGTTTTGCCTACGCCCATAGACATGAATGGCCGAGTGCCATCCAACTATCAGTGGCACCTCATGCATGCTGCACTATTTTTCCTTAGACCAAATCAGTCCACAGAAAGAAATGCACATGTGCAGTGCCTCATTGAATTACATGGGACAAAATAACACTATTACGGAGGTATGCACGAGTCCTAACATTACGGTAAGTTAAGTGATCAGAGCAAAAAATTAAAAGATTTTAGGGTCTTCTAAATGCAGATAGTGATAGGGAAAAATTATGAAAAAAGAGGACCTATCACCAGGTCAAAAGTGACCGGTTTTTGCTCCTATTTTGTAACCGCTGATCCTGAGTAGTCAGTTTTTTTTTGGTTTTCTTAAATTCACCATACGGTTCCAGACATATGGGCCTTTTTACTTAGTTGATTTGTTTATGATCTTTACCAGTTGGTCACGCTGTAATAATATAAAGTAGCCTAAACATATGCCCACAGAGTATCCTGTGAGCCACACCAACCTCGGTAAACACGAGAAAAATTATCACTGAACAAAAAGAGCCGTAATTCTGGGACCATAGAGTGGATTTAATAACAAAAATAATAATAATACATAGGGGAAGAGTGGGAATAAAATAAGAAAAAAAAAGATTATTTTCAATTTGTGAGAGGTCCTCTTTAAGTAAAATAGCAGAACATTATCGAATGACAATTTCCCTGTAAAATGAAACATGACTATAAATGATATACGAGTAGATGGGTGTTTCACCCACATTCTGAAAATAACAAACCCCCTTCACACATCACCGATGAATTGTTTTTTTTTCGCATGGTGCTGTATGTGACTGTGAAATAGCATACATTGTTTGGTAATTGCATTGCTCAATGCTATGCTTAGCTTACAAGTTGCACAACAGAACGGCATGTACACCAGCCTTGTGTTAGCATATCGCGCTGGAGTGCAGAAACAATAGCCCCAGGAAGACTTCTGTCTCAGCAATTACATCAGAAAAACATTTAAGAGGAGCCCAAGGATGCATGACCCAATGCAGAAAGCTGTGGCTGGACACTTACAGCAACACGTCCAGATATGTGTAGAGATGCACCGTTTTGTGGCAGGATAGCTTTCTGCACAGTGGTTTGGTGTCTTGGTAAGAAATGTTACAACTACCGTATATGTGAGGGTATGTTCCCATGGTCAGCAAACGCTGCGGGTTGGATGCTGCATACATCTGCAGCATCCAACCAGCAGTGGCCAGATGTTACAGCATAGTGGATGGGATTTCAAGAAATCCCATCTAGACTATGCGATCAGAGACACGCCTGCGGCATCCCTGTGTAAACGAACATGCGGAGCAGCGTCTCTGCAGCATAAATTACCCATAGACTATCATTAGATGCGGTAAAACTGCATTATATTTATAGTCACATCCGTATTAAGTGCGGGAACGCAGCTTACTACGCACGTGAACCAATTTAAATAATGTCTTACCTTTTGTCACAGCCGGAACTTCGTGTCCACTGCAGTTCTTGCGATGAGATCAGCTGACCACGAGAACTGCCGTGCACATGATTGCCGGGGTTATCTCCGGTCACTTGCCAATGTCTCACGGTCAGCTGATCTTAAGAACTGCAGCGCAGGTGACCACCGGAGACCGAGTTATCTCCGGTGGTCATCTACAAGCTCCGCTGTGTCTGGATGTCAGGCTGGATGGTGGCATAATGCCACCGTTCAGCCAAAGGCATCCAGATGTAGCAGAGCTGAATTCGCTGTGGGACATTACTGATTATCTTCTCGGTGGACAGGTATAGTATATTGTTGCTTTTTTATTTTACTTTTTTTTTTTTTTTTTTTACAGGAGATCGAGTGCTTCAGGGAATTAGGCGTTACAATAAATATGGTTTAATTTAGAATATTAAAGGAGTCTGTGGTGTCTTTATTTCAATTAAAGGATTTTATTCTGGCCGTGTCTTTATTTACCATATAACTATAGGATTAGTAATGGAGAGGTGTCTTATAGACACCTCTCCATTACTTAGCCATGGGTTTGATGTCACCGGACAATACAAAGGTGACATCAACCCAACAAATATTATGATGCCTGCCATCACTACAGGGCAAGAGGGAAGAAACGAATAAAGTGCCGCAATTGGTGCATCGTTGGATGTGCCAATGGTGGGGCGGCTGCAGGCTGCTATTTTTAGGCTGGTGAGGGCCAAAATCCATAGGACTAGCCAGCCTGAGAATACCGGGCCGCAGCTGTCTGCTTTTTCCTTGGCTGGTTAACAAATATTTTTTTTTTCAAGGGGATCCTACTATTTTTGCTAACCATCCAAGGTAAGCAGACTGCTGAGACCTGATATTATCAAGCTAGTAAGGTTCATGGATATTGGATCCTTACCAGCCTGAAAATACCGGGCTGCAGCTGCCTGCTTATTCCTTGGCTGGTTAACAAATATAGGTGGATCAAACGTTGTTTTTTGTTTGAGGGGATCCCACTATTTTTGCTAACCATCCAAGGTGAGCAGACTGCTGTGGCATGGTATTATCAGGCTAGTAAGGTTCATGGATATTGGATTCTTACCAGCCTGAAATACTAGTCCCAGCAGCCTGCTTTACTCTGGCTGGTTAACAAATATAGGAGGACCCCACGCCGTTTAAAAAAAAATAAAAAAATAATTAACCCCTTCACGACATGTGCCATACTAATACGGCGCATGTAGTGTCTCCCCCTTTGATATGGGCTCCAGCGCTGAGCCCAAATCAAAGCCACGACATGTCAGCTATTTTGTACAGCTGACATGTGCGTGCAATAGCGGAGAGTGAAATCACGATCCACCCGCCACTATTAACTAGTTAAATGCTGCTGTCAAACGCTGACAGCGGCATTTAACTAGCGCTTCTGGCCATCAGGCCAGAAATGCGTGCATCACCGACCCCGTCACATGATCGTGGGTCAGCGATGTGTCGGTATGACAACCAGAGGTCTCCTTGAGACCTCTATGGTTGTTGATACCGGCTTGCTGTGAGCGCCACCCTGTGGTCGGTGCTCATAGCAATGCAGTAAATATGCTACATAGGAGCGATCTGAGCATTGCTTCTATGTAGCAGAGCCGATCGAGTTGTGCCAGCTTCTAGCCTCCCATGGTGGTTATTGAAGCATGACAGAAGTAAAAAAAAAAAAAAGTTTTAAAAAATATGAATATATATATATATATATATATATATATATATATATATATAATAATAATAATAATTTTATTTATATAGCGCCAACATATTCCGCAGCGCTTTACAACTTATAGAGGGGACTTATACAGACAACAGACATTACAGCATAACAGAAATCACAGTTCAAAACAGATACCAGGAGGAATGAGGGCCCTGCTGCTCGCAAGCTTACAATCTATGAGGAAAAGGGGAGACACGAGAGGTGGATGGTAACAATTGCTTTAGTTATTTGGACCAGCCATAGTGTAAGGCTCGGGTGTTCATGTAAAGCTGCATGAACCAGTTAACTGCCTAAGTATGTAACAGTACAGACACAGAGGCTATTAACTGCATAAAGTGTATGAGAACATGATGGAGGAACGTGATTATGTTGTTGTTTTTTATTAATAGGCCACACAGGGATAATTAGGTTAATGCGTTGAGGCGGTAGGCCAATCTGAACAAATGAGTTTTTAGTGCACGCTTAAAACTGTGGGGATTGGGGATTAATTGTATTAACCTAGGTAGTGCATTCCAAAGAATCGGCGCCGCACGTGTAAAGTCTTGGAGACGGGAGTGGGAGGTTCTGATTATTGAGGATGCTAACCTGAGGTCATTAGCAGAGCGGAGGGCACGGGTAGGTTGGTAGACTGAGACCAGAGAGGAGATGTAGGGTGGTGCTGAGCCATGGAGTGCTTTGTGGATGAGGGTAGTAATTTTGTACTGGATTCTGGATTGGATGGGTAGCCAGTGTAATGACTGGCACAAGGTAGAGGCATCGGTGTAACGGTTATATATATATATATATATATAAGTTTAAGATCACCCCCCTTTCACCCCATTCAAAATAAAACAATAAAAAAAATCATACACACATATTTGGTATCGACGAGTTCAGAATCGCCCAATCTTTCAATAAAAAATAATAATAATTTTTATAATAATAATTTTTATTTATATAGCGCCAACATATTCCGCAGCGCTTTACAACTTATAGAGGGGACTTGTACAGACAATAGACATTACAGCATAACAGAAATCACAGTTCAAAATAGATACCAGGAGGAATGAGGGCCCTGCTCGCAAGCTTACAAACTATGAGGAAAAGGGGAGACACGAGAGGTGGATGGTAACAATTGCTTTAGTTATTTGGACCAGCCATAGTGTAAGGATCGGGTGTTCATGTAAAGCTGCATGAACCAGTTAACTGCCTAAGTATGTAGCAGTACAGACACAGAGTGCTATTAACTGCATAAAGTGTATGAGAACACGATGCAAGGAACCTGATTATGTGTTTTGTTTTGTTTTTTTCTATTTTTAATAGGCCACACAGGGATAGTTAGGTTAATGCGTTGAGGCGGTAGGCCAGTCTGAACAAATGCGTTTTTAGGGCACGCTTAAAACTGTGGGGATTGGGGATTAATCGTATTAACCTAGGTAACGCATTCCAAAGAATCGGCGCAGCACGTGTAAAGTCTTGGAGACGGGAATGGGAGGTTCTGATTATTGAGGATGCTAACCTGAGGTCATTAGCGGAGCGGAGGGCACGGGTAGGGTGGTAGACTGAGACCAGAGAGGAGATGTAGGGTGGTGCTAAAAAAAGGATTAACCAGATCACTAAACGGCGTAGCGAGAATAAAAATTAAAAACACCAGAATTACCTTTTTTGGTCGCTGCGACATTGCATTAAAATGCAATAGCGGGCGATCAAAAGAACGTATCTGCACCAAAATGGTATCATTAAAATCGTCAGCTCGGCACACAAAAAATAAGCCCTCACCTGACCCAAGATCCTGAAAAATGGAAACGCTACGGGTATTGGAAAATTGCGCAATTTTTTATTTTTTTTTAGCAAAGTTTGGAATTTTTTTCCACCACTTAGATAAAAAATAACCTAGACATGTTTGGTGTCTATGAACTCGAAATGACCTGGAGAATCTCAATGGCAGGTGAGTTTTAGCATTTAGTGAACCTAGCAAAAAAGCCAAACAAAAAACAAGTGTGGGATTGCACTTTTTTTGCAATTTCACCACACTTGGAATTTTTTTCCCGTTTTCTAGTACAAGACATAGTAAAACCAATGGTGTTTTTCAAAAGTACAACTCGTCCCACAAAACAAGCCTTCACATGGCTATATGATGGAAAAATAAAAAAGTTATGGCTCTGGGAGGAGGGAAGCGAAAAACAAAAATGAAAAAGGCCTCCATCATGAAGGGGTTAAAGAAGGGGCCTCTATGCTTTCCTCCACTTCCTGTGTCATGTATGTCCGGCTGTGTCACAAGATTCACCATTATATAAATTAGTTCATATGCGTAGTAAACTGCACTACTACACCTAATATGCATGTGATTAGGAAGATAGATGCGGTTTTACTGCATCTAATGATAGTGAATGGGTAATTTACGCTGCGGAGATTGAGCGTCTCCACTACATAAGTAGACAAGCTATGGTCTGGAAAGACGCTCCACATGTCCGTCTCCACAGGGAAGCCACGGGCATTCGTGCACGCATAGTGGGCATGGGATTTCTTGAAATCTCATCCACTATGCTGTAACTATGCTGTAACATCTGGCCACTGAGGGTTGGATGCTGCAGATGTATGCAGCATCCAACCCGCAGTGTTTACTGATCATCAAAACATACCCCAATATATCTGCAAACAGGAAATCACTTTTTTTTTCCCTTCCCAGAAGCCAACTTTCAATTAGCTTTATTTCAAGTGACAAAAAAAACCCAGCATGCAATGAAAAAACGCATGCGGAAAAAACGCATCAAATACGCAGGTGACCTGCCAGTTACCTGAGATGAAGATTTGATGCAGATTTGACCTGCGTCAAATCCTGAGCAAATACTGAGCCATTCCTGATCGTGGGAACAAACCCTAAGGCTTCATTCAAATGTCAGGGCTTTGTCTTGTTTTTCAAAAAATGGCACGAGTGTCATCAGTGTATCGAATGGGAGTTTTATCAGTGTATGGCCTGTGTGCCAGCCTTTACCATCAGTATGGTGTAAGGAGGTGGCGGTTACCCTTACGAACCTCCTCTTTCCTGAACATTATGTGTGTGTCCAATGCGGCAGCCTGATGGTTCCCTAATGTTGAATATTGTTCTGCCACATATTAATGTGTAAAGAGTAACGTTTAATGTGCTGTGTTTGTTATGCTTATGCTGTGTATATTGTAATGTGCTGTGTTTGCTATGCACAAGCTTAGGGACAGAAAAAATTAAAACGTTAAATAGGGGGCCGGTCTAAAAGGAGAAGGATTTCCTGATTCTGGAGCAGACGCCCGGGCAACTTGCCCAGGATGCTCTGCACAGCTAGGAGCAGAAGGTGACCAAGCTGCTGCACACTGCTGCTGCCAAAGTCTGCTGGGCAGCGTAGATGGGCCTTGTTGCTAACCGGCTACCAATAGTTGTGGAGGACACCCCAGGAGGGGGAATAAAGGGCTGCCAAGGACTGCCGGACAGTGGAAACAGGCACTGGGACTTTGAGAGTGCCCCAAGAAGGAATGTTGGTTCCCAGCATCTGGAGGGGAGCTGACAAGGCTGCAGTTCTAGACAGGGAAAGAACAGGAAAGTTTTACCTCATTTATCTCATCCCTTTTAAAAAGTTCATTAATGTTGGAATTGGAGAGTGACGTGTAGTGTATCCGGAGGACGCCGTTCCAGTGTTGGAAGCAACAGTGTGTTAGAGGTAACTAACTGTGCCTCAGGGCTGGGACTATATCTGTCTTTCCATGTGAAAGGGGAAGGAGTACATATGGAGTGTTGCTTATGGACTCTGTCATGACTACCACCCCGTGCCACCTTGTTACAATGTCATCACCAATTTTCACGCATTGCAATGTTAATCACGGATAGCACATGGACTGAAAGCAGATGCCATCCATGTTACAGACATGATTTTCATGGACCCACAGACAAGTATTGGAACTCTCCATCTATGACTCCGGAAAATGATTCCATGATTATGGCATATACACGTGGTCTCTGAAAAAACACAGATATGTGAATAGCCCCAGAGATTATAATGGGTAGGTGTTCTATCCATGAAAAGCTGAAAAGCGCAGATAGCACGTGTATCTGCAGCACAGAAGTCTGGAGGAGGCTCATCAGGTACATCACGCCATGTAACAGGCCTCCAATCCCTCCTGTGCACAGGAAGTCCACTAGTCAGCATCTGTCAAATTGAAGAAGAGAGCAGAGAAACTCAAGAAAGAGGCTAAAAGTAGTTCATGGCTCCTAGTCCTGGATTATACTGGAAAAATACCAATAAGAAGACAAGTAGAGACAGATGCTGGTACTTGTCTATGTCCTCACCAGCACTTCTTTCAAGTTGGAATATTAGGTTGAGTCTCAATAGAGTACTCAAATCAGAGGCGGATCCTGAAGGGCCCTTCTGCAGGACTTGAGTTTGGGCCCCCCTATCAAGCTACACCCACATAAGCACGATATAATACGCACATTATCTATTTACACATTATTGTACACACATGCAGAAAAGCATATATATAATAGACACATTGACATCATTGTGATGCACTTGTTCGCATGACTAGACAATTTTTTTTCATTTATTCATTCATAGTTGTAACAGCCATATCTATTACACTGGTCAACAGCATTTTTGGTGCCAAAGATATTTCATCGAATTTAGGGTATTTTTGGGGTGCTGATTCTGAATATGTCATCAGTTTTGCCAGATTGGCTCAAGTTTTTGAGATTTTTGGTATCTTATTTATAGCACTTGTTGGTAAATGCGACGCATCATCTCATTAATTTCTTTGGATTAGTACTTGAACTGAGCAGTTCTCAATATAGATTTGTGTTAATTAGTGTTCTAAAAGTTTGTTCATAGCTTGATTTTTGCACTAACTTTATGTTGTTGTCTGTTTTCCAGTGAAAAGCATGAACTCATCAAGAAGAAGTTGTCTTAATGATCCAGACTCATTCTGTTACATTTGTGGTGAATACACACTGCCAAAACATAGAAGAAACATAACAGACTTCGTAAAAAAAAGTGTATTTTGCCTATTTTGGGGTTATGCTTGGGGACCAAGACAAGTTTTGGGCACCACACATAGTGTGCAAAGCATGTATCGAATTATTACGAAAATGGAGCAAAGGACAAAAAAAAAGCTTCAAATTTGGTGTTCCAATGGTGTGGAGAGAGCCAAAAAATCATCATGATGACTGTTATTTATGGTAAACACAGGTACAGGCACATCTTCACAATGAGGGACAGGCCTTCTTGCAGATTCCATGTTACTCCCATTTTCGTTTCTTATGCTTATTGAATCCTTGCACTTGCACTGCACAGAAATAACAGTCATCATGATGATTTTTTGGCTCTCTCCACACCATTGGAACACCAAATTTGAAGCTTTTTCTTTGTCCTTTGCTCCATTTTCGTAATAATTCGATACATGCTTTGCACACTATGTGTGGTGCCCAAAACTTGTCTTGGTCCCCAAGCATAACCCCAAAATAGGCAAAATACACTTTTTTTACGAAGTCTGTTATGTTTCTTCTATGTTTTGGCAGTGTGTATTCACCACAAATGTAACAGAATGAGTCTGGATCGTTAAGACAACTTCTTCTTGATGAGTTCATGCTTTTCACTGGAAAACAGACAACAACATAAAGTTAGTGCAAAAATCAAGCTATGAACAAACTTTTAGAACACTAATTAACACAAAACTATATTGAGAACTGCTCAGTTCAAGTACTAATCCAAAGAAATTAATGAGATGATGTGTCGCATTTACCAACAAGTGCTATAAATAAGATACCAAAAATCTCAAAAACTTGAGCCAATCTGGCAAAACTGATAGCATATTCAGAATCAGCACCCAAAAAATACCCCAAATTCATTAAAATATTTTGGACACCAGAAAAATTTTTTTTTTTTGTTGACCTGTGTTATTTGTGTGTCACTATATAAAGATTTTTTGGGGTAAACTAGCTGTAATTTTGGTATGTGCCATTTTAACAAACGCCTATATATGTGCTACAATTCTATTAACTTTTTTATTTATTTAATGGAGAAAAAAACAGTTTTTTCTGTTATTTACTGATCACCATAAATATACTGTAATTTGTTTAATGTACAGGTTGTTATGATCACAGAGATGCATATTTGTCTATTTTCTGGTTTGTGATGTTTATTTTTAAAAGTGCATAAAAAAAAGTGACTATTACTATATTACAGATATATAGAGATATACTACCGGTACTATATAAAGATGTATCTCTTTGTACCAGTGCAATCGCCTTAAAGGGAACCTCTCAGGTCCCTCACACTCCCCAAACCGCCACCATGTGCTTATTCTTATGCAGACACCCTGCCTAAGAAGCCCATTGTACAATATAAGTGATTTAAAAGAGAAAGCTAAATCTCCATTTCTAATATGCTAATTAGTTTCAGATTAGTCCAGGGGGGAATTGGTTTCCCCAGACTAGTCCTTCCAGTTATCGTGTTACCACACCCCCTTCGGGTGTGACACTCATTTCATGCCAGCGCAGCTTCATAGCACGCCCATCGCAGTGTGACTTATATACCAGAATGTGCAGGGTGGAGGAAAAGAGGGATGACATATTTAAAGACATACATATAGCTTTTACGGATAATACAGGTAGAATTAAAGAAGATATTAGAAGGCTAATAAAGTACTCTTTTTAGTGTTAAATCATGATGTCAGGTTCCAACACATTGGTGGAAAAAATGGGAATTGTATCGTTTTTATTTTTCCATCAATGGACCTGTGCGAGCGTTCATTTTCTGAACAGAGAGCTGTATTTTTTATTGATATTATTATTATTGGTTGCATAAGGCTGATCGCTTTTTACTGCACTTTCTTGGGGGATGTTGTGACCAAAAAGAGCAATTTTGTTTTGTTTTTTTTTTCACTTAAAAAAATTAACAGAAAATGTTGTAATTTTAATAGATCAGACCTTTACTGTACAAGCAAAATCAAATATATATTTAAAGAAAGAAGAAAATGTGGCACTCACCAGCTTGCGCTGTGATAATTAAGTCCTTTATTGCACCATAGTGTTGACTGAGGACATCATAATGACCCGTTGAAGCGCAGTCCGCGCGAAATGGCGGTCGTCCTCGGTCACCTTGCACCCTCGCATATACCTGCAGCTGTTATTATGATGTCCTCAGTCCGCGCTATGGCGCAATAAAGAACTTTATTATCGCAGCACAAGCTGGTGAGTGCCACATTTTCTTCTTTCTTTGTATATGTTGCTCTTGGACTGCTAATCAATGTTGAGCACCACAAAGCTAATGCAATATAACACCTGATAGTGTACAGGGAACTTTTGCTGCTGCAGCTACAGAAAACTGCAGGTGCCGTTATACTTTTCTCTATGAAATTTATCAAATATATATTTATTTTTCATGTTGGACCAAAGTTATTTGAATTTTTATATTTTTTTTTATTTAAAGAAAAACTTTTTTAAAAACCTTTTTAGTGTGTTAGAAAACTGCGCTACAGTACTATAAATGATGTTCTCCTAGAAAGCACGGCCATAGGTTGATCTTCACAGGAGGACAAAGATGGCAGCCTTTAGCAGGCACCTGGCTGCCATGATAACCCACTGGCACCCTGCGAACTCATTGTGTGGTAAAGAATGGGAAATGGAAGCTATACTATTATGTCCCATGTTGCAAAATGGGTAAATTTATATAAAGAATTTTAATATTGTTTATATTATATACTAGCTGAAGAGCCCGGCATTGTCCGGGCAGCATAGTAACTAACTGTGGTTAGTTATAACAAATTATAACGATTATATTGCACATAAAAACATTTCACATCATATATTTAACACTACAGATCTGCAACACAAATTAACTAAATGATTACCCAAGTATTGATAGTATTTTATTTTTAACTCATTCAACAGCCTTTTGATAAACAACATTTTTGGATTTTCCTTCTGGCGCAAAATTGACTATGAGAAAAGCATTGAAATTTCAAATCGATCCCTACTACTTTCAAGGATTGTCCCTGAGCCTTGTTAATGGACATTGCAAATGCCAGTCGAACTGGAAACTGAAGGCGTTTAAAATCAAAAAGCAAATCAGATGGAATGAGTGGAATTTTTGGAATGAAAATGTCCTCTCTTTTGGCACATCCTGTCAAAATAGTTGCTTCAATTACATGTGTAAACAGGTTATTAATCAAGAGTCTTGTTCCATTACACAACTTTGGTGGATCTAAATTTCTCAACAGCAGAATAGGTGCTCCAGGTTTTAGAAAGAGTTTATGCGGAGGAAGTCCTTGTGGTTCCAAGGAGTTGAGGAACTCTATTGGGTAGAATAATGCTTGATCTGTGTCTGTTACTGTATCCAGTGACTTGTAGGTAGTGCACATACCTGGAAGGAGAATTTGAAGATTGATCTTGTATACCCTATCATATTTCGGAGCTAGAATAACACTTTCACACAGCCAGCCAGACTTTCTGAAGTTGCATTGAATGTTTGGAAAAACCTTTTCTTTTAGCTCCTCAATCGACGGAACGATGAAGAAAAAGTTGCTTGGAAACCTTATCTGTCCAGTGGTTGAATTTATTGGTGCCTTGCCATCTCCAATAGCCAACAGCTGGCTTGAGAACAGTCCAATAAAAACATCGGCTGTCATGTGGACACTCATGCTTGTGTTCAGCGACATTTTCTTCACTTGTCTCCAAAGGTATGATGCTTTTAGGCAGGCATTGAGTTCATCTGCAGGGGTAGATTTTGGTATAACGGGTAGTGTTTGTCGAAAGTCACCTGCCAAAACAACAACTACACCTCCAATGATAGAATTGTTTCCATGCAAGTCTTGCAGCAGTCTGTCCACTGCTTCCAGAGCCCTCTTGTGTGACACCGTGCATTCATCCCAAATGATGGCACTGCACTTTTGAAGCAGTTTGGCCTGTCCTGATCATTTGGCAATGTTGCAAACTGGGCTGTCACTGTGTGACAGGTTAAGTGGTAGCTTAAATGTCGAATGTGCCGTCCTACCACCAGGTAAAAGTGTAGCTGCAATTCCAGAAGATGCCACTGCAAGTGCAATCTTTGGTTGTTGCCAAAATTGTGCTAGGAGCAAGTTGATTAAAAATGTCTTTCCTGTTCCACCTGGAGCATCTAGGAAGACAACCACACTTTATTTGGTTGCAGTGAATCTTAAAATTTGGTTGTAGGCGTTTATTTGGTCTGGTACCAACAGTGGCTCACTGTGAGAGACAAATGCTGTGAGTTCATCAATGTGGTAGTTTGTTTCTCTGAAAATATCCCTGCACACTTTGTTAGCTTCCTGATTTCTTGTTGGAGTAGGCAAGCAAAGTAGGTGTAATGCTTTTCCAGACATTTCCATGCAGTGGTCCTCAAGGAGAATTAAGGTTTTGTTGAAAATGTATTCGGTGAAGTTGGTAAGTTGCTGTGGATTTTCCTTTTTAACCTGCATGAGGATGTCCTCACTGAGATCAGTTTTGAACTTTGTCCAAATGTAAAGGGGATTTGAAATGTTACAGGTTGTTAGAAGAATAGCAAAGAGGTGTCTTAGTCGCTTTGGGGTTTGTGTGGCTGCTGCTCCACAGAGTCATGTCCCAGTTTGCGTCATTTTCCAGAAGTCCTCATCTTTAGCAAGCTTCCATAAATGTTTCACAAACATGGCCTGACAGTCTTCAAGTCAGAAAATGATGTTGGACCCTTGACAACATGAAGTAACATGCGCAGGTAGAAGCACTCTGCATATGACGGATGAATAGTGTAGATGCAACCAAGATTATCATTTGCGTTGACTCCTGGATGGCTTTCAACATCAAGTCCATGTCTCCTCCATTCCAGTGTTTTTCTGGATGCGTTCCAAGTGTAGTACTTTGGTAGATCACAGTAGAGTATGGTTTTTGCAAATGTATCTTGTTGATAAAGTTCAAAAAAATGCCAAGAGGGTGATCTTAGGTGGTGTTTGAAGCTGCTGGATCAGGTTTGCCAGGTCAAAGTAAATCCTTTGTCCATGTTCCAAGTGAACACTGAGATGCATAACTGGTGGGTAGCGCTCATGAATGGAGAACCTTAGTATTTTCCAAACAGCTTCTTTGCGGCTGATGTACCTGCCCATCTGGAATGCCTCTACTTCATCAATAGGTCCATTTTTCTGGAGTTCTAACACTGCTTGATCACTTCCTTTGTAGACATATTTGCATATGTACTTTACTGATTTCACAGAGTGGCAAGATTCGACGTTCAATTCTGCACTGTTGATATTGTCAATTTCAGTGGGAAATACTTTTTGCTTCAGCCAGATCAATATATGGTAATGAGGAAGGCCTCTTTTTGCCATTCTACTGAATACATCCAGCACTGTGTCTCACCAAAAATGTGTGCTTTTGTAATCAGATGAACCATTTTTGCAAGTTTTCTTTTGAAAACTTGTGCAATGATGTCATGGCGATGGATAGTTTTCTGGCCTGGTAACAGGTGCTCTCTGATTTCCTCTCAATTAGGATTGTAAGTAAAGGTAATGAAAAGATCTGGATGGCCAAACTTTCTTACGTAATTCATCGCTTCCTGCATGTATTTAGGCATGTGTCTTGGGCTTCCAGTGAAAGTTGATGGAAGGATTACCATTTTACCCAAGTCGTTTGGATCGGCATCATTTGCCACAGCATCTCTAAGGCTGGTTTCACACTTGCATTTTGATCTGCAGCGTTTTAAAAAAAAACGCATGTGGTGAAAAAACGCATGTAAACGCATGCAAACGCTGCGTTTTTTAGACGCATGCGTTTTTGCATGCAGATAAAAAACCGCGGCGTTTTGCCACGTTTACATGCGTTTTTTCCTGCGTTTGCATTTTTTAAACGCATGCTGAGAAGTGTGTGACAGCTGCCAATCATCAAAATCAACTAGAAAACCCACTATAAACAGAAATAGCTAGGGTTAGGGTTAGGATCCCTAGTAACCCTAGGGATCCTAACCCTAACCCTAGGGATCCTAACCCTAACCCTAAGGGTTAGGATCCTAACCCTAAGGGTTAGGGTTAGGATCCCTAGGGCTAGGGTTAGGATTCCTAGGGTTACTAGGGATCCTAACCTTAGGGTTAGGGTTAGGATCCCTAGTAACCCTAGGGTTAGTGTTTTCTTGTTTTTTCTTGTGTTTAGGGTTAGGGTTTTCTTGTTTTTTCTTGTGTTTTCTTGTTTTTTTCTATAAAAACGCATGCGTTTTTAACGCAAGCAAACGCATGTGCTTAAAAACGCATGCGTTTACATAGACAGCAATACATTTTTTTGCCGCAAATAAACGCATGCGTTTTTTAGCGCTACAACGCTGCAGATCAAAACGCAAGTGTGAAACCAGCCTAAGGTGAATGTATTCCTCAGCATTGAGCTTCTTTTGATTTAGTCGGATATGCAGAAGACATTCACTCTCAATTTTTGCATACAGGTCAACGATGAATTGGTGGAAGAGATGTCTGCATTTGAGGAAGTGATTTTTCTCACCAACTCTTGTCATGATCCTATACGCATAGAAGTCCATAGCTGACACGTTTTTCCTGGAAGGGTCGCTTGTTGCAGGATTTGTCTGAGGTATTTCAAAGTGATAGCCATCCTGTCCCTGTCAAAAGATAATTGGATATTGCAGTACATCATAGGACCTGAGAGTTTCTGCCACCTGTTGCAAACCACTGTTCCTTTTCTGAAGCACAATGTCATGGCTGTGAAACTCATTACCAACAAACAAAACAGCTACCTCATCAAATGTGGGGGCATTGAAATGCCGCTGATGCTCACCTTGCGGTGTTTTGTTAGCTCTGATTACAACTTTGTAATCGTCACTTGGCATACATTCAAGTGCAGTCTTGAAAAGTTGAACATATGGATTGTTTAAGTGAAGGAACAGCTGCAAGTTAGTGACAATATCAAGGCAAGTGCTTGGAATTAAAGAGCAACTCTGCTGAGCCTCTGTTTTTACATTTCCCATGAAGTAGAGTTGAAGAAATTGAGGTCCTTTTCCTTGTAATGGAAGCAGTGAGCCAATTGAGTGGTAAATCTGTCCTTTGAACGTGGGCATAGTCCAGTTGAAAAAACTTCTCTTTTCGCACCAAATGATGTCATTTGGAAGCAGGAGTTGTACTTCCTGATGTTGTCCAAGAAATGCTTTGATATTGTACTGGTACCTGTCATCAGAGACTTTAGGGGATCTGGTGGTGTGAGGAGAGGAAGCAGTTTTACCTTGCCATTGGCACAGCATAAACCTGGCAGTTCATCTTTCCACTTCAGGACATTGCAGTACATGCAGACCACATCCATTTTTCCTATGTTAACTATTGGATTATCCTGATAGTTGATGTCTGAGTGGTAGCAAAAGGCAGAGTATTTCAAATTTCCAACTTTTTCCTGTGTCTTGGTGGAAGCAGTTGCGATTCTCATGTCTGCAAGTCTTGATTCTCTCTGCTGAGACGTTTTAGTGGCCCTTGAGGAAGCAGCTCTTGCCTCCCTTTCTTCTATTTCTGTACTCATTTCTGTAAATCTTGGCTCCCTTTCTTCTTTCTGAAAGTCTTGCTCATTGATGCATAATACAGCTTTTCTCTTAGAGAAAGCAGATTTCAACCTTGTGGGAGTGTAATACCATTTAGTTTGAAATTTAAAAGAAGGACTAATTTAGAGTGGCATTAGTAGCAGCTGAATTAATAAGTTTAAAGTGAACCACGCAATGTACATGGGTTGGAGTAATCCATCTTGTGTTTCTTTTTTTAATCTGTGTTTGAATTCAAGCTCCTGATTCTGGGCTCCCCCTGCACTCTGTGTCAGAGAGTGGCAATAAATTGTGTTATTTCTAGCAGGACGATAACACCATATAAAAAAATGATAAGAATAGTATGCCTGGGTTACCACAACTGTCTACAATGAAAACTTGCTCATAGCAACCAATCACAGCTCAGCTTTCATCTTTCAAACAGCTCTTGTGAAATGAAAGATGCTTAGTGATTGGTTGCTATGGGTAACACAGGCACTGTAACCGGTCGTTGCCAAGAGGATGTGCCTATGAAATATATATGATATAATATATATATATATATATATATATATATATATATATATATATATATATTAGATTTTTTATATATATACTGTGTATATATATATATATATATATATATATATATATATATATATATATATATATATATTATATAAGGCTGAATGTGTGTATGTGTGTATGTATGTCCGGGATTGGCATCTGAACCGTCGCAGCTACAGCCACAAAATTTTGCACAGTCACACGTCTGGAGCCTGAGAGCGTCATAGGCTATGTTGTGAGGCAAAATTTTAACCCCGCGCGTTCCAATTCACCAAACAATTTTGCCCCTATCTACATAATGGGGAAAAAATGAAAGGAAAAGTGTTGGAGGCAAATTAACAGCTGCCAGATGTGAACAAGGGGGACTTAAAGAATGAGAGCGATGGCGCCAAAGAGTATATACTGTACAGTTGCTAAGGTGGGGCCCTGACATGGGATACTCACCACACACGGGGATATGAACACACACACAAAATGCACCACACACTACCACGTGCTTGAACACATATACCACCCTCAGCGCACATTTCACCACACATACACCAACCTCGCCACATAAAAGTCGAAACACAAAAGTCGCCGCTCAAAACTCGCCACGCGCAAAACTCTCCACATGCAAAACTCGCCACACGTGCAAAACTCACCTCATGGAAAACTCGCCACACGCAAAACTTGCACACGAGGAAAAATTGCCACATGCACAAAAGTTGCAACACATGCAAAAGTTGCCTCACACAAAACTTAAACACAGCCACAGACACACCAACCACTATCCACCAATAGTTTAAAATTAACAATAATATTTAAAAAAATATATAAATCATATATTTAGTGACTGGCGTTCTGAGGAGAGGAGTGTGGAGGACCACTAGTATACCAGATAGAGACAACCACAGCCAATATATAGAAGTACCCAGAAAAGTGACCAGACAGAGATTAGATATAAAAAAATGCCTTTATTATATCTGATTGGCAAAAATATAAAATTACATTAATAATTTGTGCGCACAACAGGACAATTAATTATTTAAAAATAAGCATAAATGAATACAGGGAAATAATAACAAGGCTGACCCTATTGTATATCCAAAATATAGGTTTAATACATCCCCTAAAATTATATATAAAAACAAAGCTATAAAACTACCCCACCTCTGTAGGGCACGGGGCTCGGTAGTATATGCCGCTCTAGATAACAATATATGTGCAAAAAAGCAATATAAAGTGCAATTTAGAAAAACTGCTGATCCTAATATCAATCAGCTCAAAAAATACGTGCAACTAATATCAATGTGCAATGACCTATAAAACGCATGGGTCTTATCATATCCCCATGTACACAAAACTTGCACATACTCAAAAGGCACCACACATAAAACTCGCCATGCGCAAAACTTGCTGCACACAACTTGCTACACTAACCTGTCACATGCAACTCGACACACAAAAAGTTGCTACACGCATGTCGCCACACAAAACTCATCTCACAAAAGTCGCTACATGCATGTCGTCACACGCAACTCAACACATACAACTTGACACACGAAACTCGCCCTAAAGCACACACAAGTCTGGTATTATCCTTCAAAAATAAAAATCTGATTAATAAGCAGACAAACTACAAGAGCAACAAATGTACCATATAGGAATCCGGCAGCTGTCAGTCACATGACCAGTCTATTATGTGTATGTGTGAGCTAATATATACTGCCAGGGGGTGGGCTTCCTGTTGGCTGGGGATTTATCAGGCTGCCAATTTAGCTTACAAATACTGAGGTAAAAATACTGACCAAATAACGTGTGAACGAGGTCTAATACAGGAGGAGATGACATACAGATATATACTATATACAGGAGGAGATGACACACAGGTATATACTATATACAGGAGATGACACACAGGTATATACTTTATACAGGAGGAGATGACACACAGATATATACTATATACAGGAGAGATGACACACAGGTATATACTATATAGAGGAGGAGATGACATACAGGTACATACTACATACAGGAGGGATGGCATACAGGTATATACTATATACAGGAGGAGATGACACACAGGTATATACTATATACAGGAGCAGATTACCTACAGGTATATAGTATATACAAGAGGAGATGACATACAGGTATATGCTATGTATAGGAGGAGATGACATACAGGTATATACTATATACAGGAGGAGATGACACACAGATATATACTATATATAGGTGAGTTGACACACAGGTATATACTATATACAGGAGGAGATTACATACAGGTATATACTATATATAGGAGGAGATGACATACAGGTATATACTATATACAGGGGAGATGACACACAGCAGGTATATACTATATACAGGGGAGATGACATACAGGTATATACTATATACAGAAGATGACATACAGGTGTATACTATATATAAGGGAGATGACAAACATGTATATACTGAGGTAAAAATGAGAGGTGTGAGGTGAAAATGAAAAGGTGTGAGTGCAAAATGAGAGGAGTGAGGGAAAATAGTGCAGTGATCGGAAAATGACAGATGTGAGGTCGAAATGACAAGTGTTAGGGGGGAATGAGAGGTGTGAGGGGGAAAATAAGAGGAGTGAGGGGGAAAATGAGAGGTGTGAGGGAGAAAATGAGAGATGTGAGGGAGAAAATGAAAGATGTGATGGGGAAAATGAGAGGCGTGATGGGAAAATAAGAGAAGTGAGGTGCTATAACTAACCACAGATATTTACTATGCCCAGGCAACGCCGGGCTCTTCAGCTAGTATATATATAATACGGGCCTTGATGGTGGCCCGATTCTAACGCATCGGGTATTCTAGAATATGTATGCGTAGTATATTGCACAGCCCACGCAGTATATTGCACAGCCACGCAGTACATTGCGCAGCCACGCAGTACATTGCGCAGCCCACACAGTACATTGCGCAGCCACGCAGTACATTGGGCAGCACACGCAGTACATTGCGCAGCCCACGCAGTACATTGCACAGCCCACGCAGTACATTGCGCAGCCCACGCAGTACATTGCATGTCCACGTAGTATATTGCCCAGTCACATAATATTTTGCCCAGTCACATAGCATAATGCTCCGTGCAGTTATGGCCTCATAGATGCCCCATATAATGCTCCATGCAGTTCTTTATGGCCCCATAGATGCCCCATATAATGCTCCATGCAGTTATGGCCCCATAGATGCCCCATATAATGCTCCATGCAGTTCTTTATGCCCCAAAGATGCCCCATATAATGCCCCATATATTGCTCCATGCAGATATGGCCCCATAGATGCTCTATATAATGCTCCATGCAGTTATGGCCCCATAGATGGCCCATATAATGCTCCATGCAGTTATGGCCCCATAGATGGCCCATATAATGCTCCATGCAGTTATGGCCCCATAGATGCCCCATGTAATGCTCCATGCAGTTCTTTATGGCCCCATAGACGCTCCATACAGCATTGTGCCACATGTAATGCTGCTGCTCAGGCAATAAAAACAAAATATCACATACTCACCTCTCGTTGCTGCTCCTCAGTGTCCTGTCTCTCCGCACTGACTGTTCAGGCAGATGGCGGCGCAGTTATATACTGCGTGGGCTGTGCTATATACTATGTGCCCTGTGTTATATACTGCGTGGCCTGTGTTATATACTGCGTGGCTGCTATATGCTGCGTGGGCTGTATTATATAGTAAGTGGGCTGTGTTATATATAGTGTGTGGCCTGTATTAACGCATCTGGTATTTTAGAATATGTATGTATGTATATAGCAGCCACATAGTATATAGCACAGGCCACGTACTATTTGTCTGCTATGTACTACATGCCTCCTAAATACTAAGTATATAACACTGCACATGTAGTATATAGCACAGCCCCCGCAGTATATCACACAGCACACGTAGTATATAACACTGCCCATGTAGTATATAGCACAGCCCTGCAGTATATCACACACCTCACGTAGTATATAACACTGCCCATATAGTATAGCACAGCCCCCGCAGTATACCACACAGCCCATGTAGTATATAGATGCTTCTGATATTTTCCATGAAATTTCTACTGTGTTGATGCATTCCTTTCATTAACTGCTCAAACAGATCTGAGTAGTGAGGTCTCGGTAGCATAACTTTTCCTTTTTGGCAGCATTGAGTAAACTGATTGTCAGATGGTTTTTCATCAATGAAATTCAGAGTGTCGCATTTAGAGCAAACTGCATCCATATTCCCACAGTAGTGTTCATGAATTGTACTTTCATTGTCTGTTACATAATGTGCAAGTTGTTGAATATTGTCCTGGTCGTGCCTTAGTTGGTAGAGCATTCGTTTTTTATGAATTTGGCTTTCATGTTGTTCCTGTCGTACAACAGTTTGTTGTGGTGTCTCCAGTTGGCGACGGTGTCTGTGAGATTCCGCATCCTGGGCTTGTCTGGCAGCAGTTTGTTGTGGTGTCTCCTGTTGGCGACGTTGTCTGTGAGATTCCACATCCTGGGCTTGTCTGGCGGCAGTTTGTTGTGGTGTCTCCTGTTCCCGATGTTGTCGTTTTCTTGCTGCTGCTGCTTTTCTGTCATCCTCATTGGCGTATTTTCGTTTACGACCCATTCTAAGATAGAAACACAGGGAGATGCCGCCCATACAGGGAGACGCAGGCACGCACCCCACACAATGGCGGCACTTGACAGCAGTGGAGGACAATGATGATTCCAGAATTCACGGCAGACTGTGCCCGTCGCTGATTGGTCGAGGCCTGGCGGCCTCGACCAATCAGAGACGCAGGATTTCCAGGACAGACAGACAATTAAACGGAGTGCACTGCACCGCGGCATAACGCGGTCCATTACCGCTGCCATTAACCCTGTGTGAGGGCAGACTGGAGGGGAGTATGGAGCGGGCACTGACTGCGGGGAGGAAGGAGCGGCCATTTTTCCACCGGACTGTGCCCATCGCTGATTGGTCATGGCTGTTTTGTCACGACCAATCAGCGACATGGATTCCATGACAGACAGAGGCCGCAACCAATGAATATCCGTGACAGAAAGAAAGACAGAAAGAAGGACAGACAAAGACGGAAGTGACCCTTAGACTAGACTGTGGCCCGATTCTAACGCATCGGGTATTCTAGAATATGCATGTCCTCGTAGTATATGGACAATGATGATTCCAGAATTCACGGCAGACTGTGCCCGTCGCTGATTGGTCGAGGCAACCTTTATGACATCATCGTCGCCATGGTAACCATTATGACATCTACGTCGATACTGTGCCCATCGCTGATTGGTCGAGGCCCAGGAGGCCTCGACCAATCAGAGACGCGGGATTTCCAGGACAGACAGACGGAAAAACCCTTAGACAATTATATATATATAGATAGATACGGCCTTGACGTGAGTGCTGCTATGCAGAATGGGCGGGGCTTGATACACACACACAGCTTTATATATACAGATTTGGTCTGTGCTCTGTTCGTTGAGCACAGCAGCACACTGACCACATCACAACAGTCGCGGGAGCAGCTCCGGGAGCGTCTCCCTGCTTCTCAGCGCAGCGTGCACACCGCCCCTGGCATTGGTGACTTTCAGCGCTTCTCACCCTGCGAGTATCTCGCTCTGCCAAGAGCGCTTCATACTGATCCGTATTCCCTCAGGCGCCTTGCGCTCCCGTTCCCTGGCTAGCATTACACCCAGTGTGTGTCTCATACACACCACCTATGGTCTCCAGCTTTGACAACTGTATCTGATGAAGGTCTCAATTGTAGAGACCGAAAACGTTTATACATGTTGAGCTGGATGCACCAAAATAAAAATCTATTTCTGATTCTTGCAACGAATTTCTCCTGAGTGCCAAGTATATTTTCGGTTACATTTACGGGTTGGATCCCTAACTTGAGCACCTCCCAAGATTCCCTGAGTGCCGTGGTCACCTCTTTCCATATGTTGCAGCAGCCCCGGGAGCGTCTCCCTGCTTCTCAGCGCAGCGTGCACACCGCCCCTGGCATCGGTGACTTTCAGCGCTTCTCACCCTGCGAGTATCTCGCTCTGCCAAGAGCGCTTCATACTGATCCGTATTCCCTCAGGCGCCTTGCGCTCCCGTTCCCTGGCTAGCATTACACCCAGTGTGTGTCTCATACACACCACCTATGGTCTCCAGCTTTGACAACTGTATCTGATGAAGGTCTCAATTGTAGAGACCGAAAACGTTTATACATGTTGAGCTGGATGCACCAAAATAAAAATCTATTTTTGATTCTTGCAACGAATTTCTCCTGAGTGCCAAGTATATTTTCGGTTACATTTACGGGTTGGATCCCTAACTTGAACACCTCCCAAGATTCCCTGAGTGCCGTGGTCACCTCTTTCCATATATTTCCGTATGCGCCCGATCTCCTCAGGTAATGAGGCTCAGCGTGTGGGCCTGGTGTTGTCATTGTTAAGCGGGGATCCCCAAGCATGGGCGTTTTCTTTGCCATCTGATTCTGCTGCATTTGACTCTGTGGAGAGTTTTTTTTCCTTTCTTGGAAATATTTTCGATGAACCAGACAGAATGGCTCTAGCAGAATCTAAGATACGCACTATTCGCCAGGGGGAGCGAGTTGCATAGGATTACTGTTCTGAATTTCATCGCTGGGCGATGGATACACAGTGGAATGATCCAGCGCTGCGGATTCAGCTTATTCATGGGGTTTCTGGAAGGGTTAAAAAAGCCCTTCTGATGTACGAGACTCCACTTCTCTAGATTCCGCTATGAGTCTGGTTGTCCGCATTGATCGCCGTTTGCGTCAGGGGGAGCATGAGACACCGCCTATGGGAGAGGGTTTAGGTTCACGTGAGGTTGCTGCAGGTGAGCCCACGGAGCCTATGCAAATCGCATGTGAAGCGTCGAGCCCCTGAGCTCAGGAAGCAGGGAGCCTGTTTTTACTGCGGTAAGGCTAGTCATTTTATTAACATCTGTCCTCTACTGTCTAAGAAAAACGCAACGGCGGAAAACTTCTAAGCTAAGAGGGTGTGGAGGAGACCAATCTGAGCTTATGTATATCCTCCATGGTGGTTTCTCAATGCATGCTCCCTGCTAAGGTTATAATCGCTGGCAGTGAGCTGCCAATTACTGTGTTTGTGGATAGTGGTTCAGCCACAAATATCATTGATGAGGAATTTGCGCGCACAGCAGGTTTTAGGATTGAAAAACTGCCTCATCCTATCCGCGTGGTCACCATCAATGCTGCTCCTCTCTCACAGGGGGAGTTCTACATTCCGAGCATGTAAGGTGCTCAGGAATCTTCCTGCTAAGGTGGTTTTGGGTTTTCCATGGTTGTCTATGCACAACCCGGTAATTGACTGGAAAACTCAGGACATAATTCAGTGGAGCGAATTCTGCCAGGAGAATTGCCTGGCCACATGTGTGTCTGCTGTGACTTCAAGCGTTCCGGAGTCACTTCTGGATTTTGTGGATGTGTTCTCTGAGAAGGGTTGTTCAGAGTTGCCGCCACATCGCCCCTATGACTGTACTATCAGATATAAACCAGGGGCCAAATTGCCTAAAGCAAGGATGTTTAACATCTCCGGTCCGGAGAGACAAGCATTAAAGGATTACATTGCTGAAAGTTTGAGCAAAGGGCACATCAGGCCTTCATCCTCGCCTGTGGCAGCAGGGTTCTTCTTCGTGAACTAGAAAGATGGCGGATTACGCCCGTGTTTGGATTTCAGGGAATTGAACCAGATTACAGTTCGTGATCCATACCCTATGCCACTAATACCAGATTTGTTCAACCAGGTGGCAGGTGCTAAGTGGTTTACCAAGCTTGACCTGAGGGGGGCGTACAACCTCATAAGAGTCCGTCAAGGTGATGAGTGGAAGACGGCTTTCAATACCCCTGAGGGTCATTTTGATAATTTGGTGATGCCATTAGGGTTGACTAACGCACCTGCAGTGTTCCAACATTTCATTAATGATGTGTTTTCGCATGTTTTGGGGAAATTCGTTATCGTGTACCTAGATGACATTCTCATATATTCTTGCGACCGTGATACTCATTTAGATCATGTCAGGCAGGTGTTACAGCTTCTCAGAGAGAATAAGCTGTATGCTAAACTTGAGAAATGTGTATTTTCTGTTCAAGAGTTGCCTTTCTTGGGTTATATTGTGTCTGCTTCTGGTTTCAAAATGGACGCCGCTAAGGTGCAAGCCGGGCTGCATTGGGAACGGCCTGATAACCTGAAAGCACTTCAGCGGTCCCTTGGGTTTTCTAACTACTATAAGAAATTTATCAAGGATTTTTCCATCATTGCTAAACCGCTAACTGACATGACTAAAAAGGGTACCAATTTCTCCGTTTGGCCTGAGGCTGCTGTGCGCGCATTTGAATTTCTTATCAACAGTTTTGTTTCAGCTCCCATTCTTGTGCAGCCAGATGTATCGAAACCTTTTGTTGTGGAAGTCGATGCGTCTGAGGTTGGTGTGGGGGCGGTACTATCACAAGGCTCATCTTTGAGTGATTTGCATCCATGCGCCTATTTCTCCAAGAAACTGTCGTCCGCCGAACGTAACTACGATATCGGCAACAGGGAGTTGTTGGCAATCAAGTTGGCCTTTGAGGAATGGCGACACTTCTTGGAGGGGTCGGTACATCAGGTTACTGTTATTACCAATCATAAGAATCTGCTGTATTTGGAGTCAGCCAAGCGTCTGTCCCCCAGGCAGGCTCGCTGGACATTGTTTTTCACGCGGTTCAATTTTGTTGTCACTTTCAGACCGGGGTCTAAAAACACTAAGGCGGATGCTCTGTCCAGGTGTTTTCCGGGGGGGGAGAACCTCGGGAGGATCCAGTACCCATCCTCCAAAAGGGTGTTGTGGTTTCGTCTCTCACTACCGAGGTTGAGGCTGAGATTGCCGAGGCTCAGGAGGAGGTACCATCTGAGCTTCCCATCAACAAAACGTTTGTACCGCTTCATCTCCGCTTAAAGGTTTTGGCGGAGCATCATGATGCTGTCCTGGCTGGCCACCCAGGGGTTAGAGGTACCTTGGAGTTGGTGTCACGTCGGTTTTGGTGGCCCAAGATCCGACAGGACGTGGTCTCATATGTGTCAGCTTGTACCACGTGCGCTAGGGCTAAGACGCCCCGCTCCCGTCCTGTTGGCACACTACTTCCTCTTGAGGTACCTAGTAAGCCATGGACGGAAATCTCCATGGATTTCATCACTGATTTGCCCTCCTCAGCTGGGAACATGGTCATCTTGGTGATTGTTGATTGGTTTTCAAAAATGTCGCACTTTGTGTCTTTGCCTTCGTTGCCTAACGCTAAGACTCTGGCTCAGGTATTTGTGCAGGAGGTGGTCAGACTTCATGGGGTTCCGTCTGACATCGTGTCTGATAGGGGTACTCAGTTTGTGGCAAAATTTTGGAAAGCATTTTGCTCACGGCTGGGGATCAAGTTGTCTCATTCTTCGGCGTTTCATCCTCAGTCAAATGGTCAGACTGAGCGTATGAACCAAAATTTGTTACAGTACTTACGCTGCTTTGTCTCTGATAACCAGGAGGAGTGGTCTACCTTTCTTTCTTTGGCTGAGTTTGCCATCAATAATCACCGCCAGGAGTCGTCTGGGGAGTCTCCTTTTTTTGTGTTTACAGGCTACATCCTCAATTTTGTACTTTGAGTCAGAGGGGCTCTTCCAGCGTTCCGGAGGAGGACCAGTTAGGAGCACAATTGTCATCAGTCTGGAGGAGAGTTAAACAGCGCCTGTTGAGTGTGGGTGCTAGGTACAAACGTGTGGCTGACAGTAGGCGTGTGCCAGGTCCGGACCTGAGTGTGGATGACTGGGTGTGGTTATCCACAAAAAACATAAGACTCAAAATACCGTCCCTTAAATTGGGTCCACGGTTTATTGGTCCATTTAGGGTCACCGCTGTCATTATCCAGTAGCGTACCGATTGGAGCTTCCTACGGTGTTTAAGATACACAACATGTTCCACAGGTCTCTTTTAAAGAAGGTGGTGGGTTCTGTGGACGCGGCGCCTATGCCACCTCCAGTCTTGGTGGATGGTAATTTGGAATTTGAAGTCTCCAAGGTGGTGGACTCTCGGGTAGTGCGCCGCGCTTTACAGTACTTGGTACACTGGCGTGGTTATGGGCCTGAGGAGAGGTCCTGGGTACCAGCCTTAGACATTCATGCGGCTCGGATGGTCAGGTTTTTTCAACGTCGCCATCCGGACAAGCCGGGTCCTATTAGCTGTGAGGGCCCTGGGGTCCCTCGTAGAAGGCAGGGTACTGTCATGTTGGACGCTGTTCAGACCAGGTTGTTCGACAGACAGCGGTAATTCCGCTTTTGACCACTATGTGCTCATTGGCGTCGGCTAGATTTTATCTAGCTGGTCTGGGGTTAATTTACCTGATGCTCGGATTGGAAGCTGGGCCATGCCCATTTCCTTTAAATAGTTCTCCTGAACATTGGGCGTCGCCGATTATAGCTTCTGTCTTGTGCGTTGTTATCTCGGTCTGGAGTGGTGAGCTAGTAGTTGGAGTATCGTTGCTGGAGGTTTATTTCCCTTTGTCTTATTTACTCCTTCCTATATTTGTATTTATTTTACCCTGCGCATTTATAGTGTATTCCTGAGTGACTGCGGCGTGGTGTATATTTTCCGTTATCCTTGTCTGTTCTAACTGTGGGTATTGGTGTATGATCTTTTCGCTGGGTGGTGTGCGGTGGTTTCAGCCTAGGGTTGAAACAGGAGACAGGGCGAGGGTCGAGGCCTAGACATGCACACCATCAGTGTAAACTCTAGGTAGAGGGTCAGTCAGGATTTCCCTAGTCTGAGGGAAATTGCAGGGGCCTGGGTTATTAGCTCTTGCCCACCTAGTCTCCCCGTGACAAAGGAACAATCATGCACATTTGACCAATAACAAGTAAAGTTAAAGGAGTTGCTGCTTCAAAATTTTGTATTATATTACATGGGTACAATGTTTGCTGGGAGATGATCAATTTGATGCAAATCAAATTAGAATTAAATTTTATGAAAATCCCAGGTCATAGCAAGTTTTAACAATCTGAACTTTGATTTGTGTGAATCGCAAAAAATGCCCACCATCTTTGTGCACATTGCAAAAGTGCATCAAAAGGCTGACATGACCTCAGACACAACCATGCAAGATTCCCTATAATACCTTGCAGTTATTACATAAAGTATAGTGTAATCAATCAGTAAGGACTACTGTAGTATGTATAAAAACCTGGGCAGTGAATACAGAGCTCACAGCTCAGCAATAAAGTTGAGTTTTGTTTAAAAAAAAGTAGACATTTAACTGTGCAACTCTGTTTTTTACACACCTGTTTACTAGTCCAATCTAAAAACCAAACACCTTTATCACAGCATGGGACACACTGCTTTATGTAGGCGTACCTGCCTAGCATTTCTTATTATGTCCTTTTTGGAAAGGTGTATGTAATTGGTGTTGAAAAAATTGTCAAAATTAAATTATAGTATTGTACAAATTGTATGGTAAAAGATAAAGTGTCAATGGCAAAGGATGAGGTAAGGTAAAAGGAAAGAAAACCATTTGTGGTAGCAACAGAAGCACCAACACAACTTCCACCAGCTGTAAGGGCAATTGTACTACAAAAACAGGCCACTATTGGCCTGCACTGCTGCAAGCAAGCGTATTAGTGGGGAGCATATATCAGATTCATAGCTAAAGGGCGTTCAGAAAATATTAAGCAAAAGTACCAAAAAAAGTTTAAATCTTTATTACATGAACAAGATATTTAAAAAAATGAATTAATGGCAGATGAGAGGCAGCATCAATAATGGAAGCAGGCTTAAATAATATATTTGATATAAAAAATACAACAACTGTATGTAAAGAACATTATGGCTTATAAAAATAGAGAAAAATGTATCTTACAAATCCATATTTTGTGTATTTGCTGCAAAAAGGTATGAATAAATGGGAATATAATAATGAAGTGTAACAAAAAATGAGTAAAAACCATACTGTAGTATGTCTGCCTCTCCCGGGATGTTGCCTAGCCGGTTATTTGCCGTAAATCGATAATGCGGGAAAAAATTGCCCAACCTGGAGTATTCAAAGAGATTCCATCAACTCTAATGTATACCATTTTTTCATGCCTCCAAGTTTTTATGGTCCTGGTACTTTATACACCAATGAGCCTAATATACTTCTGAAAAATGCAATTCTTTTCTAGAATATTGGAACTAAGAGTCTTTCAATGTAACAAATATGTTTTTTTTTGTTTTACTAATGTTGGATCATGTATAGATTATTAATGATTGAGGGGCTAAATATTGTTACAAAAGTAAGAAGTATCAGCTTTACAAATATACTTGAGAAATACAACGTTTTTGCTTTCTTTGTCATCTTTTTATCATTATATAGGGTTCCTGTGTTTGAGAAGGTGTGATGTAGATCATTAGATGTAATAATATGCCGGAATTAGCTGGGTGAGCCTTCCTTCAAATTAGAAATATATTAATACTGAGCAAGTCTAAGGGACAGACAAAAACTGGGGTAAGTAATTTGGGTTACCACAGCAATCCTACAACCTAAATTCAAATTCCCTATGTAGAGAGTGTAACTAAAATAAGCTGTCGGGCCAGAATAAGAACTTGTCATAAGGATTTGTAAATACACTGTACAATGTCATAGCGCCTTCTAGTGCCTTATAAATGCATCACAACAAAGGAAAATGAAAGTACAAGGTATCTGAAAACATGAAATGTTGGTTTAGGTGCTCACCCAGTACTCACGACTTTACAGTACCACAATTTATCAAGGGTGATCCACATATATTTATGTACAGAGGGTTTTTTCATTTACATCAAAAAGTTTCTACAGTTGGAAATGACTGAAAGGCATAAAACACAAACTTCCCTTACCTCTGCGGGCTCTGGTTCTGAAAAAATTCACAATCACTTTCTTTTGAAGTTGGAGAGCCTTTGTAAGTGTAGAACACATCTTCTGTCTCTGTCACATAGGTCATTTCATTTATTAGATTGTCAGCAGATGAATGCTGTGGCTTCCTAATGACATGCCGTAATCTAGGGCTCCTCCTGTGGAAAGCCACCACAAGAAAATCAATTAGGCATCATTCATATTTAAAAAGAATTAGCCAGTGTTTAGACATTGGAAGCAATCAATAAGAAATGTCAACATAAGGGTTATGCTGCCATTACTGTCAATTATGATAATGAATAACACTGAATTAGTGATTACAAATACAAAAATCCTAAACTTGCCGTGAAGGCCACACAGATTATCAGACATACTGAAAAGGGGACAATGATGGCGCAGTCTGAAATGTAAAGCAGAAAATGTTGCCACCATAGACCAAACAAAAGAAAACAAACTTTAGAGAATAAAAAAAACATTTCACTTGTTGGTTGCAGGTTTTCTCTGTAAAATATCTGAATATGGCCTAACTTGGGTAACATTTACCAGTAATATTTTCTTCACTGTTGACTACCTATCAACTTTGCTGTAACAGGGCCAATATATCTTATTGCCATTTTCTGTTTAATTTGCCCAGGTACCAGTCAGTGTACTGGAAACCAAGAAAAAAATAAAATAACCTGACAGAGTGATTTTCCACCTCTGTACAATTACAGAGATACAAAACTTCTACAATTTTTTTTGATTAAATTATGAAAACAAGTAAAGTCGGAATTCGTACAACAAAAAATTTTCAGGGCGTCATAATTCTCCAAGACCTGTAATGTTTTCATTTTTTATGATGCTGGAGCCGAGCGAAGGCTTACATGGTAAGCTTGCATTCTCATTGATATCATTATGGGGTAGATACATTTTGATTGCTTTTCATTGCAGTTATTATGACTGAAAAAATGCAAATCAGACCTTAGGGTCTCCGCAAGAGAAATTACACTAATAGAATGTATCGAACGCGGTGAATCAGCATGGTTGATAGACGGCAGCGCTTAGCAAACAGGGAACGTACGCTGCATCCAAAGAGCTGTGACTTCTGGATCATGGGCACCCGGCATTAAAATTTTCTCTTCTTTTTACCGTGTTATTTCAGGAAATCTACATGTACTTTAGACGCAGTAAATAGACAGGCTTATCTTTTATATTGAAGCAAGTAATGAATGAATATAAAACCTGCACTGCTTTCAAACTGCATATGCCTGTAACTGCTGCGGGTGAAGCTCCACGCACCTGTCTAATTCTCCTGTCACTCTTTGAAGGCAGCATTTACAGAGCGCCAGCGGGGGGAGTACAGTTCGATGTGACCATGACGCATAAATGACGTGATCGCTGATGGGTTGCCATGATGGCTATGGGTCTACTGATGAACTTTGTGCCTGTCATGATGGTACTCTTGTGAAAACCAGCTCGTGGCTGGTGTTCATAGGAGACCATTATTTTTTAGTATACAGTTATGGCCAAAAGTATTGACACCCCTGCAATTCTGTCAGATAATACTCCGTTTCTTCCTGAAAATGATTGCAAACACAAATTCTTTGGTATTATCTTCATTTTATTTGTCTTAAATGAAAAAAACACAAAAAGAATTGCCCTAAAGGCAAATTAGAGATAATTCCACACCAAACATAAAAAAGGGGGTGGACAAAAGTATTGGCACCGTTTGAAAAATCATGTGATGCTTCTCTAATTTGCGTAATTAACAGCACCTGTAACTTACCTGTGGCACCTAACAAGTGTTGGCAATAACTAAATCACACTTGCAGCCAGTTGACATGGATTAAAGTTGACTCAACCTCTGTCCTGTGTCCTTGTGTGTAAAACATTGAGCAGGGAGAAAAGAAAGAAGACCAAAGAACTGTCTGAGGACTTGAGAAACCAAATTGTGAGGAAGCATGAGCAATCTCAAGGCTACAAGTCCATCTCCAAAGACCTGAATGTTCCTGTGTCTACTGTGCGCAGTGTCATCAAGAAGTTTAAAGCCAATGGCACTGTGGCTAACCTCCCTAGATGTGGACGGAAAAGAAAAATTGACAAGAGATTTCAACGCAACATTGTGCGGATGTTGGATAAAGAACCTCGACTAACATCCAAACAAGTTCAAGCTGCCCTGCAGTCCGAGGGTATAACAGTGTCAACCCGTACTATCCGTCGGCATTTGAATGAAAAGGGATTGTATGGTAGGAGACCCAGGAAGACCCCACTTCTTACCCCGAGACATAAAAAGCCAGGCTGGAGTTTGCCAAAACTTACCTGAAAAAGCCTAAAACGTTTTGGAAGAACGTTCTCTGGTCAGATGAGACAAAAGTAGAGCTTTTTGGGCAAAGGCATCAACATAGAGTTTACAGGAGAAAAAAAGAGGCATTCAAAGAAAAGAACACGGTCCCTACAGTCAAACATGGCAGAGGTTCCCTGATGTTTTGGGGTTGCTTTGCTGCCTCTGGCACTGGACTGCTTGACCGTGTGCATGGCATTATGAAGTCTGAAAACTACCAACAAATTTTGCAGCATAATGTAGGGCCCAGTGTGAGAAATCTGGGTCTCCCTCAGAGGTCATGGGTCTTCCAGCAGGACAATGACCCAAAAGACACTTCAAAAAACACTAGAAAATGGTTGGAGAGAAAGCACTGGAGACTTCTAAGGTGGCCAGCAATGAGTCCAGACCTGAATCCCATAGAAAACCTGTGGAGAGATCTAAAAATGGCAGTTTGGAGAAAGCACCCTTCAAATATCAGGGACCTGGAGCAGTTTGCCAAAGAAGTATGGTCTAAACTTCCAGCAGGGCATTGTAAGAATCTCATTGAAGGTTACCAGAAGTGGTTGGTCGCAGTTATTTTGGCTAAAGGTTGTGCAACCAAGTATTAGGCTGAGGGTGCCAATACTTTTGTCTGGCCCATTTTTGGAGTTTTGTGTGAAATGATCAATGTTTTGCTTTTTGCTTAATTCTCTTTTGTGTTTTTTTTCATTTAAGACAAATTAAATGAAGATAATACAGAAGAATTTGTGTTTGCAATCATTTTCAGGAAGAAACTGAGTATTATCTGACAGAATTGCAGGGGTGTCAATACTTTTGACCATGAGTGTACATAGCAATACAATGGTAATGCTGTGTATAGTACAAGCAATCAGATGATCGCAGGTTCAAGTCACCTAAAGGGACTAACAAATGTAGTAAAAAGTAAAAGAGATTTTAAAGAGCTAAAAAATATAAAAGTTCAAATCACCTCCCCAATTCCCAATTAAAAATTAGGAAATAAAAATGTTAAAAATACACATATTTGATATCATTGCATTTGAAAAAGTCTGTTCTAAAAATCTAAAATAAATTAATCCAAAAGATGAAAGAAGAAAAATAAATCAAAACGCCAAAACTGCAATTTTTCGGTTGACGCAACAACGCAAAAGAGGGTAGTATGAGAGGATTAATACATTGTTATTTTTCCCAAAATTATATCAATAAAAACATTGGCTCTAGGCGGAAAAAGCAAGCTTTTAGACAGATCCATATCCTGAAAATTGAACGTTACATACATACACACACCGTATTATATATATATATATATATATATATATATATATATATATATATATATATATATATATATATATAAAAATTAAACATTTTTTATTGTTTTTTTATATACAATAAACTTGACATTTTTTGCTTAAAAATTTAACAAGACATATTTCATTATGACATCAGACATATTAATCTGTCTATTTGACCAGGGATGGATTATTACATCTGTGCGATTGCCCATGCACACAGGCTGTGTACGAGTGATCGCTGCCGGGTGTCAGCTGATTCTGTCACGCACCGCTCCCGGCACTTTAACATGGGGCCGATCGCCGCCGGGTGTCAGCTGATTATTACACCTGACATCCGGCACTATGTGCCAGGACCACTCCTGGCACATTAACAAACATGATCGCAGCGTTCCGGCAGCATAGGGAAGCATCGTGCAGGGAGGGGGCTCCCTGCGTGCTTCCCTGAGACCCTCGGAACAACGCGATGTGATCGCATTGTTCCGAGCATCTCCTCCTTGCAGGCCCCGGACCCAAAATGGCCGCGGGGCTCCTTCCGGGTCCTGCAGGGAGGTGGCTTGCAAGCCTCCTGCACTACCTGTCAGATCACTGCCCTGACACAGTGCTTTGCAAAGTCATGTCCCCCCCATGGGACAAAGTAAAAAAATCTATAATATAACGCTGGGAGCGTCACTCTGTCCGAAGCCTTTATAGACTGCGCAAGCGCCGGCGCAGTCTGGACCCCACAGAGTGACGCTCTCAGGAGATCGCAGTATGCGTAAGCACTGAACGCACACCGCGCTCTCCAACGGAAAAGCAGGGGCGAGCCAGGAGGGTGAGTATGCTATATTCACCTGTCCCCCGTTCCACCGATGCGTGCTGCTCCATCCTCCACATCCTCTGCCTGTGACGTTCAGTTCAGAGGGCGCGATGACGCGCTTAATGCACGCCGCCCTCTGACTGAACAGTCACAGCCAGAGCGCGCCGGTGTCCCCGCCTGCTCAGGCCCCCAGCACTCGGCGCCCAGCACAACCACGCAAAGCCGTCCGCACTCACCACAGCCACCCGCACTCACCACAGCCACACACAGCCGCAGGGGCTCTGCAAACTCAATGTGATGCCTGCAGACCATCCCATCTTAGTCTAGATTCCAAACGGTGCACTTTTCCTTCCAAGCTCTGCCATGCGCCCACATGGTGGTTCCCCCCCACATATGGGGTATCAGCATACTCAGGACAAATTGCACAACAACATTTGGGGTCCAATTTCTCCTGTTACCCTTGGTAAAATAAAACAAATTGGAGTTGAAATAAATTTTTGGTGAAAAAAAGTTAAATGCTCATTTTTTTTAAAACATTCCAAAAATTCCTGTGAAACACCTGAAAGGTTAATAAACTTCTTGAATGTGGTTTTGAGCACCTTGAGGGGTGCAGTTTTTAGAATGGTGTCAAACTTGGGTATTTTCTATCATATAGACCCCTCAAAGTGAATTCAAATGTGATGTGGTCCCCCCAAAAAAATGGTGTTGTAAAAATGAGAAATTGCTGGTCAACTTTTACCCTCCCTAACGAAAAAAAAAAACTTTGGTTCCAAAATTGTATGATGTAAAGTAGACATGTGGGAAATGTTACTTGTTAAGTATTTTGTGTGACATATCTCTGTGATTTAAGCGCATAAAAAAAAATCAAAGTTGGAAAATTGTGAAATTTTCAAAATTTCAATTTTTTTTCAAAAATAAACGCAGGTATTATCAAAGAAGTTTTATCACTATCCTGAAGTACAATATGTCATGAGAAAATGTCAGAATCATCAGGATACGTTGAAGCGTTCCAGAGTTATAACCTTATAAAGGGACAGTTGTCAGAATTGTAAAAATTGGCCCGGTCATTAACGTGCAAACCACCCTTTAGGGTTAGAGGGTTAAAAAAAAAATGTAAACTTTTAAAAAAAAAAAAAATATTTTAAAAATAACAAAAAAAATCAAAACATATTGTATCCATAAATAAATATTTGTAAGAAAAAAACAAACAAACCACAAAAGTACACATATTAGGTATCGCTGTGTCCACAATGATTCGACCTATACAACGGTCTGTCTATAAAACTGCTACTAGTTAACCCCTATAGCGAACACCATAAAAAAAATATAAAAAACAAGGCAAACAACGCTTTATCATCATACCACCGAACAAAAAGTGGTACAAAACATGATTAAAAAGATGGATATAAACATGGCACCACCGAAAAAGTTATCTTGCCCAGCAAAGTACAAGCCATCACACAGCTCCATCAGCTGAAAAATAAAAAAAGATATAGCTCTCGGAATAAAGCGATCCCAAAATAATTATTTTTTTTCTATAAAATAGTTTTTATTGTGTAAAAGTGCCAAAACGTAAAAAAATATAATTAAGGTATCGCTGTAATCGCACTGACCCAAAGACTGCCTTATCAATTTTTATCACACACGGAACGACATAATCCCCCCCAAAAAAAAATCCTGAATTGCTCGTTTTTGTTCATTCTGCCTCCCACAAATAGGAATAGAAACCGATCAAAAATGTCATGTGCCCAAAATCTTTACCAATAAAAATGTCACCTTGTCCAGCAAAAAACAAGCCCTCACATGACTATCTGGGCCAAAATATGGAAAAATTATAGGTCTCAAAATATGGTGATGCAAAAACAATTTTTTGCAATAGAAAGCGTCTTTTAATGTGTGACAGCAGCCAAACATACAGTGGGTACGGAAAGTATTCATACCCCATTCAATTTTTCACTCTGTTTCATTTCAGCCATTTGGTAAACTCAAAAAAGTTCATTTTTTTTCTCATTAATGTACACTCTGCACCCCATCTTCACTGAAAAAAAACAGAAATGTAGTAATTTTTGCAAATCTATTAAATAAGAAAAACAAATATCACATGGTCATAAGTATTCAGACCATTTGCTCAGTATTGAGTAGAAGCACCCTTTTGAGCTAGTATAACCATGAGTCTTCTTGGGAATGATGCAACAACTTTTTCACACCTGGATTTGGGGAACCTCTGCCATTCTTCCTTGCAGATCCCTCTCCAGTTCCGTCAGGTTGGATGGTGAACGTTGGTGGACAGCCATTTTCAGGTCTCTCCAGAGATGCTCAATTGAGTTTAGGTCAGGGCTCTGACTGGGCCAGTCAAGAATGGTCACAGAGTTGTTCTGAAGCCACACCTTTGTTATTTTAGCTGTGTGCTTAGAGTCATTGTCTTGTTGGAAGGTGAACCTTCGGTCAAGTCTGATGTCCAGAGGACTCTGGAAGAGGTTTTCATCCAGGATATGTCTGTACTTTGCCGTTTTCATGTTTGCTTCAATAACAATTAGTCGTCCTGTCCCTGCAGCTGAAAAACACCCCCATAGCATGATGCTGTCACCATGTTTCACTATTGGGATTGTATTGGGCAGGTGATGAGCAGTGCCTGGTTTTCTCCACACATACTGCTTAGAATTATCACCAAAAAGGTCTATCTTCATCTCATCAGACCAGAGAATCTTATTTCTCAATAGTCTGGGAGTCCTTCATATGCTTTTTAGCAAACTCTATGCAGGCTTTCATATATCTTGCACTGAGGAGAGACATCCGTTGGGCAACTCTGCCATAAAAGCCCAACTGGTAGAGCGCTGCAGTGATAGTTAACTTTGTGGAACTTTCTCCCATATCCCTACTGCATCTCTGGAGCTCAGCCACAGTGATCTTGGGGTTCTTCCTTACCTTGCTTACCAAGGTTCTTCTCCCACGACTGCTTAGTTTGGCTGGACGGCCAGGTCTAGGAAGACTTCTGGTGGTCCCAAACTTCTTCCATTTAAGGATTATGGAGGCCACTGTGCTCTTAGGAACCTTGAGTACTGCAGAAATTCTGTTGTAACCTTGGCAAGATCTGTGCCTTGCCACAATTCTGTCTCTGAGCTCCTTGGCCAGTTCCTTGTGACCATGTGATATTTCAGTATTTCTTTTTTATTAAATTTGCTAACATTTCTGCATTTGTTTTTTTTCAGTCAAGATGGGGTGGAGAGTGTACATTAATGTGAAAAAGAATGAACTTTTTTGAATTTACCAAATGGTTGCAATGAAACAGAGTAAAAAATGTAAAAGGGGTCTGAATACTTTCCGTACCCACTGTAAAAACCCAATATAAATCTGGTATCGCTGTAATCGCACTGACCCGAAGAATACAGTCACCTAATCACTTATACAGCACGAGGAACGGTGTGAAAAGATTAATAAAACCAATTCTTTACCTGCTGTTGATTTTTTCATTCTGCCTCCCAAAGATCGCAGTAAGGCTTGCCGCACATTTATCCTGCGATCTGCATTAAGCGCTTACACCGGGGTTTCCGTGTAAATCTCTGAAATATGTGATTCAGATGGAACCTCTGGCAGAAGATTCCCTATAATGAGGCAGATGAAGGCACTGTGAACGCTATCTGACCTGTGATCTGGCAGTGTCCGTCTTTTTAGGATTGCATAAAAGTGCTGTCGGTCAGTTTTGTGCACTTCTGAAAAGAAAGGACACCCTTGAACAGAAGCCAAATGGAGTCCAGAGTAACTCTGCTGCTTCATTATAGTGAATGGATCACTCAGGGATTCATCTGAATCATGTCACTCAGATTTAGATGGAAACCCCAAAGAAAGTGATCAGCGTAGAGTTCCAAATAAATGTGATCCCAAACATTATGTAATATGTTCCCAATAAAAGCTTCAACTCAATCCACAAAAAAGCAAGCCCTCACTCAGGTCTGTCATCTGTTAATGGAAATATAGGGGGCTTCCACGATACTAGTAGTACAAAGGCTCTGGAAAAGTGAAATGGCTCCTTAACCCTTCAAAAGAAATTCTTCAAATTCTGTGCTCCCAAATCCAAATGCCTCCTCCCTTCTAAGCCCTACAGCAGAGGTGTCAAACTGCATTCCTCGAGGGCCGCCAACAGGTCATGTTTTCAGGATTTCCTTGTGTTGCACAGGTGATAATTTAATCACCTGCACAGAATGATTCCAGCACCTTGTGGAATGCTAAGGAAATCCTGAAAACATGACCTGTTGGCGGCCCTCGAGGAATGCAGTTTGACACCTCTGCCTTACAGTGTACATAAACCACATATAGCATCCACATGTTTGGCATGTCTGAAGCTATAAGAGCCCACCTAACTTACGGGTGCATGTCTCCATAAGCACGGGCTGGGCATAACGTACTGGTGACTGCAGCGTACTGGTCACTATAGCTTACTGATCACTACAATGGCAGTTTACAATTTTAGTTTGGCAACATTCATTGCTGCTTGTTTCAGAAAAAATACAAATGGAGTCAAAATTGGCATTACACCTGTAAATAAATTCCCAAATGGGTAAAATTTTCAAACTTGGGTCACTTGAGGGGGGAAGTCCACAAACTCTTACAGGAAAATCTGCAATCCAGGAGGCAAATAGAGCTCGGTTCCTCCCGAGTCTTTCCATATGGCTAAATAGTACTGTGAAGCCACATATGGGGTATTCCAACATTCAGCAGAAATTGTGGGACAAATTAAGGTGCCATTTTTACCCACTTTTTGTGTGAAAACGTAAAATCTGGGGCTAAAACCACAATTTGATGGTAAAAATGTAGTTATTTTTTCTTTACTGCTCAATGATATAAAGTTCTTTGACACACCTGTGGTGTCAATATGATCAGAGCACCCCAAGATGAATTCATTAAAAGGTGTAGTTTGTAAAATGTGGTCACTTATGAGGGGGGGGTTTCTACTGTTCTGGCACCTCATGGGCTCTCCCAGTTAGTCATGGCACTTGCAAACCATAACAGCAAAATCTGGCGCTCCTTGCGTTCTGAGCTTTGCACTGTGCCTGAAAATATTTCCCGATTACATGTAGGATATTGGCGCACTCAAGAAAAAATGGACCTCAGTTTGTTGTAAAAAAAAAATTCTATTAGCACTTAGAAAAATTAATCTTGGGGCTAAAGCATGTTTGTGAGGAAAATGTGATTTTATCATTTTCATGGCTCAACGTTATAAACTTCTGTGAAGCAACTGGGAGTTCAAGGTGCTTACCGTGCATCTAAATATATTCCTTGAGGGGTCTTGTGTGTGTGTGTGTGTGTGTGGGGGGGGGGTGTTTCCACTGTTAAGGCACATGATCCCAGGAAATTTTACATTCCAAATTTCAATTACGGTCCTTCACTTTCGAGCCCTGCTGTGCGCCCAAAGAGTAGTTTTCTCCCTTATATGTGGTATCGGCATATTCACGAGAATTTGCACTACAAATTGTATGATGCAGTGTTTGCTGCTATAAAAATACAAAACTTGGGGCTGAAATAACATTTTCGTGAGGAAAACGTGATTTTATTATTTTCACGGCTCAACATTATAAACTTCTGTGAAGCACTTGGGGGTTCAAGGTGCTCACCACGCATCAAAATACGTTCCTTGAAGGGTCTAGTTTCCAAAATGGCGTCACTTGTGGGGGGATCTCCAAATGGGACACGACATCAGCTAATGATTCCAGGAAATTTTACATTCAAAAAGTTAAAAGATACTCCTTCCCTTCCGAGCCCTGCTTTGCGCCCAAAACAGTAGTATTCTCTCTCATATTGGGTATCGGCATACTCAAGAGAAATTGCACAACAAATTGTATGGTGCAATTTCTCCTGTTACCCCTATAAAAATGCAATTTTTGGGCTAAAAATATATTTGTGGAGAACATTTTTATTTTTAATTTTTACAGCTCAACATTATAAATTTCTGTAAAGCACCTGGGGGTTCAATGTGCTCACCACATATCTAGATCAGTTCCCTGAGGGGTTTAGTTTCCAAAATGGTGTCACTTGTGGGGGATTTTCACTGTTTAGGCACATCAGTGGCTCTCTAAACGCAACATGGCGTCCGGCAATTGTTACAGAAAATTTTGAATTCAAAAAGTGAAATGGTGCTCATTCACTTCCGAGCTCTGCAGAGCGCCCAGTGGTTTTCTCCCTCATATGGGATATTGGCATGCGCAGAAGAAATTTCACAACAAATTTTGGGGTACATTTTTTCCTGTTACCCTTGTCAAAATAAAAAAATGGATCTGAAATAAATTAATTCTGAAAAAAAGTTAAATGTTCATTTTTTTCCACATTCCAAAAATTCCTGTCAAGGTACCTGAAGGGTTAATAAACTTCTTGAATGTGGTTTTGAGCACCTTGAGGGGTGCAGTTTTTATAATGGTGTCACTTTTGGGTTGCTTCTATCATATAGACCCCTCAAATGTGATGTGTTTGCAAATTCTGTTGGAAAAAGGAAAAATAAAATTGCTGGTCAAATTTTAACCCTTATAACTTCCTAACGAAAAAAAAATATTGGTTCCAAAATTGTGTTGATATAAAGTAGACATGTGGGATATGTTATTTATTATCTATTTTGTGTGATATATCTCTGCTATTTAGGCTGCCGTCACACTAGCAGTATTTGGTCAGTATTTTACATCAGTATCTGTAAGCCAAAACCAGGAGTGGAACAATTAGAGGAAAAGTATAATAGAAACATATGCACCACTTCTGCATTTATCACCCACTCCTGGTTTTTGCTTACAAATCATGATGTAAAATACTGATCAAATACTGCTAGTGTGACAGCAGCCTTAAGGGCATGAAAATTGAAACTAGGAAAATTGCCATACTTCTGTTTTTTTCACAATTAAACGCAAGTCATACCTTAGAAATTTTACCACCATCATGAAGTACAATATGTCACAAAAAAAAACAATCTCAGAATCAACAGGATTGTTGAAACGTTTAAGAGTAATTACCTCATAAAATGACAGTGGTCAGAATTGTAAAAAATTGGCCTGGTCATTAATGTGCAAACCACTCTCGGGGGTAAAGAAGTTAAAATGGGTATTCCTATATCCAAGATCCTATCCCAGTATGTAGCACTTAAGGTACCGTCACACTAAACGATATCGCTAGCGATCCGTGACGTTGCAGCGTCCTCGCTAGCGATATCGTTTAGTTTGACACGCAGCAGCGATCAGGATCCTGCTGTGATGTCGCTGGTCGCTGAATAAAGTCCAGAACTTTATTTGGTCGTCCGATCGCTGTGTATCGTTGTGTTTGACACCAAAAGCAACGATACCAGCGATGTTTTACACTGGTAACCAGGGTAAACATCGGGTTACTAAGCGCAGGGCCGCGCTTAGTAACCCGATGTTTACCCTGGTTACCAGCGTAAAAGTAAAAAAAACAAACAGTACATACTCACCTGCGCGTCCCCCAGCCTCTGCTTCCTGACACTGACTGAGCTCCGGCCCTGAAGTGAAAGTGAAAGCACAGCGGTGACGTCACCGCTGTGCTGCTAGGGCCGGAGCTCAGTCAGTGTCAGGAAGCAGAAGCTGGGGGACGCGCAGGTGAGTATGTACTGTTTGTTTTTTTTACTTTTACGCTGGTAACCAGGGTACACATCGGGTTACTAAGCACGGCCCTGCGCTTAGCAACCCGATGTTTACCCTGGTTACCCGGGGACCTCGGCATCGTTGGTCGCTGGAGAGCGGTCTGTGTGACAGCTCTCCAGCGATCAAACAGCGACGCTGCAGCGATCAGCATCGTTGTCGCTATCGCTGCAGCGTCGCTTAATGTGACGGTACCTTTACTAGTAAATTAGGGAGACAAAAACCGCATATAGAGTCTTATCCTCAGATTAAGTGTTTTTAAACAGGGAGCTGCTCACCTGATGGTGTAAAGCAAAAGTGTGTGCGTATCGGCTGCTGCAGATCCACGGGCCACCCACGTGACCTTCTCAGAGACGTTGTACAGGATAGTTTGTGGATTAAGTCCGCTCTGCCACAATAATACAGATTCGAAGCTAATGAAAAACTCTGGTGGTTTATTCAACGCGGTTCAAGGTCTATCTGACCCCTTCATCAGGAAATTACCACAAAGACTACCATGTAGTATGTAGCATGTGTAATAATAATGATATTAGGAAATACCTCCAAATAGAAATGTAATACAGTGTTTCTAATTTACTATGCAGCTTACTTCATGTGCAGGACCTTAAGTATCCATCGTTATGACCACTCATATAGAGACAGCCAGTTTCTAGTGGTCATAACCATGGATACCTATGGTCCACCAAGCCTGCACATGAGGAAAGAGACTTCGTGAATCAGAAAAACTATACTACATTTCTAATTGGAGGTACTTGCTAATATTATTATTATTACACCTACTATATATTTGGAAAGGACCTTGGAGATGGGAATACACCTTTTTAAGTGGTTAATATATGAAGGGGTGCCCAAAAAAAGAGAATTACTTATTTGCACTGTTTTTTTCAAGATAACGTCTTGAGAACATTAATCACCTTCAAAACACTGTCCATTAGATGATATGCAATTGTCCCAATGTTTTTTCACTGTTCAAAATTTTTTTTTATATTTTTCTGAACTAATGCTGTTAAGTGCCTTCAGCTATTTTTTCTTAACCTCTTCAACGTCCTGAAAACGCTTTCCCTTTAGGTTTTCCTTCACAAGAATATGTCGCAGGGGGCAAGGCCGTGCGAGGTAGGGGGGTGACCCTGATTTCTTTGTCAAAAGTCATCATAGGGGATGGATCTTGGTATTACACCTATGATCTTGAAAAGGATTAATGTTTTCAAGATGTTATCTTGAATAAAAAAAGTTTTAATTAAGTAATCCTTGTTATGTTGGTGTACCCCCTCATATTCTTTCCTCTTGTTCTTGAATATTTACATAGAATGAATAAAAAGGAACAAAGGATATACAACACACAAAATCTTTGAAAGAAAAACAAACATTTTTGGGATTTGTACACATCATAATGGTTTGATGTGCAAAGAAATGTAATATGTATTTTTCTTCAGTTCCTTTTATCATCAATTTTAAATAAGTGATTAAAAGGCAAATACCCATTGTAAAGTCTTTAGTAGACATGTGGTGTTTTGTGGTATTTAATGGCCCAATGATAATTAAATGAAGTCATAAATGGACAGATAATTTTAGGATTCTCATGGCTACAAGTTAATCAGCAGTCACTATGTATCACTCTGTACATCAATGCTACAGTCTTCAGTAATTAAAAAGCTTGTTGTGGTCTTGTAAGGGAAAGACGTGATTAACCAAGTAGAACAACAGCTTTTCTACTGACTAAGAACTGATCAACTAAATCAACAATCTTACAGAATGAGGAGGCATTAGAAAGATTTACCCAGGCAGAATATATAGGAACGATTTACAGTAGTTACCGTAATTAATTAAAGGGGTTCTTTGAACAAATAATAATAACTGCTCACGGTCTGGATGGACTACAATAAGGCATTTGATGCAATGGCTCACGGCTCAATCATCAAATGTTTAGAATCATCTGGATTCAGCAAAAATATTTGCACATGAAGGCAATGACACTGGAAGACAACACTGATGAAATTAAAACTATGGACTAGACATCATCCGGAGGGTATCTTCCAATCTGACTACTTGTCACCCGTAGGAGATAAACAAAATGAGCATATAGCCTTATGGGTATATGCACATTTTGTTTAAACTTACTTACAGCACAATATTTACTCATTTTGTTTGCATCTTAGGTTTTGTCTGTTAAATGGCCAGTGTGAACAAGCTCTTATACTATGCATGCATACCAACTTATACTCGGGCTCATTTCTTTGGAAATCTTCATCATCCCTGCTGTTCATCATTGCCATGATTCCACTATCAATCTAGGCTACCAAATCTGCAAGAACCCAGAGAGGATTTCACATACTTATAAATGGAAGATTTGAAGTACATTGCAGAAAATCTGTTCCTGAAATCCAATTGATAACCAATACTGTGAGACTATTCCATACAGATATGTTCATGAAATTTTGCCTTGAAAAATGTGCCATTTTGGTTATAAAGATATCTGTGGTCTTTGTCCACATGCCATCCGTATGTACGTATGTGACATCTATGTGTCCGTGTTTCACGTACCGGTGCCTTGGAAAAACAGTATAGTTAGCGCTGTTCCCTGGCACCACGAGCTGTAGGCAGCTCTCATCATTGTCGCTGTGATCAGCGCGACCAGGAGAAAATGATGTGAAATGTATTCAGTAACAGTTGTGCAACTACTATGTAAAATAAAGAATTAACTTTAATTGTGCTCCAGCACAATTTTCATAACCAGCAGAGGGAAGGCCCACAGCTGGGAGCTGATGTTAATAATCTGGTACAACGGACAATAAGAGCAAACTGATTATATCTAAAAGATATCATATCATTTTATTATATCATAGAAAAGTCACAACAATATATAGAACACCAAAAAACAATGCAGACTGTTATGAACCCCACCCACACCTATCCCCACCCCACATATACACTTCAGTCCCTGGAAAAATAAATAAATAAAGGTCTAAAGACCGTAACTCAGGGAAAAGATAGTGCGTCCAAACATGGACGTCAGGGAAGCAGCATGCATGAACCAGATGATCGGGAATAAAGTTACACCCATCTATTTAACATCTAAGGTGCAATAGTGCATGGCAAGAAATGCAGCACTTACCAACAGATGAGTGGAAACAAGGAGGGGGGTGGATGGAGGGTCCCGACGCACATTTCGCGGCAGCTAGAGGCCGCTTTCTCAAGGGAGTGTGTCTCAGGTCCCCGCAGGACCTTCTAATAACCCCATGAACTTAGTCACATGGCCTGAAATGGCCAATCAGGACGGCTAGAGTCAATGGGAGGAGCTAACAAATACATGCTCCAAGGGATTTATGGTCCTGTTGAAACAAATGAATCATGAATCACTGATGTCCATTGAAACTGAAATTGATGGCCTGCAAGTCACCTTGCAAAAAAATATGACAGCGGAGGCCCTCAAAAATTTCAATGATGAGGTTGATCGTGAACTGCAAAAATGGGCGAACGATATTCAGTCTACTAAAGTAAAAAAATTTAAGAGAGACATTCAAGACAAACAACAGTGTCGCGTGTATAGATGGCGAAATTCTTTTGGACGATCCCGTTCTCGCTCTAGGAATGTATCATATTCTCAGTCTAGATCCACCTCACGTTCAAATAGATCCACTCATGAGGACGACAAAATGCCTCGGGGCACACAGTCTGGTGGTATCTCGACTACTGAGCCAACTAATCAAAGGATTGCTACCAGACAATTCACCAAAACCAAAAACTCTGGGGGCAGGGCTCCCCAGGCTGGCCCTCAGGGTGGCCTACAGGTATTGAACCTTTCATCTCATTCACTGACTATGAAACAATTAGAGGTTTTAAGTAAGGGCCTAACCTTCTCTCCCACTAATCCTTTCAATTACTTTGTAGCGTTAAAGGATTTGCACCTCTTTTCTCGTAAATTGATCCTGAGAAAGCTTCACAGCAAAAAAGTACATCAGAGACCATGAGTGAGGTGGAAATGAACACCCTTCGTGATCTGGAGGATCTTCTTGGGGAACAAGACAGTCCATGTGCAAGTAGGTTTCCCCCGTCCATCATGCCTGGGTCCACTAGTTTCCCCCCCTTGTCTGAGTTGAAATGTTGAAATTTTTACAAAATTGGTTAGTCACGATTTTAAGAAACTTTCGTGAAGGCGCAGATGCGACAACCTAAGCGACAAACAGCGTCAAGCTATTACAGAACTACAATCTTTTAAGGACGTTGTTTTCAAGCCAGCAGACAAGGGGGGAACATAGTTGTTTGGCCTTGTGAGAAGTATGAGTAAGAGGCCTTTCGACAGTTAAGAGATTCTACAACATATTGCAAATTGTCGTTTATCCCTATGACCTCCTATGCTCGTGAACTCCAGGCAATTTTGGTTAAAGCCCTTGAGACTAACATCATCACTAAAAGAGTGTTTGATGGGTTAATGGTTAGGTCTCCAAAAGTACCCACGTTTTATTTGTTACCCAAAATCCACAAGGATGCCCTCGACCTCTCGGGGCGTCCTATCGTGTCCGGAATAGGGGGCATTTGTGACTTTGCATGTCAGTTCATAGATTTTTACCTGAATCCCCTTGTGGAATCATTGCCCTCCTATATCCGCGACATGACGGATGCCCTGAAGCGGGTTGATGGCATCCTTGTGGATAATAGTACCCTCCTCGACACTATTGACGTCGAGAGTCTGTATACTTGCATTGACCATACGCAGGGCCTGGAGGCTGTTCGTCTCTTCCTGGGGACCTCCGACCTGGACGGCTCTCTATGTGGTTTAATCCTCGAGCTGCTGGGCTATGTCCTATCCCACAACTTTTTTGTCTTTAAAGACAATTTCTATTTACAGAAGCGGGGCACAGCCATGGGGAAGGCCTGTGCGCCCTCGTATGCAAATCTCTTCCTGGGTGCCTGGGAGAGATGCATATTTGGCGACGGGGGCCCACCGGCCGCCTCCCATGTGCTGTGCTGGTACCGCTATATTGATCACATCATTATGTTGTAGGATGGGTTGGCCTGCCAGCTCGAGGATTTTATGAGGATATTGAATGACAATATCTTCAATATTCGACTTACATATGTCTTTGATGATAGGAGGGTTGACTTCTTGGACGTCCGCCTTGAGGTCAATAGTGACAGGTGCATCCAGACGGACGTATTCAGGAAGCCTACCTCTGTCAATTCTCTATTACATGCGTCTTCAGCTCATCATTCGTCCACTGTGAGAGCCCTCCCGGTCGGACAGTTCGTTAGGATGCGGCGAATGTGCTCTACTGACTCTAAATTTGAGGCACAGGCCTCAGACCTTAAACAACGCTTTCTAGCTCGAGGCTATAGCCGTAGATGTATCAAAACTGGGTATGATCGTGCAAGGAAAACCTCATGTACTAGTTTGCTACATCCAGTGAAGAGATGCAAAAGTGTAGGTAGGGATGGACCTATTCGGTTCATCTCTACCTACAATCACGAATGGCACAACATGTGTGCCATTCTAAACAAACATTGGCCTGTTTTGGGAGTTGATCCCGCCCTGAGGGCCTCCCTGGGCAGCTTTCCTTTGATGACCCCTAAAAAATCCAAAAATCTTCGTGACTTGCTGGTTAGGAGCCACTATGTTCCGGCTCCCAGCAATCCCTTTTGCACTAGTGGTCAGTTTGGATCTTTTTCATGCGGGCACTGTCTTGCCTGCGCCAATGTCCTATGCTGTTCTACCTTTGCCTCATCAGATGGGTCAAGGGAATTTAAAATCAGACAATGTATCTCTTGTGGTACTTCTAATGTTATATACTATGCCACCTGTTCGTGCCCCAAAATATATGTGGGCCTTACCACAAGAGAATTTAGAATACGGGTACGTGAACATGTGCGGGGCATTGGCGCGGCAAAGTGTCCGATACTTCGGAATTGGATACTATTCCTCGTCATTTCAAGTTACATCACAATTGTGACGCCAGTATTTTGAAAGTGAGGGGGATTGATGCCCTCCATCTTGGTATAAGAGGGGGTGACAATAAAAAACTTCTTGCCCAAATTGAGACAAGGTGGATCGTCCAATTAGATACCATGATACCGAAAGGCCTCAATGAATATTTAAGCTTTGCCCCTTTTTTGTAGTCCTCCTGATATTTGGTTTCCTAGACTCCTGTTCCCACATGCCCCCATGTTTATCAACCCCGTGGATGTGTTTTTAACTTTTTTAATTTTATTTTTTTATTTAGTGTTTGTGACTCTGCTGATTTATTGCGCCCCCGTATTTTCTCCTACTGGGCCCCCCTTTGGGACTGAAAATGACCCCGGACTTCATCTCATTATATGGGAAAATTTACAGCCATCTCAGCGACTTTGGATGATTTCAACTTTTGTAATTTGTATATATTTTGTGATGTTATAGTTATATGCAGCCATGTTGTTACACAGCAATTTTTTTTTTTTCTTTTCATCCAGTTAATTGTCCTCATACATGCTCTCATGGCTGTGCGCATTGCACTGCGACCTATTGTTTCCTGTCTGCGGGTGGGCGTCTTTACGGTGTGTGCACCGCTTGGTGGGCTCTCCCCTGGTGTGTGTGCACTTCTCGTGACGCCCTATCTGCAGTTCAGGACCTGACGGCCGCAGTGCGCATGTGCCGACTCTAGCCATCCTGATTGGCTGTTTCAGGCCATGTGACTAAGTTCATGGGGTTATTAGAAGGTCCTGCAGGGACCTGAGACACACTCCCTTGAGAAAGCGGCCTCTAGCTGCCGCGAAACGTGCGTCGAGACCCTCCATCCACCCCCTCCTTGTTTCCACTCATCTGTTGGTAAGCGCTGCATTTCTTGCCATGCACTATTGCACCTTAGATGTTAGATAGACGGGTGTAACTTTATTCCCGATCATCTGGTTCATGCACGCTGCTTCCCTGACGTCCATGTTTGGGCACACTATCTTTTCCCTGAGTTACGGTCTTTGGACCTTTATTTATTTATTTATTTTTCCAGGTACTGAAGTGTATATGTGGGGTGGGGATAGGTGTGGGTGGGGTTCATAACAGTCTGCATTGTTTTTTGGTGTTCTATATATTGTTGTGACATTTTACCTTTTCTATGATATAATAAAATGATATGATATCTTTTAGATATAATCAGTTTGCTCTTTTTGTCCTCCTGCTGTTATCTGATACTGTTTGGAGCTGATTTTTGATTTGGGTTTGCAGGCACATATTCTCTGCCACCCTGGTCTCCAAGTATGTACATTGGATTTTGGTTGCTACAACGGACAATACCCCATAAAGTTCCCAGGCTATTTGTAACAGCTCACAGCTGTTTGCTTAGCCTTTCCTGGTGAATTTACATGGAACCCCAGAAAAAAAATGATGTGGGGTCACCCTATAAATTCAAACCAGCAAAGGCTAAGAAGACATCTGTGGGTTGATATTAACCCCTTAAGCTCCAAGGGTGGTTTGCACGTTAATGACCGGGCCAATTTTTACAATTCTGACCACTATCCCTTTATGAGGTTATAACTCTGGAACGCTTCAACGGATCCCAGTGATTCTGACACTGTTTTCTCGTGACATATTGTACTTCATGATACTGGTAAAATTTCTTCGATATATCTTGCGTTTATTTGTGAAAAAAACGGAAATTTGGCAAAAATTTTGAAAATTTTGCAATTTTCCAAATTTATTTTTTATGCCCTTAAATCACAGAGATATGTCACACAAAATAATTAATAAGTAACATTTCCCACATGCCTACTTTACATCAGCACAATTTTGGAACCAAAGTTTTTTTTGTTAGGGAGTTATAAGGGTTAAAAGTTGACCAGCAATTTCTCATTTTTACAACACCAATATTTTTTAGGGACCACATCACATTAGAAGTCATTTTGAGGGGTCTATATGATAGAAAATAACCAAGTGTGACACCATTCTAAAAACTGCACCTCTCAAGATGCTCAAAACCACATTCAAGAAGTTTAGTAACCCTTCAGGTGTTTCACAGGAATTTTTGGAATGTTTAAAAAAAAATGAACATTTAACTTTTTTTCACAAACAATTTACTTCAGCTCCATTTTGTTTTATTTTACCAAGGGTAACAGGAGAAAATGGACCCCAAAAGTTATTGTACAATTTGTTCTGAGTAATCTTATACCCCATATGTGGGGGTAAACCACTGTGGGTGCATGGCAGAGCTCGGAAGGGAAGGAGCGCCATTTGACTTTTCAATGCAAAAGTGAATGGAATTGAGATGGGACGCCATGTTGCGTTTGGAGAGCCCTTGATGTGCCTAAACATTGAAACCCCCCATAAGTGACTCCATTTTGGAAAGTAGACCCCCTAAGGAACTTATCTAGATGTGTTGTGAGAACTTTGAACCCCCAAGTGTTTCACTACAGTTTATAACGCAGAGCCGTGAAAATAAAAAATCATTTTTTTTCCACAAAAATTATTTTTTAGCCCCGTTTTGTATTTTTCCAAGGGTAACAGGAGAAATTGGACCCCAACTGTTGTTGTCCAATTTGTCCTTCCTGAGTATGCTAATACCCCATATGTCGGGGTAAACCCCCTGTTTTGGCGCATGGGAGAGCTCGGAAGGGAAGGAGCACTGTTTTACTTTTTCAACGCAGAATTGGCTGGAATTAAGATTGGACACCATGTCGCGTTTCGAGAGCCCTGATGTGCCTAAACAGTGGAAACTCCCAATTCTAACTGAAACCCTATCCCAAACACACCCCTAACCCTAATCCCAACCATAACCCTATCCACACCCCTAACCCTGACACACCCCTAACCCTAATCCCAACCGTAAATGTAATCCAAACCCTAACTTTAGCACCAACCCTAACTTTAGCCCCAACCCTAACCCTAACTTTAGCCCCAGCCCTAACCCTAGCCCTAATGGGAAAATGGAAATAAACACATTTAAAAAAAAAAATAAATAAGTTTCCCTAACTAAGGGGGTGATGAAGGGGGGTTTGATTTACTTTTGTAGTGGGTTTTTTATGATTGGCAACTGTCACACACAATAAAAGACGCTTTTTATTGCGAAAAATATTTTTTGCGTTACCACATTTTGAAACCTATAATTTTTCCATATTTTGGTCCACAGAGTCATGTTAGGTCGCGTTTTTTTGCGGTACGACTTGGCGTTTTTATTGGTACCATTTTTGGGCATGTGACATTTTTTGATCGCTTTTTATTCCGATTTTCGTGAGGTAGAATGACCAAAAACCAGCTATTCATGAATTTCTTTTGGGGGGGCGTTTATACCGTTCCACGTTTGGTAAAATGGATAAAGCAGTTTTATTCTTCGGGTCAGTACGATTACAGCGATACCTCACTTACATATTTTTTTTATGTTTTGGCGCTTTTATACGATAAAAACTATTTTATAGAAAAATAATTATTTTTGCATCGCTTTATTCTGAGGACTATAGCTTTTTTATTTTTTTGCTGATGATGCTGTATGGCGGCTCGTTTTTTGCAGGACAAGATGACGTTTTCAGCGGTACCATGGTTATTTATATCCGCCTTTTTGATCGCATGCTATTCCACTTTTTGTTCGGCGGTATGATAATAAAGCGTTATTTTTTTGCCTTTTTTTTTACGGTGTTCACTGAAGGGGTTAACTAGTGGGACAGTTTTATAGGTCAAAAAAAAGGGGAGAAGCCAGTGAAGTGCTGGTTTGGCAGTGTGGAAGCCAGATCTGAAATGTCCGCACAGGACCTGATCGGCTTTTACCTGCGCTTGCCTTTCGCGGCACCAAGGGAGTGATTCTGATATGCTCCAGGTACAGCTTGCATGTTATGGTATGTTATTTAATGTGGTCTTTCCTTTTTTTTTCTCACTCTTAATACATGTAGGAGGCCGTAATGGCACAATGTAAATAAAATACGTAGAGTAGGACTGCCCCATTATGAGAATGCCGTGAAGTGGCGGGGTAGCTCAAAGAATTGATCAATTGTTTGCTAAATGTCTCATATTTGAAATACAGATAGAATTTAGTATGTGCATGTGCACCTTATGTATTGTGTCCTGACCTTAAGCAGTGCTGACTTCTCCCTTTTTTTAGTTTTATAGGTCGGGTCGTTATGGACGCTGTGATACTAAATATGTGTACTTTTATTTTTTTTTTATTTAAAGAGATGTATTAATGGGAACAATATATATATATATATATATATATATATATATATATATATATATATATATATATATATATATATATATATATATATATATTACACATTTAAATTTTTTTTTTTTTTTTTACATTTTTAGCTTGTCCTGTTATGATCCTTAGTGGCTGAGGATCACCGAATGGACTAGCTAAGTTATTGAACATAGAACAAGCTCTAGGGAGGTGGTAACTGGACTGACCGCAACCTGATCCTAACCAAACACACTAAAGGTAGCTGGTGAACGTGCCTAAATTCCTGGACGTCTCGACGCAGCCTGAGAAACTTGCTACCCCTATAGAGAAAGTAAGACCTCACTTGCCTCAGAGAAATGACCCCAAAGATATAGGAAGCCCCCAACAAATAATAAAGGTGAGGTAAGGGGAAAATATAAACGTAGAAATGAAAACAGATTCAGCAAATGAGGCCCACTAATACTAGATAGCAGAAGACAGACAGGGAACTGTGCGGTAAGTAAAAAACCCTATACAAAAAATCTACGCTGAGAATACAAGAACCCCCACACCAACTAACGGTGTGAGGGGAGAAACTCAGCCCCCTAGAGCTACCAGCAAGCAAGGAAATCACATATTAGCAAGCTGGACAAGGACAAATAAATAACCAAGAAACATATTGAACACTGATGAGCAAAAAATAACCAAACAGAAACTTAGCTTCTCTTGGCGAGACAGATGATGAAGGAATTCAGGAGAGATCAAAATAGCACTGAATACATCGACAGCAGGCAACCACTGAAAGTCCAGGTGAGCTAAATAGGAAACCAGCTAACAGATAATGAGACAGCTGAACCAGCCTCAGACCTGCAGAATGACACAAAGAGCCACCAGAGGGAGCCCAAAGACAGCACTCACACAGTACCACTTGTGACCACAAGAGGGAGCCCAAAAACAGAGTTCACAACATTGTCCCACTTGACACACTTTGCAGAGCACTGTGTCAGATCAGCCATCTGACATGCAGGGCTCCTGGCTTACCAGCGCCTGCTCTGAGCAGGCACTTGGTATGTCACCTCCCTGCAGGAACCGGAAGTAGCCCCGCGGCCATTTTAGATCCGGGGCCTGCAGTGAGGAGACGCTCGGTACAAGGTGAGCACATCGCCTTGTACCAATCGTCTCAGGGAAGCAAGCAGTATGCACCCTCCCTGCGCGATGCTTCCCTGTACCGCCAGAACACTGCGATCATGTTTGATCGCAGTGTGCCGGGGGTTAATGTGCCAGGGGTGGTCCGTGACCGCTCCTGGCACATAGTGCCGGATGTCAGCTGCGATAGTCAGCTGACACCCGGCCGCGATGGCGAGGCCGATCGCATATGACGTACTATCCTGTCACTGGGAATTAAGTTCCAGGTCACCTTGACGGGATAGTACGTCATATGGGATTAAGGGGTTAAAAGCCTGGGAAGGGGTCAGAAATATTGCCTTCCCCCCCGGCTACCAACATCATCCCTCAGCAAACCCAGAAATGGAGCAGCCATGTGACACACCAAAGCTGGTGCTTAGCTTAGCTCGTCGCGGCTGTTGCAAGTGGGGTAATAGGGTTGATGTTACCTTATTGTCAGGTGACGAAGCCAAGGGGTTAGTAATGGAGAGGCATCTATAAGATACCCTCATTACTAACCCCATAGTAAGTTTTGAAATAAACAGACAGCAAGAATAGAATATTTTTTTGAAATAAAAATCAACACCTTTTAACACATTTATTTAAAAACAAAAAACAAAGTTATACTCACCTTTCGCCTTATCCATTGAAGCACTTGTCCCCTGTAAAAAATAAAATAAACAACCATATACCTTACCAGTCCAAAGTGAAGATTAGAAACACTGTCACATGCCATAATCCATCTCTGCAGTATCTTGTTTACAACCTGAACTGTGGCATGATGCAACCGATCACTCTGAAAATCAGGATACAATGATCTGCTGTGAGCGCAGTTCACTGTGAGTGGCCCAATTACCTCAAATAAATCACCACAAGCAACATGAGAAAATATCATGATGCTCAGTGATCCCACTGAGGTCACTACAGTTCATCAGGCTGGCTCACAGTGAAGTGAGCCTGGGAACGCACCTTCAGTGACTTGTAGAAACCTCTATGATGTCACCAACAGTCACTTAAGCTTGCAGCACCTCATTGTCTAATGGTTTTCAACCGATGGATTACGGCATGGGACAGTATTGCTAATCTTCACGTATTGTTACTCTTCACGTCGGACATGTGAGGGATATGGTTGTTTATTTAATTTTTTTGTACAGGGGACAAGGGCTTCAGTGGATTGGGCAAAAGGTGAGTATAATGGTTGTTTATTATTTTCTGTCTTTTACAGGGAACAAGGGCTTCAATAGAATAGGAGTAAGGTGAGTATAACTTTGTTAAATAAATGTGTAAAACAGGGTGTTGATTTTTATTTCAATTAAATAATTTTATTATTGCCGTGTGTTTCTTAAACAATTTACTATGGGATTAGTAATAAGGGCATCTTATAGATGCCTTTCCATTACCAACACCTTGGCTTCATGTCACTTGACAATACAATGGTGACATCAACCTCAACCCCATTACCCCACTTGCCACAGCAAGAGGGACAAGCGAAGCTAAGGCCTCTTTCACACTTATCTTTTTGAAGACGCTGCAATGCGTCATTCTGTGCAAAAAACGCATCCTGCAAAGTTGCCCGCAAGATACGTTTTTTGCACACAGACTTGTATGACCGACACATCGCGACGTATGGACACACGTTCCATATGTCGTGCACTGGATGCGTCTATAAATGGCGGACCGTCGTCACAAAAAGTTCAATGTAACCTTTTTTTGTGCAACGGGTCCGCCATTTTCGACCGCGCATGCACGGCTGAAACTAAGCCCCCACCTTCCTGGACTGCAGAATGGGCAGCGGATGCGTCCATCCGTTGCCCACGTCGTTCAGAGAATTCACAATGTCCATCGGTACGTCAGCCCGACGCATTGCGACGGGCCCAATACCGACGGAAATGTGAAAGAGGCCTAATCGCCAGCTTTGGCGTATCGTATGGATGCGCCATTTCTGGGGCGGATAAGGGCTGATATTGGTAGCCTTGGGTGGGGGGAGGGATATTTCTGACCTCTTCCACGGCTATTAATATGAACCCACAGTTGTCTGTTTAGCTTTTGAAAGTTTGAATTTATAGAAGGACCCTACGTCATTTTTTTTCTGGGTTCGCCGTAAATTCACCAGGAAACAGCTGTGAGCTGTTATTAATAGTCTGGAAACCTTATTGGGTATTGTCCCTTGTCCCAGATTATTAACATCAACCTCCAGCGGCAGGCTTTCCCTCTGCTGGTTAAGAAAATTGTGAAGGAACCTGCACCGTTTTTTATTTTTTTATTTAATTCTTTATTTTACACAGGAGATACAAAGCTGCTGCTGAATACAAGTCCCATCATTGTGCTGATCACAGGGAGACCAGACGACAATGATGAGTGATGCCCTCAGCAGCCTACACCTGTGAGCAGTGCAAACTGTACTGCTTTTCCCTGGCGCTGGTGGCTGAATACAATTCCCATCATTGTCTCCTAGTCGCGCTGATCTTGGCACGATCAGGAAACAATGATGAGAGCTGCTTTCAGTCGCTGGCGCCTGGGAACAGCGCAAACTTTACTGCTTCTTCCCAAGCGCTGGTACGTGGCACGCTGAAGACACATGAATGTCATCTGTGTGTCATCAGTGTGCACGTGTGCTGCATGCATTTTGTCCGTGCTGTGCAAAAAACCCTGACATATCTGTGGGTTTTTCACATGGACAAACAGTCCATGTGAAAAATCTGACATGTGTGCACCACCATTGAAAACAATGGGTGTACATATGTCCGTATTTGCAAACCTTAAAAAACAGACTGCATACGGACATACAAAATGGATGTGAAGAAGGCCTAAGACATACTGCTGAAGTAGTCAACTGGACTCAAGTGGAGTTGGACAATTTTGACAAAAAAAAATTACAAGTTTATTATTCACTATGCTTCATGTGAAATACTGTGAGACTTTCGAATACATATGGACAAAGTGCTGTCCCATAACACACCATCGTTGATAAAATGAGGGTGTGGATTGTCGACAGCAATATCTCACTAAAATTACCAAGGCCTGAAAACTGAAACTGAAAGACTTTGGCTCACTGGGAGCTATTCTTAAAAACCTTGAGAAGCATTTAAAACTCAATGTTAATAAACTCATCATCAGTCAGATAGCCTCTCTGTACAGAGCTGCATACACCTTACACCCATACATTACAACATCCCAGGTTCTCAGGATGAACCTGATGTGCAACGAAGGTTAACCTCTCTATATTGAAATGACAGTTATATACAGTGGGTACAGAAAGTATTCAGACCCCTTTCAATTTTTCACTATGTTTCATTGCAGCCATTAGGTAAATTTAAAAAAAAAATTTTTCACATTAATGTCTGCACCCCATCTTCACTGAAAAAAAACAACAAATTTAGAAATGTTTGCATATTTATTAAAAAACAAAAACTGAAATATCACATGGTCATAAGTATTCAGACCATTTGCTCAGACACTCATATTTAAGTCAAATGCTGTCCCATTCTCTTGAGATCCTCCTTGAGGTGGTTCTACTCCTTCATTGGAGTCCAGCTGTATTTAAACTGATAGGACTTGATTTGGAAAGGTGTGTACCTGTCTATATAAGTAGTGATGAGCGAGTGTACTCGTTGCTCGAGATTTCCAGAGCACGCTCGGGTGTCCTCCGAGTATTTTTTAGTGCTCGGAGATTTAGTTTTCATCGCCACAGCTGAATGATTTACATCTGTTAGCCAGCTTGATTACATGTGGGGGTTGCCTAGCAACCAGGCAACCCCCACATGTACTTATGCTGGCTAACAGATGTAAATCATGCAGCTGCATCAACAAAAACTAAATCTCCGAGCACTTACAAAAACTTGGAGGACACCCGAGCGTGCTCTGGAAATCTCGAGCAACGAGAATACTTGCTCATCACTATTATAAGACCTCATAGCTCACAGTGCATGTCAGACCAAATGAGAATCATGAGGTCAAAGGAACTGGCTAAGGGGCTCAGGATTGTGACAGAATTGTGGCAAGGCACAGATCTGGCCAAGGTTACAAGAATTTCTGCAGTACTCAAGGTTCCTAAGAGCACAGTGGCCACCATAATTTTTTGCTCCCCTCCTTCCCAGAGCCATAACTTTTTTATTTTTCCGTCAATATGGCCATGTGAGGGCTTATTTTTTTCGGGACGAGCTGTACTTTTGAACGACATAATTTGTTTTAGCAGGTCATGTACTAGAAAACGGGAAAAAAATTCCAAGTGCGGTGAAATTGCAAAAAAAGTGCAATCCCACATTTTTTTTGCTTGGCTTTTTTGCTAGGTTCACTAAATGCTAAAACCGACCTGCCATTTTGATTCTTCAGATCATTACGAGTTCATGTTTCAGGTTATTTTTTATCTAAGCGGTGAAAAAAAAATACCAAACATTATTAAAAAAAATAAAAATAAAAAATATTGTGCCATTTCCCGATAACCGTAGCGTCTCCATTTTTCATGATCTGGGGTCAGGTGAAGGCTTATTTTTTGCACGCTGAGCTGACGTTTTTAATGATACCATTTTGGAGAAGATACGTTCTTTTGATCGCCCATTATTGCATTTTAATGCAATTTCGCAGTGACCAAAAAAACGTAATTCTGGCTTTTCAAAATTTTTCTCGCTACGCCGTTTAGCGATCAGGTTAATCCTTTTTTTTTTATTGATGGATCGGTCGATTCTGAATGCGGCGATACCAAATATGTGTATATTTGATTTTTTTATTGTTTTATTTTGAATGGGGTGATTTAAACTTTTATATTTTTGTTATTTTTTTCATATTCTTTTAAACTTTTTTTTTTTTTTTACTTTTGCCATGCTTCAATAGCCTCCATGGGAGGCTAGAAGCTGGCACAACTCGATCACCTCTGCTACATAGGAGCAAAGCTCAGATTGCCATCCAATCCATTACCCGCCTATCAGGATGAATTAATCTCTATTTTGGAAGAAGCAGTATACAAAGGGACAATCCTGAAACAAGTCTTGGAGACCGTGCGGAATATTGAACCAAAATTGCCAACTTTCTATATAATCCCAAAAATTCACAAAGATCCGGTCAATCCCCCAGGAAGACCAATTGTGGCAGGCAATGATGGCCTTTGCGAGATTATGTGTGACACCCTGGACTATTTTTTTATTTTTTTTTTAAACAGTTGGTTGTCAGTGAGACGTCGTATATCAGGGACACCACGTCTGCCTTGCAAAGATTAGATAATATGTATTTGGCAGATAACATGATGATGGTCACGGCAGACATGGAGTCCCTGCATACTTCGATTAGACATAGGGACAGGCTTGGCAGCTGCATCATGGTATCTCAAAATGAGTAATCTTGACGCACGATTGGTGGATCATCTTCTTGTTTTGTTGGAATTTATTTTGACCCACCATAGTTTTATTTTTAACCACAATTTTTTTTTATAAAAGCAAGAGACTGCGATGGGGGCTTCCTGTGCGCCCTCGTACGCAAATTTGTTCTTGGGCGCATGGGAAAGGGGATTTTTTCTAGTAACCCAGTCCCGGGCACAGAGAACATACCTCATTGGATGCACTACATTGAAGATGTGTGGTTCATCTGGGAAGGCTCGAGACAGGATCTAGATTCCCTCAAGACAAAGTTTAATCAAAACAACCTCAATACAAAATTGACTTATAAAGTGGGTAGGGAGTTAGACTTCTTGGATAATCAGATCAAAACCTCATCCTGTGGAAATCTTAACAACAGAGGTCTTCAGAAAGCCGACGGCAACTAACACCTTGCTGCATGTCACGTCTTCACACCCAATGTCCACTATTAGAGGCATAGCAACGGACCAGTTTTTGAGAATAAAGCGTATCTGTTCAGATAATTACACCTTTGAACAGCAAGCCAGGGACTTGAGGAGAAGATTTGGTGACAGAGGATACAGTAAAAAAATAATAAGTGATGGCTATCACCGTGCAAAACATATCCCTAGAAATGAATTATTGTATAAGAACAAACCCAAAGACAAAGGTGAAGAAAGCAATGTTCGCCTTATTGCGACGTATAATAGTCAAAGGACTGAATTTCGGGATATTATCGAAAAGCACTGGCCAATACTCCTTTCAGAATCTACTCACAACAAGTGTTTGCCCTCAACGCCACTCATTACAGCAAGAAGATCCAAAAACTTGAAGGATATGTTGGTACATAGTCATTATGAACCATCCAAGAAAAAGAACAGGACATAGCTAGAAATGACAGGATTTTATCCATGTGGTCACTGTAAAGGGTGCGCCAACATCATAAAAAGTAAGGAGTTTTCCAATGCAGCGGGAGACCGCACTTATTCTATCAGACACTTCATTACCTGTTCAACCAGGGGGGTAATCTATAGTGCAGAGTGCCCATGCGGAAAACTGTACGTTGGCCTCACAACACGTGAATTACGAGTACGCACTAGAGAACGTCAGATATTGAGAAGGGACGGACCACTGAGGATCCATCACTTCTCAAAACAATACCTTGACACTTATTTCAATATCATAACAGTAATTCCAGCTTGCTTAAAGTCAAGGGTATTGATGTCATTCAACTGGGATCTGGGGGGGGGGGGGAAGAATTGGCAAAACATCTTGCCAAGTTGGAATGCAAATGGATTTACAGGTTGGGAACTATAGTTACACTTGGCCTTAATGAAAGTTTCTGGTTTAGTGCCTTTCTATAAATTTGAGCAATTTCTTTTTATTTTAGGGGTTAGGGAGATTTCTTGTTTTTAATTACTAATTTGTCTCTTTTAATTAATTTTTATTTTAGTATATCAGGAGATGTTCTCTATCATGGGACCTTTTTCTTCCTGTCTGGATGTCATAGAAGATCTACAGACTATGTCTATGGACGCTGCTGTTTCACAATATGCACTTTAAATGGAGACTGATATACGTCATGGACAGTCAATGGAGTGGTAGAGCTGGGACTATCACTTAGTGAACATGGATGATGTCACTGTATACAATATATTGGTAGCCTAATCTTTATCTTAGATAGTATAATTCATGGGCCTGACAGGCTTTATAACTCTTATATAGCTCTATTTGCATTGTTTGTTGTATATACAAATGTTTATTATATATATGTATGCACTTTACAATTATTCTAGTTGTTTTACACTTCATAAGACATCACCAATTCACCTACTTCACATATATATCACAATATGACAAATTGTATTAATATTATTATAGCATTACACTAATCATAATCACTACTGCACTTTATATTATATATATCGTTTTATTATTTACAGCAGTTATCCTGAATCTTTGAGGTGCCAGGAGGTGTGCGCGCCCCTCAGATCCATCAGCTCCAGACTTGGAACTCTCCGGCAACTTGGAACCAGCTGACACGCATAGTGGCCACTACCATGGCTACCTGAGTGTTTGCGGTCCACGAGCCGGGGATGACAAGTCATTTCCGGTGGGGAGAGGGAATGACGCGATGCGCCGAGTCTCCATGGCGATCTCAATGATTCACGTGATACCACCACAGGCAGTCTATTGGCAGCAGGATAGTATATAAGACTGGATCTCCCTCTCCCCCGACACGCCCCCTGAAGAAGAGTGGAGGGACACAGCACCAGACCCACACATTGTGAGAATATCTATCACTTTCTCAGCGAACATTACCACATCTAACATTATCAAATCTAATGTTGAGGAGCCGGAGATTGCTGTGACATATGAGGACTAGTTACACCTAGATATCATAGCATAAGAAACTAGCATTACACCAGGCTACGCTTGTACATATCAGTTAGGTGCAGTGTGTTCTTTTGATATCTTTGCAGGGTTGCAATGACTTGTCTCCTTAACTATTCAATGTGGCTGCTTTTAGTGATTTTGATACTTATTGAAATCTGTGTGTTTAAAGGGGCTTGTAGCCTTACGTGTACCTCACATCTGATGTTACTTTGCTTGTTTTTTGTTATTCCCCATTTTTTTATTTTTAAAGAATTTAATAAAATACAAATTTATTACAATTTAGAATTTGTGCATTTCTGTTCACTCCCTTATGGATGTTGCAGTGTAACGGACGGAATTTGATAGCATGCTTAGCACAATAGTATTGATGGATCATTTTTTGATAAATGTCTATGTAGTAGAGCTGTTGCATTGCTTTGAGCGCCGACCACAGGGTGGCGCTCACAGCAATCCGGCGTCAACAACCATAGAGGTCTCAAGGAGACCTCTGGTTGTTAACCCGATGCATCGCTGACCCCCGATCATGTGACGGGGGGGTCAGCGGTGCGCTCATTTCCGGCCCGATGGCCATAAGCGCTAGTTAAATGCCGCTGCCAGCATTTGACAGCGGCATTTAACTAGTTAATAGCAGCGGGTGAATTGGTATTCCACCCGCCACTATTGCAGGCACATGTCAGCTGTTCAAAACAGCTGACATGTCCCGGGCTTTGATGCAGGCACCCTGCCATAGCCCGCATCAAAGCAGAGGTTCTGACCTTGGACGTGCTATCCCACCTGAGGTCAGAAAGGGGTTAAATGGAAGACGTTTGGGACCACCAGAAGTCTTCCTAGACCTGGCTGTCCAGCCAAACTGAGCAATTGTGGGAGAAGAGCTTTGGTGAGAGAGGTAAATAAGAACCCCAAGATCACTGTGGCTGAGCTCTAGAGATGCAGTAGGGAGATGGGAGAAAGTTCCACAAAGTCAACTATCACTGCAGTCCTCCACCAGTTGAGCTTTTATGGCAGAGTGGCCCGACGGAAGCCTCTCCTTAGAGCAAGACATATGAAAGACCGCATAGAGTTTGCTAAAAAACACATGGACTCCAAGACTATGAGAAATAAGATTCTCTGGTCTCATGAGATGAAGATAGACCTTTTTGGTGATAATTCTAAGCAAGGACAGGACTACAAGTTGTCATTGAAGGAAACATAAATGCGGCCAAGTACAGAGATAACCTGGATGAAAACCCCTTCCAACAAGACAATGACCCTAAGAACAGAGCTAAAATTACAAAGGAGTGGCTTCATAACAACTCTGTGACCTTTCTTGACAGGCCCAGCCAGAGCCCTGACCTAAACCCAACTGAGGATCTCTGGAGAGACCTGAAAATGGCTGTCCACCAACGTTCACCATCCAACCTGATGGAACTCGAGAGGATCTACAAGGAAGAATGGCAGAGGATCCCCAAATCCAAATGTACAAAACATTTGCATCATTCTCAAGAAGACTCATGGCTGTACTAACTCAAAACATTGCTTCTATTCAATACTGAGCAAGGGGTCTGAATACTTATGACCATGCGATATTTCAGTTTTTCTTATTTAACAGATTTGCAAAAATTACTACATTTCTGTGTTTTTTTCAGTCAAGATGGGGTGCAGTGTATACGTTAATGAGAAAAACATGAACTGTTTTGAATTTACCAAAGGGCTGCAATGAAACAGAGTGAATAATTTAAAGGGGTAGGAATACTTTCTGTACCCACTGTATATACCACATATCTATATATCTATCCATCTATCTATCTATCTATCTATCTATATGATCAAAAAAGCAGGCAGCACTCCATTTTCAGAAAAATATGTAGGATTTTAATGAACCCACGTCTCAGCGACGTTTCGGCTCAACTGAGCCTTTCTCAAGCAGTGAGTGTTACATCTTAGTGCATATATATATATAGAGACAATCTCATCATCCAATTAAAGTGCCATATTTTGATTCTATTAATATACATAAAGTGCTACAGTGCTATTAAGGTGTCCGGTATTCATATTACTATTAGTGAATTAATGTTGATTAACATAGTTGTTTCCGCTTACCCATGAAGAGTAGCCGGGACTATATGGCTATCGCTATACAGGGGTCATAAGGTGAGGCAATTTTGCCAGAATAGGCTTAATGCACCCTCTTGACACTGTGTGGCCACTGGAGGATGGTCTGTGGTAAGGTCAGCTCTAATGGCCACGGCGAGATAAGGCATGAGTAAGTCCGTGCGGCATAGTAAATATGTGGAGTTTGAGTGAGTCATAAAATTTCCTATTCAAAATAACATAACAATAGGTTGATTAAATAAACAATAGGCACTATATATAAGCACTTCTATACGTAAAAGCATTGTTTTCCGCAGCCTTAAAAATAGTTATTTCTAAAGATAAGGTGTTCCACATCTAAGATGGCGGCAATTGAGGTGTGTGTGGTTGCCACACTTAATATGGCGCTATTAGACGCTACAGCGCATGCGCCGGACATGTAATACCGCCTCTTGCATTTGATTGGCCTCTAGTCACTCACATGGTCATGACGTATGAGGAAGTGTTGGGATATGCGCAGTACACAATTTAGAACGCCGATATCCCCCATTACCAGCATGTCTCTTCATGGGTAAGCGGAAACAACTATGTTAATCAACATTAATTCACTAATAGTAATATGAATACCGGACACCTTAATGGCACTGTAGCACTTTATGTATATTAATAGAATCAAAATATGGCACTTTAATTGGATGATGAGATTGTCTCTATATATATGCACTAAGATGTAACACTCACTGCTTGAGAAAGGCTCAGTTGAGCCGAAACGTCGCTGAGACATGTGGGTTCATTAAAATCCTACATATTTTTCTGAAAATGGAGTGCTGCCTGCTTTTTTGATCATGGATCAAACCCAAAATGAAAGATAACAGTATACAATTCTTCCACATGCTCACAACCACCGTGGGGGAGCCTAGCAGAAAGACTTTTTTTGATCATATTGACTGGAGATGACCGGTGGACGGGTGGTCTATGGGCATTGCACCCGAAGCTAAGTATAAGGAGTTGTGCTGTTCCAATTTTTTGGCTATTATCTATCTATCTATCTATCTATCTATCTATCTATCTATTACCATTGTTCACTTCGAAATTAAAAAGATGTTGTCTACTATGGGACAACTGGACAGCCCGTTTAACTCAGTCCAGGTATGCAACAAAAATTGAAAGAAGTGGACCTCTTGGACTTGAGCCATTTCTGTGATCTATCACCGATTGGTTGCCGCCTTCACCTGATGCATCAGTGTTATATGACTCAGGCTTTGACAAGGAATTATGGTGCCCAAGTCAGATAAAAATCTACCCCGACACCGGCGACTTCTGTCATGCTGGTGTGTTTGTTGGAATTCTTTTTTTATTCCATACAGATGCATGTTATAAAAAATGTACTATATAATTGTCTAAGGGTCACTTCTGTCTTTCTGTCTGTCCTTCTGTCTGTCTGTCACGGAAATCCCAAGTCGCTGATTGGTCGCGGCAAAACGGCCACGACCAATCAGCGACGGGCACAGTCTGGCGGCAAAATGGCCGCTCCTTACTCCCGGCAGTCAGTGCCCGCTCCCATAATCCCCTCCAGTCAGCGCTCACAAAGAGTTAATGGCAGCGTTAACGGACCGCGTTATGCCGCGGTGTAACGCATTCCGTTAATGCTGCTATTAACCCAGTGTGACCAACTTTTTACTATTGAGGCTGCCTATGCAGCATCAATGGTAAAAAAATCTAATGTTAAAAATAATTAAAAAAATAAAAAATCATTATATACTAACCTTCCGTTGGCCCCCGGATCCAGCCGAGACCTTTCCCGCTCCTCGCGACGCTCCGGTGACCGGTCCATGCATTTCGGTCTTGCGAGATGATGACGTAGCGGTCTCGCGAGACTGCTACGTCATCATCTCGTGAGACCGGAGCGTCACAAGGACCATCGGTAAATGCCTCGGCTGGATCCGGGGGTCCGACGGAAGGTGAGTATATAACTGTTTTTTATTTTAATTCTTTTTTTTTTTTTAACAGGGATATGGTGCCCACATAGCTATATACTACGTGGGCTGTGTTAGATACTGCGTAGGCTGTGTTATATACTACATCTCTATGCTATATACTATGTGGGCTGTGCTATATACTACGTGGCTGTGGTATATATTATGTGGCTGGGCAATATACTACATCGCTGTGCTCTATACTACGTGACCTGGGTTATATACTGCATGGGCAGTGTTATATACTACGTCTCTGTGCTATATACTACGTGGCTGTGCTATATACTATGTGGCTGTGCAATATATTACGTGGCTGTGCTATATACTACGTGGCTGGGCAATATACTACGTGGCTGGGCAATATACTACGTGGCTGGGCAATATACTACGTGGCTGGGCAATATACTACGTGGCTGGGCAATATACTACGTGGGCTGTGTTATATACTACGTGGGCTGTGTTATATACTACGTGGGCTGTGTTATACGCTACTTGGTTGTGCTATATTGCTCTGCTGTATCTGTTCATCATGAATCGTGGTATGTGTTAAAGAGGGGGGTCCACTGAGACTCTTTTGCCCGGGGCCCTCAAAAACCTGGAGCCGGCCCTGGCTTCACTGATTGGTCACACCCGGCCGCGAACAATCAGCGACAGGCGCAGTCCGCCCGCGAATTGGCGCAGAATTTGAACCACGCTTCGCTAATTGGTCGAGGCCGGCCGAATCCTGTGTATAAATTGCATTATTCTGAAAACTTCATAAATAAACTACATAGATATTCTAGAATACACGATGCGTTAGAATCGGGCCACCATCTAGTATACATTAGAAACATCTGTGGAAGGTAAATGCTGGGAAATCCTTTTCATGAATACCTGTAACATACGCTGAAAAATGCTGCCAAATACGCACATGGTCAAAATTGTTGGTACCCCTCGTTTAATGACAGAAAAACCCACAATGGTCACAGAAATAACTTGAATCTGACAAAATAATAAATAAAAAATCCATGAAAATGAACAAATGAAAGTCAAGATATATATCTTGGTACCGTGTTAGCTAGTAGATAGAAAAATTTTTAGAATTGAGAGTCCTCAGTGGTTGATACCTTTTAATGGCTAACTTTTACCATCTTTTCAGTTAGCCATTAAAAGGTATCAACCACTGAGGACTCTCAATTCTAAACATTTTTCAAATGAAAGTCAGTCATTGCTTTTCAACCATGCTTCCAAAGAATTTTTAAAAAATAAAACTCATGAAATACCTTAGACATAAGGGGGTGAATCTCAAGGTTTGGTCGTCGGGTGCTGTCAGAGCTTTTGAAAGATTAACAGTGTGCTTTATGTCTGCGCCCATTCTGATCCAACCCGATCTCCTTTAACCATTCATTGTAGAGGTGGATGCATCGGAGATAAGAGTGGGGCAGTCTTATCACAGGGGCCCAAAACTCTGACTAACCTACATCCATGTACTTTTTTTTCTAAAAAAAATTTCATCGGCAGAGATAAATTATGATGTCAAATTGGCCTTTGAGGAATGGAGGCATTTTTTGGAGGGGGCGGTTCATCCAGTTACGGTGATCACGGATCACAAAAATTTAGCTTACATTGAATCGGCTAAAAGGTTAACCCCTAGACAGTAGCTCGGGTTTCCCCGAGTATTTGTGAGTGCTTGAAGATTTAGTTTTTGTTGAAGCAGCTGCATGATTTACGGCTGCTAGTCAGCCTGAGTACATGGGAGCGTTGCGTGGTTGTTAGGGAATCCCGACATGTATTCAGGCTGTTTAGCAGCCGTAAATCATGCAGCAGAGTGGACAAAAAAAATCTCCGAGCACTCACAAATACTCGGAGACCACCCGAGCAACAAGTATACTCGCTCATCAGTCCTTGTTTTTCTCTCAGTTTAAATTTTCTATTACATTCAGGCCAGGGTCTAAGAATCTGAAAGCTGAAGTCTTATTGTAAAATATTAATATAACAATAATAAAAAAAATATATATGCAGAGTCTAACTAGCAAGCAGAGATTCTGGTTAGTGTGAGACTGAGCCATTTTGAGAATCTGGTTAGATACATCTGTTCTCTGTTTGTCATAACTATAGGGCTCTTGTCAGAAATGTCAATATGTGGCTATCTGGAGATAGTAAATGGCTCTCAATAGGTCACAGACTATATGCTTAAGCATTTCACAATGAGGACATGTACAAATAACTAATATGCATATTCCGCAAGTTACTAGTTTTCTTCTAATTGGTAGAAGCTACGAATATAGCGGTAGATCACCATATGTGGTTATGAGATAGGAAAAATAGAAACCAATGTAAGTCTATGGGTCAAAATAGTATATAAGCAGACCAAACTCCTGTTTAGTCAGATCTCTCTGATACTTAGGGAATCTCCAACACGGACCACATCATGCCTCAAGACCATATGTAAGACCAATGAATGCTTGGTTTCTCTTCTATAATCTAATACTTAATTTTGTGAGCTATGAACTTACTTTTCTTCATTTTTGTAATCATTTTTTTGAATGAACATTAAACAAGATTTGTTTTATCCACACAATTCAATATTGCTTTCCTTTCTATCCTCACCGTGCTCTTACTTGAAATGGTAAGGAAGTGTTATTTTTTCTAACAGCCATCTCTTAGTCTAGAGTCCTTTTCTCCTCCTGAACCTCCAGCCTCCATTTTTCCTCAGGGTATTTTGGTGTTTATGGTAACCTCAGAATTGGAAGAGGAGATTCATAAAGTCCAATTGTTGGCTCCTTCCGCTTCCCCAGGGTCCAAATTATTTGTGCCTGTGTACCTAAGATTACGGGTGCTACAGGAATTTCACGATTCCTTTTTAAGTGGTCATCCTGGGGTTACTGCTACACTGAAAGCTGTTGCTAGACTTTTTGGTGGCCATCCATGCATAAGGATATTAAAGATTTTGTATCTGCTTGTGAAGTCTGCGCACGCGCCAAAGTCAGTCAGTCAGCCGGCGGCTGGGGAACTGTCTCCACTGCCAATTTTAGAAAAATCATGGACTCATTTGTCCATGGATTTCATTACAGATTTGCCTCTGTCTGATGGGAAGACTGCTATCTGGGTGGTAGTTGATCGATTCAGCAAACAAGCTCATTTTGTTCCTTTATCAGGATTACCTGATGCTGAGACACTCTCCAGGTTGGTTATCTCTCATATTGTAAGGTTACATAGGATCCCTCTATCCATTGTGTCTGATAGGGGAGTACAATTTTTCTCTAAATTTTGGAGAGCTTTCTGCAGTAAACTAGGGGTTGGCTTTCCATTTTCATCAGCTTATCACCCTGAAACCAATGGTCAGACTGAGAGAACAAATCAGTCTTTGGAACAAATTTTAAGGTGCTTTGTGGCAGCTCAACAGGAGGACTGGTCCTCGTTTTTACCGTTTACCGAGTTTGCTTGTAACAGTTGAGTAAATCAATCTACCGGAACCTCACGTTTCTTCTGTAATTATGGTTTTCATCCCCAATTTGGTGAATTTTCTAGGATGCCCTGGGGTGGAGATCGCCGACCAGAGACTTTGGGATGTCTGTAGGAAGGTTCAGAAGAATATTGGGACTGCTCAAATTTGTCAAAAACGAAAGGCCAACAGACATTAAGTGGGTCCTGTTTTTAAGACTGGAGATGTTTAACCCCTTCTGCTCTGATCGGTTATCCTCCTGGTTTTCTGACGTTGGAACGTTACCTGACCGAGCTTTTGTCTCTTCCTTCTTTTTATGACGTACCCTCCTGGCTTCTGACCTTGAAGTCCTTGGCCATCCTGACACACGGCTTGGCTGTGAGTATATTAACACACACACTACATTACATGCACAATAACACACATATTTAATGAATAAAGATATTAATGGGTTTGCTTGCTTATTTACTGCAGAAGTGGAGGGAAGAGTTGTCTCATACACAGAGAGGAGAGAACTAGAGAATTTTATTATACAAGGGGGAGAACGAAAAAAGCACATGTTGGGCACCGAGGCACACCTTAGAAATGACGGACTTTCCTGCAGGACACAGGTAATTCACATGAATATTTTGCCTAGCTTTATTTTACCGTGTGTGCTCATAGGGCCAGTTGCGGGATGACTACTACTAATTAGCAGCTCTCCCAGGCACTTTCCTGTTGGGGTTGAACTCAGGGAAAACTGCCAGATCTTATCACAAACACTGTGTCGTAAGGGATGGGCTTGTGTTTGGGTGGTGTTAAGTAAATAAGTTGGTAAGAGAAGAGGCAGTGTGCCCTGCATAAGTTACAAGCCATGGTCATCAATGGAATGACTTGTTTGCAGCTGTGCTCCTTCTGAGAGCTAAGTAAACCAGCGGCCATGGGCAGTATTCAGTATGCTTCTTGTCAGTGATGGCCAGGGCAGAGACAGACAAGTGACTCACTGACATTGCTCCTCTGTCTGACAACACAGTGACGGCTTGGCCCAAGGCCCTCACTGCTAATGGATGTGGGAAAAGGTTACGTTAAAACTTTTGCACACCTTTCAGTAGGAGGGAAAAAAAAATCACAAAGTTATTGTCCATATCAATTACTTACCAATTTGGTGTAATAGGAGGGGAACGAGAAGGAAGGCTTTTTGTTTCAAGATGCTCCACGGACACAGATCTCCTTAAATCTGTATTTAATACCATGCCACCCATAACTTTTCTGCAAAGCTGGCTGCTGGCAGATCTTAGAAAAATAAAATTAGATTGTGTTTACCATTTAATAAGCATCCACAAAAATATTCATTGCACAGAAAAATTGAGAATAAGTAGTACAAATGAGAAATGGAAAAGTTCACTGATTAGATTGCGACTCCTATCATCACAAGCATCAATTGTAAGAGGAAAGCTGATTATACAAAATACTAGATGGTGGCCCGATTCTAACGCATCGGGTATTCTAAAATACTCTGACTGACAGAACGTGTTCAGTGAACGTGACTGAACTATGTCACACTGTGACTGACAGAACTTATTCAGTAAACGTGAGTGAACTATGTCGCACTGTGAGTGACAGAACTTGTTCAGTAAACATGACTGAACTACGGCCGGACTGCGCCTGTCGCTGATTGGTTGCGGGCGGCTGGCGCGACCAATCAGCGACGTGGGATTTCCATTGCAGACAAAAAAACAGAATTAGACGATTATATAGTAGATGAGAGACAAACTGGATTAGACCTGCTTTGCGGTTTTCTTTACACCGATCCATTAAATAAAACGGGAGAACCATTTTACCTATTTTTCTGAAATTCACAATAAAAAATAAAAAAAATCACAAAACTGGTGAATCAGTTCGCCAATGTATTCCAATGGGCAGTATATCAAGGAAATGCAAGTCAAGCAAACATTTTCCTCACCCACCACGAGCATGTATTTTACTTCACACTGAAGATGTTACTCTGTATTATCATCAGTCAGAAGAAAATAGCACTAAGCACCACTTACTTTAGCATTGGGCAGACAAAAAAATAAGCAGAGGCTGAGGAAGTAACAGTCATTCTGTAAATGACTGAAGAAAACTACAAAACCCAGAAAGTATAGAAGAAAATGGCACTAGCCAAAGTATCATTTTTCAGATTATAACATGCACTTTTTCCCCAAAAAATTTGTGGGGAAAATGGGGGTGTGTCTTATAATGCGGATATACCTTACCATCCACGGTGGAGCGGGTCCCAGGGTTGCTGCTGGAGGAGGAAAGAATGGGGCATTGCTGGCTGGGATGAGGTGGTGTTCCGATGTGTGGCGCACCGCTGCGGGTGTTTGGTGCTGTGTGGGTGTCACCGCTGCTGCGGGGGATCTGTCGACATTTTGTGAAAGGCCAGAGCCCCCACAGTTCCATGGTTTCCTATGCGGTGGACTCTGGAAAAATGGCTGCAGGGGACGGCGCATGCGCAGATGGAGATCTCAGCACCAAGATCTCAGGAGATGAGATCTCAGAGCTGAGATCTCACCTCCTGAGATCCAAACCACCCGTAGCAGCAACAACTGCAAACAATGCGATAACGGTCAATGAGTCTTTTACAACTCTCTGGAGAAATTCTGTCCCTCTCATCTTTGCATTTGAATTGTTGTAATTCAGCCACATTGGAGGGTTTGAGAGCATGAATCACCTTTGTAAGGTCATGACACAGCATCTCAATCAGATTAAGATCAGGACTTTGACTAGGCCACTCCAAAGTCTTAAGTTTGCATTTCTTAAGCCATTCAGAGGTTGACTTGTTGGTGTGTTTTGGATCATTGTCCTGCTACATAACCCAAGTGCTCTTCAGCCTGAGGTCACAAACAGATGACCGGGCATTCTCCTTCAGGAATTTGTGGTAGACGACAGAATTCATGGTTCCATTTACCACAGCAAGTTTTCCAGGTTCTGAAGCAGCAAAACAGTCCCAGACCATCACTCTACCACGTTTTACTGTGGTAAGATGTTCCGTTTATGAAATATGGTGTTATTTCTACACCAGATGTAATGGGACATAACATTTTTAAAAGTAAAAGTATTCTTCCAAAAGTCTTGGGGATTATCAAGATGTTTTCTAGCAGTCTCTAACTGAGACCAGCCAATGTGTTCTCAGCAGTGGTTTTTGTTTTGGAACTCTGCCATGCAGGCCATTTTTGCCCAGTCCATTTCTTATGGTGGAGTCATGCATATTGACTGTAACTGAGGCAATGAAGGAACAGATGATTGGCCTCGGGGAGACCAAAACATCCAACACCGCGGAGACACCATCACGTGTTTCTCAACGCAGTGATCCAGAACACTGCCCCCATCCCTTATGGGAAATATGCAAATGCATGTAGGATAGCTTCGGAGACACCATCACGTGTTTCTCAACGCAAGCAGTGAATAGCCAGACCTTTCCCTGGGAAGGAACAACCACGGGAAGGGCAGCATCCAATAAAGGAAAACATCCAATACAGGAAAACCACCTATGCCAAGCATGGTATCCATCCACAGACAGCTGTTTCGGGGTGTTTGCCCCTCATCAGTGTGGAGTAGGATTCTGGCTACTAGGAGCAGTGCCTAGTAAAAGGCTGTGAAGGAACAGATGATTGGCCTCGGGGAGACCAAAACATCCAACACCGCGGAGACACCCTTCCCATGGTTGTTCCTTCCCGGGGAAAGGTCTGGCTATTCACTGCTTGTGTTGAGAAACACGTGATGGTGTCTCCGAAGCTATCCTACATGCATTTGCATATTTCCCATAAGGGATGGGGGCAGTGTTCTGGATCACTGCGTTGAGAAACACGTGATGGTGTCTCCGCGGTGTTGGATGTTTTGGTCTCCCCGAGGCCAATCATCTGTTCCTTCACAGCCTTTTACTAGGCACTGCTCCTAGTAGCCAGATTCCTACTCCACACTGATGAGGGGCAAACACCCCGAAACAGCTGTCTGTGGATGGATACCATGCTTGGCATAGGTGGTTTTCCTGTATTGGATGTTTTCCTTTATTGGATGTTGCCCTTCCCGTGGTTGTTCCTTCCCGGGGAAAGGTCTGGCTATTCACTGCTTGCGTTGAGAAACACGTGATGGTGTCTCCGCAGCTATCCTACATGTAACTGAGGCAAGTAAGGCCTGCAGGTCTTTGGATGTTGTTGTGGGGTATTTTGTAACCTCTTTGATGAGTTGTTGCTGCGCTTTTGGGATATTTTTGGCTGGCCGACCACTCCTGGGAAGGTTCACCACTTTTCCATGTTTTCGCCATTTGTGGATAATGGCCCTCACTGTGGTTTGCTGGTGTTCCAAAGCTTTAAAAATGGTTTTCTAACCGTTCCCAAACTGATAGACCTCAACTACTTTGTTTCTCGTTTGTTCCAGAATTTCTTTGGATCACAGCATTATGTCTAGCTTTTGAGGATCTTTTGGTCTATTTCACTTTGTCAGGCAGGTCCTATTTAAATTATGTCTTGATTGAGAACAGGTATGGCAGTAATCAGGCCTGTGCGTGGCAAGGGAAATTGACCTTAATTCAGCTTCCCAAAGATGTGATAAACCACACTTAATTTATGTTTTAAGGGGGGGACGAGGGCAATCGCTTTTTCACACAAGGTTTGGATTTCTTTATCCCTTAATAATAGAGACTTTCATTTAAAATCTCCATTATGTGTTTACTTGTGTTATCTTTGACTAATATTTAAATTTGTTTGGTTATCTGAAACAGTGCAAACAATTTTTCACACAACTGTATGTGTATACATTTTTATTTTATTCATTAATTAATTCTGCTTACCGTATATACTCGAGTATAAGCCGAGATTTTCGGCCCACTTTTTTGGGCTGAAATTGCCCCTCTCGGCTTATACTCGAGACATACCGGAGGTCGGCAGGGGAGGGGGAGTGGGGGCTGTCTAAAAATACTCACCTAGTCCAGGCACGGTCCCTGCTTCCCCGGCACCGGCAGCAGCAGCTTCAGCTTCTTCGTGTACTCAGCGGTCACATGGTCCCGCTCATTACAGTAAATAAATATTCGGCTCCACCTCCCATAGGGGTGGAGCCGCATATTCATTACTGTAATCAGCGGTACCATGTGACCGCTGAGTACAGGATGAAGCGCTGCGGCGTCGGGGAAGCAGGATCTACACAGCGGCAGGACCAGGTGAGTATACGGGGAGGGGAGCGCAGCGCTGCACGATAGTCACCTGCTCCTCGTTCCGGGCGCCGATCTGTCTCCAGCAGTGACGCTGAGGTCAGAGGGCGCGGTGACGTGGTCAGTGCGTGCCCTCTGCTGAACGTCAGTGCTGGAGACAGATCGGCGCCGGAATGAGGAGCAGGTGACTATTGAAAGTGCCGGGGGCCTGAGCGACGGAGAGGTGAGTATGTGATTTTTTTTTTATCGCAGCAAATGGGGCAAGTGTCTGTATGGAGCATCTATGGGGCCATAACATTCCTGCAGCAATATATGGGGGCCATAACGTTCCTGCAGCACTATATGGGGCCATAACATTCCTGCAGCACTATATGGGGCCATAACATTCCTGCAGCACTATATGGGGCCATAACATTCCTGCAGCACTATATGGGGCCATAACATTCCTGCAGCACTATATGGGGCCATAACATTCCTGCAGCACTATATGGGGCCATAACATTCTTGCATCACTATATGGGGCCATAACATTCCTGCAGCACTATATGGGGGCCATAACGTTCCTGCAGCACTATATGCGGCCACAACATTCCTGCAGCACTATATGGGGCTATAACATTCCTGCAGCACTATATGGGGCCATGACGTTTCTGCAGCACTATATGGGGCCATAACGTTTCTGCAGCACTATATGGGGCCATAATGTTTCTGCTGCACTATATAGGGGCATGTTTGTGCAGCACTATATGGGGCAAGTGTCTGTATGGGGCCATAATTAACGTTTGTAGGGCACTACGGCATATGGGGCAAGTGTCTGTATGGAGCATCTTATAGGGCCATAACGTTTGTGCAGCACTATAAGGGGCAAATATCTTTATAGAGCATCTTATGGGGCCATAGTCAGCATTTCTGCAGCATTATAATGGGCAAATGTGTCTATGGAGCATCTTATGGGGCCTTTATTAACCTTTATGCAGGATTATATGGGGCATATTTTAATATGGAACATCTTATGGGGCCATAATGAACAGTATGGAGCATTATATGGGGCTCCTGATTCAATATGGATATTCAAAGACACTTAACCTACTGATGTCTCAATTAATTTTACTTTTATTGGTATCTATTATTACTTTTGACATTTACCGGTAGCTGCTGCATTTTCCCCCCTAGGCTTATACTCGAGTCAATAAGTTTTCCCAGTTTTTTGTGGCAAAATTAGGGGGGTCGGCTTATACTCGGGTCGGCTTATACTCGAGTATATACGGTATGTTTGTCTATATGTATGTAGAATTATTTATAGGGCAGCACAGCAGCTCACCCACCAAATTTTAGTCTGCCAGTATTCGGTGTTTATAGGTGCCTTAAATTATGCTTAAATAAAAGTTAGATTTTTAATAGTGTTTATTATTTTGTTTCTGGCACACATTTTTTGGGATCAAATGCTTGATCTACAAAAGAAGGAATAGCTACTGCCTGTAAAAAGTTAACCCGAGTTTCTAACTACACACAGTACATTCTGTACTGTACTGGACAGACAGCCACGTGAAGATTTGACAGGCTGTATCTAAACTCTTTTCCTTCTGCTCCATATTACACAGGAATCTGTCTTACTTTGCTTCATTATAATAACATTTAGAATGAAATAAAATGAGAGGTAGCATTTCCCCTGTGTTTCTAAGCTCCACTAACCAAGTTTGACCCCACATAGTAGTATCTCTTAGTTCGGGAACTGGAAACTCACAGCTGTCAAAGTAATGAGACAGCAAAGAGCCCAATGACAGCCTTTCCTTCTTAAAACGTTAAGAGTTATTATTAATGAAAAATTTGAATTTTTATTTTGTTTTTTGTTTTTTTATTTTATATTGTATATGAGTGAATGTTTTTATATTTTGGCTCCTTTTACTTCTTTAAGCTTTTCGGATGTGATAGTTCCTCTTTAGGTACCGAAGTGTACCTTTTTTGGAAGAAGGGAGTGCAGGAGTGACAGTATTCTGCCATTTGATGTAGTGCTCTTTAGTGAACTTTTAGGCTTTTTTCTATAAGCCAACCAACAACACCATCTTAATAACAAAAAAAAACAAAACATAGTAGGCCTTACTAGAGGTATTGCTAGGGTCAGAAATGATCTGGAGGTCAAGGCCTGAGGCATATGTAAAACAACAAAGTGATAGCCCTCTAAGAAAAGGTAATAAAATAATGCAGTAGATGCTACCTGTAGTCCTTAGTTAGGCTACATTCCCACCTGAATTAGGCACTCTTTTTGTCTGTTTTACATTTAGAAACACACAAAACCGATAGATTACATAACTCATGGAAAAGATAACTGTGTTGAGAATTATGGGGTTTATTTGAGTTTCACCGTATGCAAGTTTTAGGGCTTAACAAAAAAACGTTATGCATGATACTCGCTTTTGTTCTAAATATGGACATACAGTGGCACCCATATGGACCCCTTAATAAACAACAGAGTGCTTCTGCATCTATTTTTATCAGTCATGCAATGGATCTGTTAGACATTAATTTTGTCTATTCCTAAAAACAGAACAGACAAACGTAATGTCCAGATACAAGTAGAAAGGTAACCTATAGTCAGGATCAGAAGGCTGTATGGCACTGTACATATATGAATCGCTATGACCAGATTAATCTCCAGTTTCTTATTCTGAGCTCAACAGCTCAAAGACAAAAATAAGACTCCAAAGTTTTTGTCAGAAGATACTGTATGCAGTTGGTTTGGGAACAGTCGCCTGTACATGAACCATGAAATATGTCCATCTGAACATGTCCTAAGGCAGTGATGGGGAACCTTTTAGAGACTGAGTGTCCAAACTGCAATCTAAAACCCACTTATTTATTTCAAAGTGCCAACATGGCAATTTATGATGCTGCCTACTATATAATGGCCACATATGATGCTGCATACTGTATAATGGCCTCACATGGAGCTCCATACTGTATAATGGCCTCACACGGTGCTCCATACTGTATAATGGCCTCACACGGTGCTCCATACTGTATAATGGCCCCACATGATGATGCATACTGTATAATGGCCCCACATGATGATGCATACTGTATAATGGCCCCACATGATGATGCATACAGTATAATGGCCCCACACTGATGATGCATACAGTATAGTGGCCCCACATGATGATGCATACAGTATAATAGCCCCACATGATGATGCATACAGTATAATGGTCCCATATGATGTTGCATACTGTGTAATGGCCCCATATACTGCTCCTCACCGTATAATGGCCTCGCATTAAAAAAAAAAAAAACTACTCACCTATGCCCGTTCTAACGCTGATCTGGTCTCTTAAAATATCAGTCCTTACTGTGGGCAAGTGTGCCATCTCGGCAATAGCGCCGCCGCCACTCTCCTCAGCTGATGGAACGGTGAGCGGCCTGATGAGAGAGTTAGGAGCAGAGGGGAGTGGCCGCGGTGCCGGCGCTAGTGATGAGGGTCCAGGAGATTACAAGTGGGCTGAGGATAGTGGTGGTGGTGGCGCTAGTTTTGAGGACATGGCGCGCATGCCCACCAGGAGGGTTCTGCGTGCTCCCTCTGGCACGCGTGCCATAGGTTAGCCACCATTGTCCTAAGGCAATCCACTTTTACCTCTTTTTTTTCCCAAGAAAAGCTGATTGAAAAGATTATGTGGAATTTAATTTATGCTGGAATTTAATGATGGGCTTAATAAAACATTAGGTGTCATCAAAGCCAAAATATATCCATGTCCATTAAATAAAAAAAAGAAAAGAAAACCAGATCCATCTGAACCCCAAACATTTGAATACGGTCTTTGAACAAATGCACACTGTTACCTAAACACACAGCAATACGCTTTACCAGACATATACTATAGATCATTATTCAAACACCTAGATACACTTTTCCACATTATTATTATTATTTATTTATATAGCACCATTGATTCCATGGTGCTGTACATGAGAAGGGATTACATACAAATTACAGATATCACTTAAAGTAAACAAACTAACAATGACAGACTGATACAGAGGGGCGAGGACCCTGCCCTTGCGGGCTTACATTCTACATACATTATATATACACACTAATAATATTTGCATGAACACACACACACAAATACAACACACATGGCTTGCACAAAAGCAAAACGTACATATATTAAACATATACATTAATGACAACACAATAAAAAAAAAAACACAAAAAAACAGGAGAAAAAAAGGCAAATTTGACAATTTCACACAAACCCCCAAAATGAGATAGGCAAAATGTTGGCACCTTTCCAAAAATGTGAGTAAACAACTTTGTTTCAAGTATGTGATGCTCATTTAAACTCATCTGTGGCAAGTAACCGGTGTGGGCAACATGAAAATCAGACCTGAACCCAGATAAAAAGGGGACAGGCTCACTCAAACTTTTGCACTGTGTGTCTGTGTGCACAACACTAAGCCTGGAGAACAGGAAGAGGAAAAAAGCGAACTGTCTGAGGACGTGAGAACCCAAATTTTTGAACAATATAAAAATCTCAAGGTTACAAGTTCATCTCTTGATGTTCCTTTGTCTACGGTGCACAACATAATCAAGAAGTTTACACCCCATGGCACTCCTAGACGTGGACAGCAGAGAAAAAATTATGAAAGGTGGCAAAGCAGCATAGTCCGGATAGTGGATAAGTAGCCCCAAGTAAGTAAAAAAAAAAAAAAAAATCAAGATGTCCTGCACTGCAGGATCAGAGTGTGTCAGAGGCAACGTGAACTATCCATCAATATTTGAATGAAATAGAACCTTATGGCAAGAGACCCAAGAGGACACCACTGCTAACACAGAGACATAAAGCTTGCTGCCTCTAGCACTGGGTGCCTTGACTGTGTGCAAAGCATCATGAAATCTGAAAGTAACCATAGGATTTTGGATCACAGTATAGTGCTCAGTGTTAGAACACTGGTTTTGCGCTATAGGTCATGGGTCTTCCAGCAAGACAATGACCCCAAATATACTTCAAGGAGCATCCAGAAATGGAATGGAGAGTTCTGAAGTGGCCATAAATTAGTCCGGATCTAAATCCCATTGATGAGCTGTGAACAGATCTTAAAATTGCTGATGGAAGAAGGCACCCTTCAAATATGAGAAGTGGGGATGTTTGCAAAAGAAGAGTAATCCAAAATTCCAGTTGAGAGGTGCAAGAGGCTTGTTGATAGTTATAGGAAGCGATTGCAGTTATTTATTCCAAACGGAGTGCAACCAAATATTAAGTTAAGGATGCCAAAAAATTTGTACGACCCATTTTTTGTGTAAAATTATGACTAATTTGCTTTTTTTTCCTCTGTTTCTTTTTTTTGCTTCAATACAAACAAAGGAAATAAACAAGTGTATAAAAATGTGTAATTGTAATAATTTTGTGGGAGAAATACTTCATTTTCTTTAACAATTTAAAGGGTTCCAACACTTTCAGCCATGACTGTACATACAATATATATTCAGACAGATGGATTTCTTGATCATCATGTATAAGGTGGCAGAAGGAAGGGAAGTGGGTCATGTAGTTAAACATCAGCCATTATGGGGGAGGATGAACTACATAGGTATTCCTACAGATGCACCATGGAAGGCTGTCAGGCAAATCCTGCATGTTGCGTGGATAATGTCTTTGTGGCTTAGTATACTCTGTGCAAAAATTATAAAATGTATTTAAAGGGGTTGTCTGTCACTTTAACAATGATGGCCTATCCTTAGGAAAGCTCATTTATGTTTGAACGGTGAGGATTCGACACCAGCACCCACCGTCGATCAACTGTTCCCAGTGATGGTGGTGGCTAGAACTGCTCAGTGGAGGATCTGCACAACTCAGTCGACTGAATAATGGCCGCGGCCGGGTACTGCACATAAACCCCTTATTGATTTGAATAGGGGGTGGATGTGCAGTTCCCGCGGCTGAGGTCACTGAACAGTCAACGAAGCTGCGGATGCTGCAGACATCAGGAACAGCTGATTGGCGGGTGTGCAGAGGCCCCCATTGATGAGATACTGACTGAATATAGGCCATCAATGTTAAAAGTCCTGGACAACCCCTTTAATTAAAAAATAAAGAACATTACCTAGAGATTCAAGGCAGTATACTTAGCATCCGAGGATTAGGCCCAAGATCTAAGTGCAAGCGCCTAGTTACGTCTGTACTCCTTACTCTGTAGGGTTAGATTGGTTGCACTATATGCAGCTACGGACTGGGGCTGAAATTCAGCCCTGGCATTTGAAATCACACAGGCCCATGTCGTCCCCAAGCACCAGATGGAATATATTACTAATATTACCCTGCATGGAGGAAAGCAAGATTTACTACAAGACCAATATGTCTAAGGATACCTGTGGCCTTCTGTGGTAAGTGATGGAGTCAGGGACTTTGTGCTCTGTCACAACTCTTAACAGTATGGGTATCTTGAGAACACCGATTCTGTTAATAACATAGCAGACAAGGCAGCCCATAACGAGACAGGCCCTTCTGGCATTTGCCAGAATTGTAGTATATGTCTAGTATTAACCAGTGGCAATATTGGTAATTGATACTTACTTGGCATGGTTACTTGTACCCAGGGTCCAGTAACTAGTTACCAGCTTCTTTTCATGAGGTAGTGATCTTTTTGTTTGAAAAAACGTATGATGCTCCACACTTGACTTCCAAAGGTTTTTACATGCACGGTAGTTAAGCATATTGAAGGCTACTGTCTGATCTCTGCATTCATTCTGCAAGGTAGATTTTATAGACACAGTATTAAATAGTCAATTTTTAATATACAAGAAAACAGTAAGCTGAACTAAAATTGAAAATATAGTTTTAAAATTTTTTAAAATGATATATATACACACACATACATACACTTTGAATATATTTATTTAAATACACCCACACAATACTATGCAAAAGTTTTAGGCATGGGTGGAGAACTACTGTAAAATAAGGGAAAAAAAAATTTCTATCAACTAACAAAATGCAAAGTAAATGAAGTTTAATATTTGGTATGATCATCCTTCGTGTTCAAAACAGCATCAATTCTTCTAAGTACAGTTGTATGCAGGTTTTGCAGGAAGTCGGCATAGAGATTAGTTTTCTAAGATGGTTGGAACAATCACAGATATTCTATGGATATAGGATTGTGAATTGTGAAAATACTTCGCTCTCATGTAATCCCAGACAGATCTGATGATGTTGAGGTCATGGGTCTGTGGGTCCATACCAACACTTCCAGGACTCCTTGTTCTTTTTTACGCTGAAGATAGTTCTTAGGCCGGGGTCAGACTTGCGATTTCAATGAGAGAAACTAGCGCGAGTCTCTCACATCAAATTCCAGCACTGCCGCCAGCACTTGGGACTGGAGTTTGCAGCTACATGTATTTCTATGCAGCCACATGCTCCAGTCCTGAGTGATGGCGGCAGTGCCGGGTATTGATGCGAGAGACTCGTGCAAGTTTCTCGCATTGCACTCGCAAGTGTGACCCCGGCCTTAATGACATTCGCTGTTTGTAAGATTTTGTTGTCGTGCTGCAGAATTCAGAGCTAATCAGTTGACTCCATGGTTGCATTGCAAAACATATAAGTAGTATTTCTCAGCACTGAAGACACAATTAAAGGGGTTGATCCATTTCAGCTAATGAATGTCCCTAACTGCAGGTTATTACAATGAAAAACACACTTCATACTCACCTTCCCCGGGTCCACCAGAGCTTCTCAGCCATTCTTCCAGGTGCATGGCATTGGCAGTAGTCCTGATGTATTTTCGTCACTGCAGCAGCCAATGAGTGGCTTGCTATTGTAGACATACAGAGCCTTGCGAAAGTATTCGGCTCCCTGGAACTTTTCAACCTTTTCCCACATATCACGCTTCAAACAAAGATGAAGATACCAAATGTAAATTTTTGGTGAAGAATCAACAACAAATGGAACAAAATTGTGAAGTTGAACTAAATGTATTGGTTATTTTGAATTTTTGTGGAAATTCAAAAACTGAAAAGTGTGGCTTGCAATATTATTCTGCCCCTTTAACTTAAAACTTTGTTGCGCCACCTTTTGCTGCAATTACAGCTGCAAGTCGCTTGGGGTATGTCTCGATCAGTTTTGTACATCGAGAGACTGAAATTCTTGCCCATTCTTCCTTGGCAAACAGCTCGAGCTCAGTGAAGTTTGATGGAGATCGTTTGTGAACAGCAGTTTTCAGCTCTTTCCACAGATTCTCGATTGGATTGAGGTCTGGACTTTGACTTGGCCATTATAACACCTGGATACGTTTATTTGTGAATCATTCCACTGTAGATTTTGCTTTATGTTTGGGATCATTGTCTTGTTGGAAGACAAATCTCCGTCCCAGTCTCCGGTCTTTCGCAGACTCCAACAGGTCTTCTTCAAGAATGGTTCTGTATTTGGCTCCATCCATCTTGCCATCAATTTTAACCATCTTCCCTGTCCCTGCTGAAGAAAAGCAGTCCCGAATCATGATGCTGCCACCACCATGTTTGACAGTGGGGATGGTGTATTCAGGGTGATGAGCTGTGTTGCCTTTACGCCAAACATATCGTTTGGTATTGTTGCCAAATAGTTTGATTTTGGTTTCATCTGACCAGAGCACCTTCTACATGTTTGGTGTGCCTCCCAGGTGGCTTGTTGCAAACTTTAAACTACACTTTTTATGGATATCTTTGAGAAATGGCTTTCTTCTTGCCACTCTTCTGTAAAGGCCAGATTTGTGCAGCGTACGACTGATTGTTGTCCTATGGACAGACTGTCCCACCTCAGCTGTAGATCCTTGCAGTTCATCCAGAGTGATCATGGGCCTCTTGGCTGCATCTCTGATCAGTCTTCTCCTTGTCTGAGATGAAAGTTTAGAGGGAAGGCTGGGTCTTGGTAGATTTGCAGTGGTATGATACTCATTCCATTTCAATATGATCTCTTGCACAGTGCTCCTTGGGATGTTTAAAGTTTTGGAAATCATTTTGTATCCAAATCTGGCTTTAAACTTCTCCACAACAGTATCACAGACCTGTCTTTTGTGTTCCTTGGTCTTCATGATGCTCTCTGTGCTTCAAACAGAACCCTGAGACTATCACAGAGCAGGTGCATTTATACGGAGACTTGATTACACACAGGTGGATTATATTTATCATCACTAGGCATTTAGGACAACATTGGATCATGCAGAGATCCACAACGAACTTCTGGAGTGAGTTTGAGTTTCCAAAAAAATTTAACCCCTTAGTGACAGAGCCAATTTTTACAATTCTGACCACTGTCACTTTATGAGGTTATAACTCGGGAACGCTTCAACGGATCCTGCTGATTCTCAGAAGGTTTTTTCGTGACATATTGTACTTCATGTTAGTGGTAACATTTCTTCGATATTACTTGTGTTTATTTATTAAAAAAATGGAAATATGGAGAAAATTTTGAAAATTTTGCAATTTTCAAACTTTTAATTTTTATGCCCTTACATCAGAGAGATATGTCACACAAAATGGTCAGTAAATGCAGGGGTGCATTCGTGCACTATTATTCGTGTACTTTTTTTCAAAGTATATTTTTTTTCTAAGTATGACGCAGTTATAACATGGCAGAATATAATAAGCATCTCTCTTCTCTTCAATACAGGTAAACATATAATTCATTCCCTGAACTGAAATATCCTGCATGTCTATTGCTCCATTCCCTGACAGCAAGCGGCTTGGATGGTAAACAGATCATTCATTCCCTGAACTGAAATATCCTGCATGTCTATTGCTCCATTCCCTGACAGCAAGCGGCTTGGATGGTAAACATATCATTCATTCCCTGAACTGAAATATCCTGCATGTCTATTGCTCCATTCCCTGACAGCAAGCGGCTTGGATGGTAAACATATCATTCATTCCCTGAACTGAAATATCCTGCATGTCTATTGCTCCATTCCCTGACAGCAAGCGGCTTGGATGGTATCTGATTCATTCTATCTTCGGCATTGAATCCTGCATATAGCTATATATGTTAGTCATCTTATTATGCATTTGTTTGTGTTTATAGATATTTAACTCACTTTTGCTTGTCCCTATGTAGAGAGATCATGTAACTTTTTCAAAGGGGTTTATGATCCATGCAGACCTGGACATTTGTTTATCTGATCACTACATTTATTGTGTCCTGCTGTCTCAATTGAGTTAGATTGATTGGTAACAAGAGGGGGAGGAACACCCTTCTCCAAAAAAAAAAAAAAAAAAAAGTGAGATCTAAGAGCTAGCCGTCTATAAATGTGGACATAACTTGGGGATGCATTCATGCAGGGGTGCATTCGTGCACTATTATTCGTGTACTTTTTTGCAAAGTATGACGCAGTTATAACATGGCAGTTGGGCAGGAGACAGGTAAGACAATCTGAATCTATTCCCTATTCACTTGAAACAGAACAAATACTCACCATATGTATCTGTATAATCTATATCCTGGCTGCTGCATTCACTCACCGCCCTTGCATAAACTCTTTAAACTCCATCCATATCGGCCCCTCTGTCCTCGCCTCTCCTATGTATAGCACTCATGCTCTGTTCACTTTGCTTAACAGCACAGATCCATTCAGTCCCACCATCCAACACAAAAGACGCTCTCACAAATCACTTAACCATCTGCTCACTCTTTCTATCCTCCTTCTCCTAGTCGCTGGAGACATCTCTCCAAACCCCGGCCCCCCATGTTATAGCCAGTCAAACCTCCCAACTGCTACACCCAGAAACCCCTCTAACCTTATTAATATTCCATGCATGCCTTCTGTCTCTTTCAATTGTGCTCTTTGGAATTCTCGCTCTGTGTGTAATAAACTCTCCTTCATTCATGACTTCTTCCTTTCTAACTCTCTTAATCTCCTGGCTCTTACTGAAACCTGGATCCAGCAGTCAGACACAACCGCTGCTGCTGCTCTCTCCTATGGTGGACCACACTTTTCTCATACCCCAAGATCAGACAACAGAGCAGGTGGAGGCGTTGGGCTGCTCCTTTCACCCAAATGTACCTTCCAAGCTATCCCCCAAGTACCCTCACTTGCATTCCCTTCCTTTGAGGTCCATGCTGTCAGACTCTACGTCCCCTTCTCCATGCGAGTGGCGGTGGTGTATCGTCCTCCTGGCCCCTCTCATCAGTTCCTGGATCACTTTGCCACCTGGCTTCCACACTTTCTCTCCTGTGACACTCCCACCCTTATCATGGGTGATTTCAACATCCCCATTGCTTCTCCCCTTTCCCCGTCTGCTTCTCACCTTTTATCTCTAACCTCCTCTTTCGGCCTCTCGCAGCATACTAACTCTCCAACGCATGAAGATGGAAACTCCCTTGACTTGGTCTTCTCCCGACTTTGCTCAGTGGATGATTTCACAAACTCCCCTCTCCCGCTCTCTGACCACAACCTTCTTTCATTCTCTATCAAGAACTGCCATCCCGCTCAGGTCACCCCCACTTTCCACACTTATAGAAACATACAGGCCATTAACACCCAGAAACTTATGAAGAACTTGCAGTCCTCATTGGCCCCAATCTCCTCCATCTCATGTCCTGATTCTGCTCTGAAGCATTACAATGAAACCCTGCAAAGTGCCCTGGATGAAGCTGCTCCTCCTATACATAGAGCAACTCGACACAGACGGCGACAACCGTGGCACACGCTGCAGACACGTTTCCTGCAGCGGTGCTCCAGGTGCGCCGAACGTCTGTGGAGAAAATCTTATCTACCCGAAGATTTCATCCATTATAAGTTCATGCTAAAAACATACAACTCTGCCCTTCACCTCTCTCAACAAACCTATTTCAACACCCTCATCACCTCACTGTCCAATAACCCTAAACGTCTCTTCGACACTTTCCAGTCCCTACTCAACCCAAGAGAGCAGGCCCCAACCACAGATCTCCGCGCTGAAGATCTGGCCAATTACTTCAAAGAAAAAATTGACCACATTCGACAGGAAATCATCTCCCAATCTCTTCATACCAGGCACTGTCCTCCCTCCCCCACTGCATCTAGTTCACTCTCTGACTTTGAACCAGTTACTGAAGAAGTAAGCAGGCTCCTTACATCTTCTCGCCCGACCACTTGCACCAGTGACCCCATTCCATCACATCTCCTCCAGTCCCTCTCCCCGGCTGTCACCTCTCACATAACAAAAATATTCAACCTTTCCCTCACTTCCGGTATTTTTCCCTCCTCATTTAAGCATGCCATCATACATCCATTACTTAAAAAACCCTCCCTCGACCAAAACTGTGCCGCTAATTATAGACCTGTCTCTAATCTTCCCTTCATCTCTAAACTCCTGGAACGCCTGGTCCACTCCCGTCTTACCTGCTATCTCTCAGATAACTCTCTTCTTGACCCTCTTCAATCTGGCTTCCGCTCTTTACACTCTACTGAAACTGCCCTCACTAAAGTCTCTAATGACCTACTAACAGCTAAATCTAATGGTCACTACTCCATGCTAATTCTATTGGATCTTTCCGCAGCATTTGACACTGTGGATCACCAGCTCCTCCTCACTATGCTCCGCTCCATCGGCATCAAGGACACCGTTCTCTCTTGGTTCTCCTCCTATCTCTCTGACCGATCCTTCACTGTATGTTTTGCTGGTTCCTCCTCCTCTCACCTTCCCCTTACTGTTGGGGTTCCTCAAGGATCAGTCCTAGGCCCCCTCCTCTTCTCTTTGTATACTGCCCCTATTGGACAAACAATCAGTAGATTTGGTTTCCAGTACCATCTCTATGCTGACGACACCCAATTATACACCTCTTCTCCTGCTTTCACGCCGACCTTCTTAGAAAACACCAGTGATTGTCTTACCGCTGTCTCTAACATCATGTCCTCCCTCTATCTGAAACTGAACCTGTCAAAAACTGAACTCCTCGTGTTCTCTCCCTCTATTAACCTACCTTTGCCTGACATTGCCATCTCCGTGTGTGGTTCCACCATTACTCCAAAGCAACATGCCCGCTGCCTTGGGGTTATCCTTGATTCCGAGCTTTCATTCACCCCCCACATTCGATCACTGGCTCGCTCTTCTTATTTGCATCTCAAAAACATTTCTAGAATTCGCCCTTTTCTTACTTTCGACTCTGCAAAAACTCTTACTGTTTCTCTTATTCATTCCCGTCTGGACTATTGTAACTCTCTACTAATCGGCCTCCCTCTTACCAAACTCTCCCCGCTCCAATCTGTCCTGAATGCTGCTGCCAGGATCATATTCCTCACCAACCGTTACACCGATGCCTCTACCTTGTGCCAGTCATTACACTGGCTACCCATCCACTCCAGAATCCAGTACAAAACTACTACCCTCATCCACAAAGCACTCCATGGCTCAGCACCACCCTACATCTCCTCTCTGGTCTCAGTCTACCACCCTACCCGTGCCCTCCGCTCCACTAATGACCTCCGGTTAGCATCCTCAATAATCAGAACCTCCCACTCCCGTCTCCAAGACTTTACACGTGCTGCGCCGATTCTTTGGAATGCACTACCTAGGTTAATACGATTAATCCCCAATCCCCACAGTTTTAAGCGTGCCCTAAAAACGCATTTGTTCAGACTGGCCTACCGCCTCAACGCATTAACCTAACTATCCCTGTGTGGCCTATTAAAAATAGAAAAAAACAAAACAAAACACATAATCAGGTTCCTTGCATCGTGTTCTCATACACTTTATGCAGTTAATAGCACTCTGTGTCTGTACTGCTACATACTTAGGCAGTTAACTGGTTCATGCAGCTTTACATGAACACCCGATCCTTACACTATGGCTGGTCCAAATAACTAAAGCAATTGTTACCATCCACCTCTCGTGTCTCCCCTTTTCCTGATAGTTTGTAAGCTTGCGAGCAGGGCCCTCATTCCTCCTGGTATCTATTTTGAACTGTGATTTCTGTTATGCTGTAATGTCTATTGTCTGTACAAGTCCCCTCTATAAGTTGTAAAGCGCTGCGGAATATGTTGGCGCTATATAAATAAAAATTATTATATTATTATTATATGTCTACTTTACATCAGCATAATTTTGGAAACAAAATTTTTTTTTATTAGGGAGTTATAAGGGTTAATATTTGACCAGCAATTTCTCACTTTTACAGCAAAATTTACAAAACCATTTTTTTTTAGGGACCACCTCACATTTGAAGTCATTTTTAGGGGTCTATATGGCAGAAAATGCCCAAAAGTGACACCATTCTAAAAACTGCACCCCTCAAGGTGCGCAAAACCACATTCAAGAACTTTATTAACCCTTCAGTTGCTGCACAGGAACTGAAGAAATGTGGAAGGAAAAAATGAACATTTAACTTTTTTTCACAAACATCTTACTTCAGACCTAATTTTTTTTATTTTCACAAGTGTAAAAAGAGAAAATGAACCACAAAATTTGTTGTGCAATTTGTCCAGAGAATGCCGATACCCCATATGTGGGGGGGGGGGGGGGACCACTGTTTGGGTGCACAGCAGAGCTCAGAAGGGAAGGAGCACCATTTGACTTTTTCAACACAGAATTCCCTGGAATTGAGATCGGACAGCATGTCGCGTTTGGAGAGCCGCTGATATGCCTAAACAGTGGAAACCCCCCACAAGTGACCCCATTTTGGAAACTAGACCCCCTAAGGAACTTATCTAGGTGTGTGGTCAACACTTTGAACCCCCAAGTGCTTCACACAAGTTTATAATGGAGAGCCGAAAAAATTAACAATCTTTTTTTTTTCACAAAAATTATATTTTCACCCCCAATTTTTTATTTTCCCAAGGGTAGAAAGACAAATTGGACCCCAAAAGTTGTTGTGCAATTTGTCCTGAGTATGTCGATACCCCGTATGTTGGGGTAAACCTCTGTTTGGGCGCACTGCGGAGCTCGGAAGGGAAGGAGCGCCGTTTGACTTTTTAATCTCTTAATTGTGAGAGCGGACGCCATTTTGGGTTTGTAGATGTGCCTAACAGCAGAAACCCCCCACAACTGACCCCATTTTGGAAACTACACCCCTCAAAGATTTTAATCAGGGGTATATTGAGCAATTTGAACCCACATGTACGACACAGAGTTTGATAACATTAGGTCGTCATATTGAAAAAATTCATTTTTTTACACAAAAATCTTGTTTTAGACCTGAATGTCTCACTTTTTTCAGAAATAACATCAAAAAGTGGACCCCACAATTCGTTACCCACTTTATTATGAGCGCAGCGATATCCCATATGTAGTCAAAAAGTTCTGTTTGGACAAATTGCAGGGCTTGGACAGAAAGGGGCACAATGTGACAAATTTGCCTTCATTTGAAATAGATTGTTATACTGGCAGAGCCTGTATGGTTCAAGAGCAACAGAAATCCCCCATAAATGTCTTTTTTTTATAAATTGTACCCTCTAATCTATATATCTAGGGAGGTAATGAGTAGTTTGATGCCACCATTTTTTATGCAGTTGATGCAACACAAGCTTGAAAATTTACAATTTGCATTTTTTCACTGTCTTTTTTATGATTCTTTTTTGTAAGTTCTGAGGAACACACCTCAAATTTTGTTTCACTAGTTTTTAAGTGTTCAGAAATATATCCAATATGGCCCCAATGTGAGTACTGGTGACAAAGCAGTGTCTATAATAGATGGCACACCATTTGGTCTTTAGGGTGAAATTGAAGATCCAGGAACCATTCAAAGCTTCTAGAGACATTGAGCAAAAAAGAAAATCCTTCCAGGAATTATTACTCAGAGGGAATCGTGCTCCGAAAACACATTGGCTGACTATAAAATTGGTCTTGCTAACAAAACAGTTGTCCCGCATTTGCGTATATTGTAGCAGGAAGAATAAACTGTACTGGAATGAAGGGCAAAATGTGTAGGAAAATGCAGCCAACTATGTGGCAAAGCGGAGTTTGTTCCAAAGATGAAAGAACACCATCAGGGCTAGAATGGCAGACAATTTCAGAGACTGGTCGTACAACGTCCTTTTAGCTCCATCAATCCCTATATGAGAGACGAATGTGCCAATAGACGTGGTACACCATAGCAAGCTCCCACCAGCCAAGGTCAGAACAGTTACAGTGGGGCAAAAAAGTATTTAGTCATTCAGCAATAGTGCAAGTTCCACCACTTAAAAAGATGAGAGGCGTCTGTAATTTACATCATAGGTAGACCTCAACTATGGGAGACAAACTGAGAAATAAAAATCCAGAAAATCAAACTGTCTGTTTTTTTATCATTTTATTTGCATATTATGGTGGAAAATAAGTATTTGGTCAGAAACAAACAATCAAGATTTCTGGCTCTCACAGACCTGTAACTTCTTCTTTAAGAGTCTCCTCTTTCCTCCACTCATTACCTGTAGTAATGGCACCTGTTTAAACTTGTTATCAGTATAAAAAGACACCTGTGCACACCCTCAAACAGTCTGACTCCAAACTCCACTATGGTGAAGACCAAAGAGCTGTCAAAGGACACCAGAAACAAAATTGTAGCCCTGCACCAGGCTGGGGAGACTGAATCTGCAATAGCCAACCAGCTTGGAGTGAAGAAATCAACAGTGGGAGCAATAATTAGAAAATGGAAGACATTCAAGACCACTGAATCTCCCTCGATCTGGGGCTCCACGCAAAATCCCACCCCGTGGGGTCAGAATGATCACAAGAACGGTGAGCAAAAATCCCAGAACCACGCGGGGGGACCTAGTGAATGAACTGCAGAGAGCTGGGACCAATGTAACAAGACCTACCATAAGTAACACACTACGCCACCATGGACTCAGATCCTGCAGTGCCAGATGTGTCCCACTGCTTAAGCCAGTACATGTCCGGGCCCATCTGAAGTTTGCTAGAGAGCATTTGGATGATCCAGAGGAGTTTTGGGAGAATGTCCTAATGGTCTGATGAAACCAAACTGGAACTGTTTGGTAGAAACACAACTTGTCGTGTTTGGAGGAAAAAGAATATTGAGTTGCATCCATCAAACACCATACCTACTGTAAAGCATGGTGGTGGAAACATCATGCTTTGGGGCTGGTTCTCTGCAAAGGGGCCAGGACGACTGATCCGGGTACATGAAAGAATGAATGGGGCCATGTATCGTGAGATTTTGAGTGCAAACCTCCTTCCATCAGCAAGGGCATTGAAGATGAAACGTGGCTGGGTCTTTCAACATGACAATGATCCAAAACACACCGCCAGGGCAACGAAGGAGTGGCTTCGTAAGAAGCATTTCAAGGTCCTGGAGTGCCCTAGCCAGTCTACAGATCTCAACCCTATAGAAAACCTTTGGAGGGAGTTGAAAGTCCGTGTTGCCAAGCGAAAAGCCAAAAACATCACTGCTCTAGAGGAGATCTGCATGGAGGAATGGGCCAACATACCAACAACAGTGTATGGCAACCTTGTGAAGACTTACAGAAAACGTTTGACCTCTGTCATTGCCAACAAAGGATATATTACAAAGTATTGAGATTAAATTTTGTTTCTGACCAAATACTTATTTTCCACCATAATATGCAAATAAAATGATAAAAAAAACAGACAATGTGATTTTCTGGATTTTTATTTCTCAGTTTGTCTCCCATAGTTGAGGTCTACCTATGATGTAAATTACAGACGCCTCTCATCTTTTTAAGTGGTGGAACTTGCACTATTGCTGAATGACTAAATACTTTTTTGCCCCACTGTAAATGGAAGCCAAAGTTTTGTGTAGCAAGACAGTCGTAAAAACAGTCAAAGTTAGATAAATGGTCAAAAATGTTTGTGAGTAATCAAGTCCCAGAATTCATTTTCAGATGATCTCACTTTTCAAGATCATTTCTGGGGTCCACATTCTAACGCTTATTGACATGGGTACGTGGACGAGAATTTGTTGGAATAGTAGTTTGGTATGGGATTGATCATGTCCTAGAATTTTCAGATGACCTGACTTTGCAAGAACATTTGTGGGGTCCACACTCTAGAGCGTACAGACGTGGGTACGTGGATGAGAATTTGTTGGGATAGTAGTTTGGTATGGGATTGATCAAGTTCTGGAATTAATTGTGAAATGGGGTAAAATGGGATCTATTAATTAAAATATTCTTTATCAAATGTTCTAAATTGTTCTACTGGGGCCACTAAGCAGAAAATAAAAATTATTGAAAAAAAACCAAACTAATAATTGTAGGTGGTGTGGTAGGTCTCAAAACAGGGGGAGATACAAAGGCCTGGTTGGGATGGGCATGTGGGGCAATAGAATCGGGAATCACTCCATCTGCCATGCTTTCTGCAAACTCGGCATCTTTTTTGAGGATACCTTTGGGTGGGAGTAACAGGGACAGGGTGAGGAAAATGGCGTTCTGAAAGTCTCCGGGAATCCTCAGAGTCGAAGGCTTCCCCCGATGCCATTGACTCAAATATGAGGCTCTCTACAACTTTTTCCTGAAAGTGCAGGAACGTAAGTGTTCCTTGGGATTTTTTATACAGGACAAAGCTGTTATATGTGGCAGTTTGAATAAGGTAGATTGCCATCCTTTTTATACCACACCCTGGTCTTCCTCTTGACCAGGTATGGTTGCAGAACCTGGTCTGAGAAGTCTACGCCACCCATATGTTTGTTATAGTCTGTGACGAAGACTGCTTTTTCCTTGTCCCTGGGGCACCCCTCTCTCTGACCGTCACAGTGGTGTCTGTATGCAGTGTGGAAAGCATGTAGACGTCCTTCCTGTCTTTCCACTTCACTGCAAGAAGTTGGTCACTTGCGAGTGAGAATGACGCCCCCCTCTCCAAGCGTCTGGACATCAACTGTGACGGAAGCCCCACTCTGTTTTTCCTCACTGTCCCACAGGCCCTGTATTTGCAGCATGGAGGGATTTGTATAGGGGTATGCTCGTGTAGTAGTTGTCAGTATACACGTGGTACCTTTTATGGAGAAAGGGCGTCATTAGCTCCCAGACAATTTTGCCTGGGATACCAATTGTCTTGGGGCAGTTTGGGGGGTTTATTTGGTGGTCCCTACCTTCATAAATTAGAAAGGTGGACGTGTACCCTGATGAGCTCTCGCAAGTTTTGTATACCGTATTTTTTGGCATATAAGACGCACTTTTTCCCAAAAAAAATTGTGAGGAAAATGGGGGGTGCGTCTTATATTCGGAACGCAGGCTTACCGGCATTGTGGCGGCGACAGAGGTGCGGGCATGATGTGGCACGGTGAGCTGTATGGCGTGAGCAGGTCCCATCCATATTTGAGGTGAATCCGCGGCCCGGTATTGATGGAGAGCAGCAGCGCTGGTGAGTTACGGTATTTTCCGGTGGCGGCGGCCATCTTGCTGAGGCCGCGCGTGCGCAGATTCACTACTCTGCGTCCCAGGGCTTCAGGAAAATGGCCGCGGGAGGCCGCGCGTGCGCAGATGGAGATCGCGGCGGCCATTTTCCTAAAGCCGAGATCTCAATCTGCGAACTCGGCTTCAGGAAAATGGCCGCCGCGATCTCCATCTGCGCACGCGCGGCCTCCCGCGGCCATTTTCCTGAAGCCCAGGGACGCAGAGTAGTGAATCTGCGCACCCGCGGCCTCAGCAAGATGGCCGCCGCCACCGGAAAAATCCTTAACTCACCCTGCTCTGCTGCTCTCCATCAATACCGGGCCGCGGATTCACCACATATATGGATGGGACCTGCTCACATCATGCCCGCACCTCTGTCGCCGCCACAATGCCGGTAAGCCCGCCGCCACCAGGAAAACCACCCAGCTCTGCTGCTCTCCTTCACTACTGCTGTGGCGTCACCTCAAATGTGGAAGGGACCCTGGCCGCTGCCACCTGAGGAAGTGACCGCACGTCTGCCACCGCCACAGCAACCTCCCCATGGACACCAGGCCATGGCATCGCCCACCTAAGCAGGATGGGACCCTGCTCAGGTGCACGCCGTTCCGCCCACCGCACCTCAGCATCACCTCACCTCTGCCACCACCATGCCTCCTGTGACCCTGCTCTGCCACTGCCTGCCCTCAGGTAAGAGATCTTAAATTTGGACAATAAGACGGACCCCCATCTTATAAAAAATCTTTTTTTCTGCATTTTTCACCCCAAATTTGGGGTGTGTCTTATAGTACGGTGCGTCTTATATGCCAAAAAATACGGTAATTTCATGCCGTATTTGGCTCTCTTGGAGGGAATAAATTGGCGGAATGACAGACGGCCCTTGTAGCTCATCAAGGACTCGTCGACTGCCACATTTTGCTCTGGGGTATAGGAATTTAGAAACAAAGTTTTTAGGAGGGAAATTAGGGGTCTCAATTTATTTAGCCGATCGTAGTTGGGGTCAGTTCTTGGGAGAGCTTGGGAATTGTCACTGAAGTGGAGGAATCTCATCAGGGCTTCGCAACGGACTCGGGACACGATGGCTGCAAATACAGGGGTGCAGTGGACAGCTTTTGTTGCCCAGTAAGAGCGGAGTGTGTTTTTTTTTTTTTACTAAGCCCATATTCAAGGTGAGGCCTAAGAATTTGTTTATTTCGGGGACATTTGTGGGGATCCAGGAACGGGAATGAAAGGCAGTGGGTTTTTGGGAAATATATTGCCAGGCATAAAGGTTTGTTTGGTGGACGATTAAATTGCAGGACTTCGGGGCTAATGAAAATTTGAAAAAAATCAATAGGGGTGAAATTGGCGACATCTACTTTTATTCCAGGGGCTGCAGAAAAAGGGGGAATTTGAGGGGAAAATGAGGTGTCATTATACCACAGCGGTGGGGGGACTGCGGTACTTGGTCCTGCCTCTGAAGCTTCAGCAGTGATGACCGACTCCACTACCACCGGGCTGGGGGATCCCGTGGAGGAAGAGTCGTCATCGCTGTCTGAAAGCTGCTCAGCTTCAGAGGCAGATTCTGTTTCGCTGCCGGAGCAAAGCAGGCTGTAAGCTTGCTCCACGCTGAAAGTTCTGCGGGCCATTTTATTTATTTCCTCTGCTAACCCTAATATGCGTAACCCTACCCCTAAAAAAATGTAAAAAAAATTAGAAATTTTTATTTTTTATTTTTATAATCCTCTGCTGATGATGCACGGATTACGGAGAACGGGGGTGGGTAAATGGGATGCTGGCGGATGTCGAAATATGTTTTTGATAACTGACAGGGCAGCACTTGAAATGTAGTCTCTCTCTCTTCTCTCCCAGAACAACTACAAGGAGAGAAGAGAGAGGTACAGCCCAAGTGCTGCCATATTTATCAAATATTAGGGGTTTTGATCACTGTGATAGGACATATCACAGTAATCAAAACCCAGCAGCCAATGAGAAAATTCTCACTGGTTGCTGAGTGTCTGCTGGCAGATCTTGGCGGCCGCACTGCGCATGCGCCCATTTTCTTCCAGCAGAGAAGAAGAAGGGGGGCCGGGAGCTGTGGGCTGGGGACCTGGGACCGGGGGACATCACCTGCGGGGGACTTCTAGGTACCGTGGGGGGCTCGGGGGACTCTATTTCTCTCTCCTCTGATGTGCGATCACATCAGAGGGGAGAGAAATGCAAAGCAAACTTTTTTTTTTTTTTTTTTACATGTTATATGCTGTATGAGCGATCGCAACCCCGGGGGTCTGTAAAGTGCGAATCGCACTTGGGGTCGGTTTTTACCGACCCCAATACACTGGCGGGGGAAGCTAGATTTTGGCGGGCGCATCTGCACATGCGCCCGCCATTTTGGAGCCCAGAGGAGACGGAGGAGGGTCGGGGACCGAGGGGGCATCTTTTCCGGTAAACAAGGTACCGTGGGGGGCTCGGGGGACCCTATTTTTCTCCCCTCTAATGTGCGATCACATCAGAGGGGAGAGAAAGAAAACGCAAGTCCGGATTTTTTTTTTTGCGATCGCCGGTAAACGGTTAATTAGCGGCGATCGCAAAAGCGGGGTCGGTAAAAACCAACCCGAATCATGTTCTCTGGGGTCTCGGCTACCCCCGGCAGCCGAGACCCCGGAGAAAATCGGACTCTGGGGGCGCTATTTACTTTTTCCACTTTTTTTCTGTGGTTTAAGTACCCTTAATGACCTCCGTTAAAAGGCGTATCGGCGGTCGTTAAGGGGTCAAAATAACCAATAAATTTCGTTCAACTTCACAACTGTGTTCCACTTGTTGATTCTTCACCAAAAATTTACATTTGGTATCTTTATGTTTGAAGCATAATATGTGGGAAAAGGTTGAAAAGTTCCAGGGAGCCAAATACTTTCGCAAGGCACTGTATTTCCCCTCTTCAGAGCCGCTGAGTGCAACGATCGCTGTTGTGCCGTCAATGTGCCATAAGTGCTGTAGTCAATGCCAGACAACATGAGCAATGGTGGAGACTTGCTAGTGGATGCAAGGAAGGTGAATACAGAACAATTTGTTTATTTAAAATAACCTGCCCAGGGACATTCATTTTCTGAAAGGGAATAATATCTTTTCATCTGGACCAAATCCACCAACTCCATTTGCTGATATGCAGTCCGAAGCTTGCAAGGAACCTCTACCATGCTTCGCTCTTGCTTGCAAACACTCATTATTGCACTGAACGTCTGTGCTCAGTTATCCAAGTTGTTTGGAACAACTTCTATATGCTGTTCTTTCAATACGTGTGTGCAAGTGTACCTAGGAGAATTAATGCTGTTTTTAAGGCAAAGGGTGGTCATACCAAATATTGATTTGATTTAAATCTCTCTTTTGTTCATTTACTTTGAATTTTGTTAACTGATATAGATAACTATTAACAGACTTATTTTTAAAGCATTCTTACTTTGCTGCATTTTCTCTACATCTACCTAAACCGTTTGCACAGTAATGTATACAGTACTAGTCAAAAGTTTGGGCACACTTGTTCATACAATAATTTTCTTTGTTCTTCCTGGAATGTGCACTTGAGAGATTCATTCTGAAGGCATCAAAACCACAAAGAGAAACATATGGAAACGCGGAGTAAAGAAACACGTGAAACAAACTAGAATATGTGATCAACCTTCTAGTCTTCTAAGTATCCCCCTTTTACTCAGATGACTGTCTTACACATCCTTGACATTATCTCAACCAGTTTCATTAACAAATCAAATTAAATAGCTTATAATGAACAGCTATGCCTCATCAAGAGGTCATTTGTGGAATCACTGGCTTTCAGAAAGTGTTTGCAACAACCGGGTGTGTTTTACAGATGTTGACACAGTTCCATACCATGCTGAGCCCTATTCCACAACTGTGATATGCCAGAATATAGAAAGAACCACTTGGCTAAGTAAGGAGAGAAAACTATCCATCAATACTTTAAGAAATACAGATGGATCAATCAATCAGTAAAATTGTTTGAACTTGAGGATACCTTCAGGAGTCTATCATGAAAAACATCAATCACGATGAAAAAACGGGCTTTCATGAGGACGACTTCAGGAAAAAAGATCAAGATTTAGCTCTGTATGGAGGATAAATTCATTAGATTTTCCATCCTCAGAAACCACAAACTAGTAGCACCTCAGATAAGAGCCATCATAAATGATGCACAGAAATCAAGTAGCAGACACAACTCAACATCAACTATCTAGAGGAGACTGTGAGAATCTGGTCTTTATGGTATAAGTGCTGCAAAAAAGCCACAACTGAGGAGCTCAAACAAGAAAATACTTTTTTGGGCCAAGCTATACAAGGTCTGTTCATTAGATCAGTAGAAATCTGTACTGTAGTCCAAGTCAAAATTTGAGATGTTTGATATCAACAGATGGTTTCAATATGCGTGGTGCCCACAGTGAAACATGGAGGAGAGGAGTGAGAGTGTGAAGGTGACATGGTTGGCAATTTATTCAAATTCCAAGCACACTTACCCAGTAAGACTACAACAACATTCTGCTATGTCGTGCCATTCAATAAGATTAGCATTAAGTAGGACCTTCATCTGTGTTGAAACAATACAATGACCCAAAACACACCTCTTGTGTTGCGTCAGATCTCATGGCTTTCACAATTACCCGATCTCAACCCAACTGAGATGGTTTGGAATGGATGGAACACAAAGTACAGACAAAGCTGCCAATAAGTGCTCAGCACCTCTGACAAATCCTGTTGGAAATCTATTCTAGCTGACTACCTAATGAAGCTATTCTAGAGACTGCCAAAAGTGTGTAAAGCTTTCATTAGAGTAAAAGAGGGTGACTTTGAGGAATCTATGGTTTAACATAAATTCTGGTATGTTTCAAGGGTGTTTTTTAATCCTTATTTCCATATGTGTTCCTTTGTGGTTTTGCTGCCTTAAGTTGTGCACATTCCAATAAGAACAAAGAAACCGCATGAATAGGTGTCCAAACTTTTGAGGGGTAAACGTGTGTGTATATATTTAGAGTTTCCAGATCATGAGCATATACAAAAGTTGGACATAGAAATAATAAATATATATATCAACACAAAGTTTCCAGTTATTTTATGTGTGGATTAAAGGGAACCTGTCAGCAGGATTGTGCACAGTCACCCACAGACAATGTCAGGTCGGCACCGTTATACTGATTAAAATGCTACATGGGTTGATGAAATCCATCTTGTGGTTGTTGTTTAATCTTTATTTTCAATTGTGAGTTAATGATATGCTTGTGCCTGTGGAGGAGGGCCTGTGGGGGGGTCTTCATGTGGTGCTCTGCTAAGGTATTCATATTGAAGACTGCTGACAGATCACTGATTCCTGAGTGACCTTTCCCGTAGTTAACACCTACTGTTCAAGCACGGATACCAAACATGAACTTCACCAGGAAGTCTGTGATACTGTCCGGGTTCGGCCCCCTGAACACCAGATGTTTGCTGCGCTGTCATGTGTATGACAGCGTGGCAAACCTTGCTTATAATTGGCGGTAAAATCATTACCGCTGATCAGACAGCTGCGGTTCCCACGCTGTCAAATGACAGCATGAGCCCGCAGCTGTGATTGGAGGTAAAAAGTTTACCTCTGGTCACTTGTGTCGTGCCGATGGGACTACTGCTTCCATCACCCTATGCCTGCTGCTGTTACTAACAGCGAGAGCAGGTGGCGGCTGATGGGAGTATTCGTCGGCTGGCACGGGCACTCTAAATAAATAATAAATAAAAAAAAAAAAAGCGTGGGTTCCCCTGTACTTTTGAGAACCAGCCAGGCAAAACTGACAGCTGGGGGATGCAACACTCAACTGTCAGCATTAGCAAGGTTGGTTATCAAGAATAGGGGGATTCCCACACTGTTTTCTGAAATTATTTGAAAAAAATAATTTAAAAAACCCTGTGGGGTCCCCCACATTTTTGACAACCTGCCTTCCTAAAGCAGACAGCTGAGGGCTGATATTCTCAGGTAAGGGGCGATTGATATTGTCTCACCTCCCCCAGCCTAAAAATAGCAGCCCACAGCAGCCCAGAAAATGCGCATCTATTAGATGCATTAATTCTGGCACTTTGCCCGGCTCTTCCAATTTGCCCTGTGGCGGTGGCAAGTGGGATTCATATTTATGGGGTTGATGTCACCTTTGTATTGCCCGGTGACATCATGTTCATGGGTTTGTAATCGAGAGGCATCTATAAGACACCTATCCATTACTAATTCTACAGTTATATTGTAAATAAACACACAGCCAGAATAAAGTCATTAAATTGAATGAATGACAAAGACACTTTTAATGATTCTAAATTAAACCATACTCACGTCATCATCCATTCCATTAAAGCGCTCGTCTCCTGTAATTAAACAAAAATAAAAAAACTCATATCCCTCACCTGTTCTTCATTCTGTCCCACGCTGTAATCCATGTCTGGGAGATAAACAGTTTTCAACCTGGACGGTGCCAAGATGTGACCATCCAGGCTGAGAATCTCCAATGAATGAGCTACTGCGAGAACAACATCAGTGAGCAACAGTGACGTCATCGATGTTACCACTGGTCAATGAGTCTGCGTTCAAGGCGGGGCCCCTAAACTGTGGAGACCTCTGTGAGATCACCACTACCACAGTGAGAAAAAGCCTCACGATGAAGCAGTGAGTTCACCGCAGATCACCGGGAGAAATTTCTCACAGTGAACTGCAGTGAACTCCCTGAGCTCAGCGCTGCACCATGAGACTTTCTCACTGTGCTAGCGGGGATCTTACCAAGGTCACTGCAGTTCAGGGACCCAGATGGGAATGCAGCCTCAGTGACCGGCAGTAACCTTGATGACGTCACCACTAGTCACTGATGCTGCGCTCGCAGCAGCTCATTCACCCAGTGGTTCTCAGCCTGGACGGTCGCACCTTGGCACCTTTCAGTTTAAAAACTCTTTATCCCTAGACATGGATTACGGCGTGGGACAGAACGACAGACAGGTGAGTTATATGGTTGGCTTTTATTTTTGTGTTATTACAGGAGACGAACAGCTTCAGAACAGTCCGATTGGCTAAGATGTGCGTCAAGGTGTGACGCTGTCCTGATCAGTGTCCCTGAGTAATATTAACTATTGACTGCTATTTCTTGGATTATGTATTATGCTACCATGACTATCAGTATTCAACTCCGTCTGATCTGTATCATTGGCATTGCTATAACTATATGTGCACATCAATATGTAGACTGATCTAGAGAAGGTCTGCTTACTGCAATGTTTTACATTTGATACCCATCTAGGCACACCCTATCTAAATACGTCAAAGCTTATTAGCTGTGCAGCATGTACTCACGATGACCTCCATTACCTCCCAGCATCTGTCTATTTAAATGAATAAATGCTATTTTGCACAGTGCACCTGTCACTGTTGATAGGAGTATATATATGCGTCATATCCATGTAAAAAAAAGTTATATATCCCACTATGTAGAACACATTACTATAATTAGACAATCAGACATATTCATGCCTCTTTCTTGAACAGTAAGTCACATTAGGAGATCTATCTCTTTGATATGCATTTTTTTAAACTGTATCCCGGACACCTTTTGTTTCAGTTTTTTGTTCCCTATCTGGGTAGTTTGCATCCCTGGATTTTATTATACATGTTTTATTATATTTATAAAAATTTGCTCATTTAAACCTTAGTCAGTGGAGGATCCTTTTTTCGTTATAGGTTATTTCTGAGGGATAAGTTGGAGTTTTCATTGGCACATAATATTTTTGATCACTTTTTATACAGAGTGAACAAAAAACAGCAATTCAGAAATACATTTTTGATTTTTTTATGCAGTTCACCGTGTTGTTAAAGTGATAAGGCAGTTTTATTCCTCGGGTCAGAACGATTACAGCGATACCACATTTAAAACTTTTTTTTTTTCCAAATCTACACAATAAAACCAACTTTACAGCTGTAATATGCTTATTCTGAAAGCTATAACTTTTTTACTTCACTGGTGACGGGGCTGTATAGCAGCTTGTTTTTTGCGGGACAAGATGACAATTTGCAGCTTTCCCATTTTTATTGATGATGCTACACATGCACACAATTCAACAGTTCAACAAATGGCTTCAAGTACTCTGTCTTTAGAGAAAGATGATTGATTGCCACGGACACAATTATTTGAATTTTGTATTATGTGTTCATGAGAGAAAAATAAGTCACTTACATGTTTCGGACGCTGCTGTATGAAAAACTTTTTTCTTTTGAAAGAGATTTTCAAAATGTTTACCCTAAAAAAAAAAAAAAAAAAATTGTAGAAAACGTTTCTCTAAAGTTTAATATATATATATATATATATATATATATATATATATATATATATATATATATATATATATATATATATATATATATATATATATATATATATATATATATATATATATATATATATATATATATATATATAAAAGTCAGAAACACAACGATTATATTGCAGAGGTTTTCTGTTTTCAGGAAAGTTGTGTTTCCAGATAATTGTACTTTACTCACCTTACCCTTGTTCTAAGTATTCGCTGCTGGTGTCTATTATTGTCTTCAGCACTGATGTCATATAAGCAGCGCTGCAGTCAATTACTGAGCTCAGTGGCTGGCCTCAATGATTAGCTGCAGCATTGGCAACATAACAATAGTGCTGCAGACAACACAAAATACCAGGAACAGAGGCAAAGACATGGCACTGGACCCGGGGAGGGTGCGTAAAGCTCAGTTTGTTTTTCTTTTGTTTGTTTTTTTTACATCAAATTGTGCCTGGTGACAACTTGCTTGCTTGAAAATGGAAAAGCTCTGTCCAATTTAGGAAAAAAAATTAAGGCACGGATGGGCTTAAAGTTTTGCTATGGAATCTGCTAGTAGCATAATATAAAGAAACACAGAATTCCGCCAGATAATCTACCATAAATCTCCAACTCAAATAATCTGTATCGTACATGTAACTACACGTTCACATAATCTTCTTTCACTGTCACTTTAGCTATATATCTTTCACTGTCACTTTTGCTATATTAGCATGCACATGGTCCGGTTATCATCTGCGGACGCACCACACTGTGTTGGCTAGTGCACATGCCCAGGATCGCGGCATCAGGACCTTCCAGACGCGCCCACTGTGTCAGCACGTGATCGCCGTCGCCATGCGACGGTGGATCGCCTGCGTTCTACGGGCGCTGCAGGAAGGATCCTCATTGATGCGGCGACACCCGCGCATGTGCCGACTCATAGCCGGTGCTTCCTTTCATGACCATTCTATTGGCCGGACTACACTATATAAAGCGACACAAACATGACCTAAGCCACGCCTCCTGACGAAGATCGGTAAAATGCACGTTGAGGCAGCAGGCTGGGGTCTTGGTCTCACACCACATGTAGGTAATATGAATATTCTTACTGAATAGTTTACAGCGCAGTCTTACATTTTGTATTCTTTCTTGCTTAGCACTTTTTGCATCTTGCACTATTGCACTTTATATTCTATGGACTATCCTTGGATTTATTAGGCTAATTTTTAGGCCATTTATATCTGTGCTGTTTATTATAGTATGTATATATATGCATATGCACCTACTATACATGTACTTATTACCATGATTTGGTCTCTATTCTGATGCAGGTGTAGTGGTGCTAAGACTTCTGGGCTGTGTATAACGCTGCCTACATCTTTGACTGGCAGCCTCCTGTCTACACACTGTGCACTGTCAGCAGTCTGCCAATCAGTGGTGGGGGTGCGGTTACACAGATCAGCCTGACTTGCCTGCACAGGAGACCTAGTCCTATAGTGAAAATCTCCTACTCATAAAACACTGATTGAATTGAAACTACAACACACATTCTTGTAATCACGCTCTCAGCTCCAACACTAATCTGCTCTCAGATTAAATAGTAAAACCTGCTGACAGAGTCCCTTTAAAATAAAAATGGTGCCATACTCACCTACCAGCACCTCAGTGGATCCAGTGTAGGCCACTCTGGAGACCTTTGCCGGCTCCACATGCAATGCTTGCTCCATTTGGAAGTCACAAGATTGCATCTGATGATGCACTCTTCTAATTACATGACCTCTGCAGCTAATCATAGGATGCAACACAAACATCCGGAGAAGCATGGGCTCCATCTGCAATGGAGCTTTAAGGCGAGAATGCCATAGTTTCTTATTTTAAGTTCATCCATGTTTTATTTGTTTTCCTTTATCGGACAACCCTTTTAAGTCATAGTTACACAGTTATAGCTTCTGATTGAACATTGTAATATCTAATAAAAAATATAAAATTATGAAACATGCCACTTTATATCTATGGTATTATAATTCTACTTTTGTGGATGAGATTTATTTTTAAATCTGAAGGTATGGAGAAAACATGCAGCGTAAATTCACTGGTGCTGTGAATTTTAATAATCAGAACGTTACTTAACCTTCCAAGAAATATTAAACTAATTTGTAAGTAATTGTCATAAAAATTTAAGTAAATGACTGTTTTACAGGAAAGGTCAAGTAAGGCAATGTTTAAGAGTATGGTAGTAAAAATGTTGCGTTTTTTAGGGGTTTTTTGGGTGCGTATTAAATGTACTTTTTCTACAGTACATGTTTAATGAAGTTAGTCCTATGGACTATTAAACAAAAATAGCTATTAAAAACGTTGCGGCTTTTGAAGCACTTTTGCACATTCCCATTGCTTTACATGTGTGAAAAAATGCTGCAAAACGCTGAAAGAATTGACATGCAGATTTAAAAAAAAAACAGTTCTCAAATTCAGTCAGTAAAAAAACCCAAGTGTGCGTATTAGATTTCTGACATCTCATGGCTTTTGCTGGTACTGTAAAAAAGCAGCTTTTATTTGCATAAAAAAAGCACAGAAAATATATGCTGCAAAAACGCTGCTTGCATGTGAACATGCAAAACTCTCTTGAAAGTAAGCATGCATCACGGAGAGAGGGATGACGAGAGTTATACTTAGTGGGCGAGTTGAGAAAGGGGCAGTATGAACAGAAAAGGGGAGCGTCACTAGCAGGACAAAAATTGAACATATGGGATTCAGCTTATTCACAAGTAACTGGAAATAAGCCTACATGTGTGAATACGGAGAGACTTTTCAGTCAAAGAGATCAAGGTAAAACATACAAGGCTCCAATGTTGCAGCCACACTCTGGTTCATGGCGCTTGTCATTTGGGCAGAATGAATAAAGTGTCATGTTCTTTTCAGTCTACACTACAGTTTCAGTCAATGTTCTGCCCCGGCTTCTCCAGGTCCACCGGCGAGTGTCCACGGCAGTTCTGGGCATGGACTTCAGCGCTGATGTTACATCGACACCAATCAGTACACCAAATGGCCTAGCTCACAGATTTTCTGTTATGGTGCCAACGTGACATCGGCATCACATCCAATTCCAGACACTGGGAGCAGCGGCAGACACTCTCTGATGGACCTGGGAAGGTGAGTGCAGCGCCGTTTTTTGTTTTTTAACAAAGTATAGTCAGGCACAACATTAACTGACAGGGACAACTCCTTTAACACATCTTATCACATCACATTAATATGTTCTACATTTCATCAGGGGTCATTTTAATATTCAAAAACTATACCTAAATGTGCCTTTTAGTGTTCATATTTCTTGGGAGGCACAATGGCATAATGCAGCGTCAAACGAAAAATAATAATAATCAGATCAAACAGAGCCAAGGTTTCATCTTTTATATTATTTTAGTCTTATTAACAGAACAGATAAGCCCATGGGAACCTCCTCATACTGTTTTGGGCATATACAACATCAGCATGTGAAAGTGACCTTATACTATTGCAATAGTTATCATTTAGTACCATTTTCCTGGCATAATATTTGAATGTGTAGTAACATATACAAATACAGACTGAGTTAACTTGACCCCATTATGATTTTTTTATATATTTCTTCACATGCAACATGGTAAACAAGCTCGTATTAGTGTTTTACTTATAGAAACATGTTGATTGTATTTGTAATGATTAACTTTCAATTTTCTAAACGGTCTGTAAAAAATCTTAGCCATTTGTAATTTTTGACCAATTTGTCAGGAAAAAAAAATAAAATGGCAACTGAGATTTATAGGGAATCTGTCAGCAGGTTTTTATGATATAGCCAAAGAGAAGCTGAATCCAACGATGTATCACATTACTGGGTGCAGCCGTTCTGACACAATTTCGATATTTTAGACTTTGAACTAAGCTGAGCTGAGAAAAATGCCCCATCCCACACCAGGCTCTCTGTGTATGCAAAGTCCATAGACAGTGAGCTGCTTATCACATGAGGGGGCGTGGTCAGACTCCTGTAGTCCAGTAATGTTAATCTCTTAGGAAAAATCCTTCACAGTTAGTAAACAACAGCACGCGCTATGACAAGTGACACATTCCTGTATTCTGCGTTTCATCCTCTATCTCCTGCTTTCTTTAGTTTACATAGAAAAAACCTGCTGACAGATTCCCTTTAACATGCTACAGGAATGTACATTATATCTGATCTAGATAATCTTGAATCAAAAGTAACAGCAATAAAACCTGTGTATAGTAAAATTTACAAAACTGAATAAAAACATTGGCAATACTAGTACATCAAATGTAAATTCAACACTGTTGAAAATGAATCAGCATAAAAGGTTACCATATATATATATATTTATAAAAATGTTTTTACCAGGGATAAAAGCTGGTACAAATCAGTTTCCTATAAACTGCTATACCACCAGAGGCTATTCCAATTATTAGATCCAAGTTATGGAGATCCTAGAGAGAAAATAAATAAACATTATAAATAAAGTAACATTAGTGCCATTATTTAGAACGCCAGTTTAAATGCAATTGCTAATGTCCAGGATTACGCAGCCTGCGCCAATGCTACAAAAGATTGACCAATAGTTTCAGGCTTTGTTTGCACAATATTTGACAAAAATTTGTATAAAATTAAAAAAAAAAAATCTTATACTTTAAAATGATAAATTACTTTTGGGCATAGGTTGATGAAAATCATGCCAGCTTAACACAGAACCATACACTCTATTTATTCAAAAGAATAGTCTAATTGTTGGCCTGCAAAACCTGAAGGCATTGACATCCATTGTAGGAATAGTGGTGGGATGAAGGCTGGAATAAGTACAAAAGTAAAAAATATCCCTTAGGGCTTGCTCTTATATGCATGAAAAAAAAAGAAAAAAAAATTGCTCTGCTGTTGATCCAGAAAAGTAGGATAAGTGTCATGAGAGTACAATGCGATCTTTCTCAACTAGCATTCGTATGACATGTGTATGCAATGCGTTTTTAACATCAGCTTTTACATATTGTCATTCTCTATATCATTTAAAGCTAGTTTACAAACTAATAAAGCAATCTTATATACAGCAATAGATAGATAGGATACAATAGATAGAGGTCAGTGAGGTACATAATCAGTGCTTAGTGTGTATAGATTTCTGTACTCTTATTTGGCTAATAAATTAACAAAAAATAGAGTGGAGTTTCCCCTATTTTTAATAACCAACGAAGGGAAAGCAGACAGCTGTGAGGTGGTCTCAGTAGTCTGGGAAGGTGCCAATAAACATGAAGGCTCCCAGCCTATTAATATCAGCTTACAGCTGTCTGCTTAGCCTTTGCTGGTTATTAAAAAGGAGGGAAAGCCCCCAAAATGATGTATAATCCTCCTTATTTTTAATAAGCAGCCAATTCTGGTGATTATCCTCGGCTTTTCCTGATTGCCCTGATGCGGTGGCAATTGGGGTAATGGTTTTGGGGTTGATGTCAGCTGTGTAATGTTTCAAGCCAAAAGGTTATTTATGTCTGTGAAAGACCTTGATAACTACTCTTTTAGGCTGGTTTCACATTTGCGGTTGTGTCCGCAGCGTTTCTTCCGCAAATATCCGCATGCATTGTGTATTCCTATATTTAACATTAGGGACGCATGCGTTTTTGATTGTGCGCGTTTCGCCGCGTTTGACAACGCATGCGTCATTTCGTCGTTTGCGGCTTGGCGCGGAAATGCAACATGTAGTAATTTTTAGAGGCGTCAATTTGCCGCCTGGAAACGCATGCGGTCGATTGAGCAAGGATTGCGGCAAAAAAACCGCATTGCTCTCTATATAAACGCATGCGTTCACAAGCACATGCGTTTGCTTGCGTTCGTGAACACATGCGTTCCACAAGAGAAAAACATGTCTAGACACTGATAAGCCACCCCCCACATACAAGGTGATAAAGGGAGGTAGTGGACATTTGCAGGTCACTACTCAGCAGACACTGAAACAGACGAGACACAGGCTACATCTTGGAGGAAAACAAGACACTGAACAATGTGAGTATATCCTAGCCAATGCCTTTATTTTCTATTTTCTGTCTCTACATGTCCTAATTTCTTGCATTTCTTTCTTTCTACATGCATCAGAATGTCTTCTTCTGATGAGGAGTTTTGTCCTGGGCCGTCGGAAGTCGAGCATGTCAGTGAGGTGAGTACTTGCCTCGTCAGATTGGTAAGTATTCACTGTCACATCTACACATGTGACAATTTGAATTTTTCATTTTTTTAGAGCTCTTCTTCAACTGCGGCACAGACTGGGCAGGAGCAGCAGACTCAAGGTCGGGTGGAAAGATGGCAGCGGGTACGTATACAAGGCTGACTGTTACTGTATCCTCAGTGTAATATTCTTGAATCTTCTTTTCTTTCCATTCCCATTTCTTAACTTTTTTCTTCTGGAATCCTTTTGTATGTTGACTTTCCTATTCAGGCCATTTCTCAGCATCTTTTTATTTTTTTTCTTATGTTAATTCACTAAACTTTAATGACTTTATTTAATTTTTAGGTTCCACAACGGGAGGATGACCTAATTGAAAATGACCTCCTCATCTCCCTGGTCCAGGAGCGAGTCCCGTTGTGAGACACCCGGGATCCACTGCACTCAAACAACGTCACGATCCGGCGCCTATGGAATGAGGAGGCCACAGCGATGTGGGATGGCTGGGACAACGCCCCGACTCGGGTCCGAAATGCATTTGGTAAGTATTGCACTGCAGTGTGAAGCAGCAGAGACCTTGGCCGTGCTCACTCGACTGTGTGTGTGTGATGAAAGAAACTCTCAGGAGTTTCTGTCATCACACACAGTTGTGTGAGCACGGCCCAAAGTCCTTTTTCTGACCATATATTTATTTATTTTTTTAAACAGTGGCCAAAGTCAAAACACGTTGGCGTTCGATGAAGGACCGCTTCAACAAGGACCTGCGTCAAGAGAGCCGTGTTCCCAGTGGTTCAGGAGCAAGGATCAGAAGATAAAAATGCCAGAACTCGATGGTATTTGTAAGACCGGTCCTTGCCCAACGAACGTAAGTATTTATCACGTGCATTAGGTTGTATTGTTTTCCCATAATGTGTATGTTTCTATTCCACAGGATTTTGCGTCTGGTTATTTTTTGGTATTAATTTTCTTTTTCCTTTTTTCCCAGCACATGGAGCACAACTGTTGGCCCAGGTTCTGGAGCAGTCCTTCATCCAACAGCCACGGACCCGTCCCAGCCATCCAGCAGCGCTGCAGCAAGTGGGCCTGCCACACTAACTGGAGACCAGGAAGCTGGTCCATCAGGTGTTCCCCTTTCCCAGTCCTCTGCCACTGCCCCTTTTTTTTGGGCTCCTCCCGGCAGCGGCAGAGGGCATCGGACAGGTCACTCATGCCCGAGTTTTGCAGTTGAGCTCGGTTTTACACGAAGCAATCAAGGCTTTGGGTGACCGAATGGATATTTCACATAACCTCTTGAATGCACGTATCCAAGAGGTCACCAAAAGCCTTGACCAAGTGAAAGCGGACCTCCAGAGGCCAGCACTTCATTTTTTTAACCAAATTGAGCAGGGCATGTCGGAACACCTTACTCCTTATCTCCAGCTGAGTGTCATGCAGGCCTGCAATGCTGCTTACGTGCAGGCTATGCAGCAGTCGATATTTCCAGCAGATAGTGTCGGCATATCCACGTGTGCCTTCACTGTCACGATTAACCTCAATGCCCACCTCTGCTGCATACCACTGCACGGCCACCTCAGTTCCTAGCACTGCCGGACACCACTACAGCACCACCACCATGCCGAGTGCAGTTGGACATCCCACCGCCACCACCATGACAACCGCTGCTCCTGCTTGGACCTCCTCCACTGACACCACGATGCAGCAGGACCCTGGCATGGCCTTCCGTACCGCCACCACCACGATGCAGCAGGACCCTGGCATGGCCTTCCGTACCGCCACCACCACGATGCAGCAGGACCCTGGCATGGCCTTCCGTACCGCCAACACCACCACGATGCAGCAGGACCCTGGCATGGCCTTCCGTACCGCCACCACCACGATGCAGCAGGACCCTGGCATGGCATTACGCTCTACAAGCGCTATGGACTCTGGCATGGCTGCAAGTTCTACGAGCACTATGGACTCTGGCATGGCAGCACGCTCTACGAGCACTATGGACTCTGGCATGGCTGCACGCTCTACAAGCGCTATGGACTCTGGCATGGCTGCACGCTCTACGAGCACTATGGACTCTGGCATGGCTGAACGCTCTATGAGAACTACGGACTGTGTCATGGTGCAGCCGGACCCTGACAGGTCACCCACCACTACGCCACGCCATATGAGCCTACCAAGGCTTCCCAGAACCCGGCAAATGCAAAAAAAACCAAAAAACAGAGGACTCTTAGTATTCCTCCCCCTTCACCTCCCAATGTGTCTGTAATGTCAGGTTTGTCTCACCCTTCCAGTGCGTCTCAAGCCTCTCATGTGTCAAGCCCCATCCCCGAACTTCCAGACCCTACTAGTTTCATTGCCCCTTCTCCTGCCACCTCTGTGTCATCACGGTTAGTCAGGCCTCAGTGCTTCACACTCCCCGTTTACATCACTCTACCCCAAGCCGGCGCAGTTAAATAAATATTTTTTGTTGTTAAAAAATAAATACAAGTTTTTTTGCCCCAATTATGTTTGGTTTATTGTGTCTTTCGCCGCCGGCAACACACACCGTGCGCCAAATAATAAACTTCGCCACACACTTTATTTTTTAGCTACATCATATCTCCACTAGTTAGAAAACAAAAGACTGCAGCTTTGTGTGTCTTTAGTATAGAGATATAAGGTGGGCCAAAAAATTAATTCATGTATTATCTCCATAATCTCTTCCTTCTGCTTAGTCTGTGACTAGTGTTGCAGTCTGAAGAGAAAATAGCGGAAATACAATGCAGAACAATACTCAACAGGTCAGGTGTCAAAAAACTAGTTAGGACACCTGACCTACAAATATCTCGCTGAGGATCTGTTTATACCAAGGAAGGTGACGGGCACAAGGGGGCATTCTTTGCGTCTGGAGGAGAGAAGGTTTTTCCACCAACATAGAAGAGGATTCTTTACTGTTAGGGCAGTGAGAATCTGGAATTGCTTGCCTGAGGAGGTGGTGATGGTGAACTCAGTCGAGGGGTTCAAGAGAGGCCTGGATGTCTTCCTGGAGCAGAACAATATTGTATCATACAATTATTAGGTTCTGTAGAAGGACGTAGATCTGGGGATTTATTATGATGGAATATAGGCTGAACTGGATGGACAAATGTCTTTTTTCGGCCTTACTAACTATGTTAATATGTTACTATGTTACCTGGTGAGTAGAGAACTGCCTTGTATAACCTCCATTTTCTCTTCTGTGTACGTAATCTATTCCACACAAAGTGAAGGGACGATGGTAGTCATACACAGCATATCTATGCTCACCTGCACAGGTGTCAGAAATAGTGAATTCATGAAGCTGTTATATGTGCATCATGAATTCATTATTTCTGACACCTGACTTGAAGAGTATAGATCTCTTTAGTGTGACAGTCATTGTCTCTTCAAGTCTCTGTCCAATGGATACAGCAGAACAGAATCAGGACGCAATGGCGTCAACAAGCTTACCAATAAAGCAGCATGGCTGCCATTACACTAGCAGTATGTGGCCAATGTTTTATATCAGTATTTGTATGCCAAAACAAGGAGTGGGACAAATATAGGTAAATTATGATATTAACATAATAACTAGCACCTCTGCCTTTATCACCCACTCCTGGTTTTCGATTACAAATACTGATATTAAATACAGACCAAATACTGCTAGTTTTAGGACAGCCTTGGTTTGTAGAAGAAAAACATAGGAGACACGGTCAACACAACCAAAACTAAAGTTTATTAATGAGAAATATTATCATTTCAGAAAATTACTGGTACAGATCGAATTACAACAGAACATTTACACAACATTGTCCTGCCATGACACACGTCCAATATCTGAATCAAAAAAGGCAGCAAATTGGTCCCGCATGTGACCAACTGCTGCAGTTGACCGCAGCGGGTGATGCTAGAAATCGGGCAGTGGGTGTGCAACTGGTTCATCCAGTTCAATGTTGGGTTGCTCCTTAGCCATTATATAATTGTGCAGAACCACACAGGCTTTGACCACCTCGTCGACTGTTTCCACTTTTAGATTTATGGCTGATGCAAGAATGCGCCATTTAGAGGCCAGAATGCCAAAGGTACACTCTACTGTTCTTCGGGCCCTGGTCAGTCTGAAGTTAAAGATCCTTCTAGTGTGGTTCAAGTCCCGACTGGAATAGGGCTTCAGTAGGTTTTCACACATCTGAAAGGCCTCATCCCCAACCATAACAAATGGCATCGGTGGACCTTGAGTGTTGGGGAGAGGTTGTGGCGGGGGAAAATTGAAATTTTTGCCATACACACGGCGGCCCATATCAGAGTTCTTGAAAGTCTGGGAATCGTTGCCACGGCCAAAGGCTCCAATGTCCACGGCGATGAAGCGACAGTTCGCATCAGCTATTGCCATGAGCACAACAGAAAAATATTTTTTATAGTTGGAATACTCCGATCCTGTTCTGGCAGGTTTGATAATGCGGATGTGCTTTCCATCCACCGCACCTAAACAGTTGGAGAAATCACACACACTCCAGAATTTTTCATCAATTTCAAGCTACATGTCGACAGTGGGTAGGGGTATAAACTCATCCCGGAGTACATTCCACAAAGCCCAACAGGTGTCCGCAACTATTCCGGACAGGGTGGATATTCCAAGCCGGTATTGGAAGTGGAGCGATGATAAACTCTCTCCGGTTGCCAGAAATCTGTAAGAAAAACAAACACACAAAAAATTAGAAACTATTCTATTTATGGTGAGAACATATACACAATAAGACGTATATAGAACAAAATATAAATTTTATTGTACAGAAAAAAGACAATACACCAAGATAAAAATAGCCACTAGTGTCTGGAAAAAATCAGAGTAGATCTGAGTGGCACCACATTGGGTAGGGGGCAAAAATCCAAAATAACAAAAATGAGTAAATGGCAGAAGGTAACAATGTTATACTAGGTAAAAACACCCATATATCCAAAAAAGACAGTCTGAAATAATACATTTAACAAAGAAATTTTTTTTTCACCATAGCTGCATCTATATATTAGAAAAAGGGTCACAGTATAAAGAGACTAATGATGACAAGACCGCCACATACTGCCAATAAATATCAAGGATACTACATAATAATAATAAAGATGCCTTACCAATACCCAGATAATGGTGCCACTTACCCTACGCGCGTTTCGGCGGCGTGCCTTCGTCAGGGGGAGTGGCATCACATCAATCAGATGTCCCTTATAAACCCCAATTGACCAATGATACGAAAGAAAAAACAACATGTGACCGCAAACAAGGAAAAGGGAAGTGCATGCAAAGGATGCTGGTAATTGTAGTTCTAAATGGTCATGTGTCCGATATATACGTCATCTGACTCTAATGGATATAGCCCAAAAAACTATAAGGTTACCAGTCTCATCAAGGCATGGATAAAATAACAAGTCGACAGCGCATATACATCTAAATCAATAAATGATAGTAAAGGTAAAACATCATGTGACCGCAAATGAAGAAACAGGAAGTGCATGCAAAGGATGCCGGTCGTTGTAGTTCTAAATAGTCATGTGACTGGCAAAAAAAATAAAAAACCCATCATAAGACTCAAATACATGTAATCCAAATGGCCAAGAAGTCAAACATCTCATGGAGATAAGGGTACAATGGCAGATGAACGGCACATGTGGCACTGATGGTACCGGTTTGATGTGGCGGACGAGGGCGCCGCAGCGGAGAGAGCCGCCCAGGACCTCCCACACGAACATTTATTATTTATGGTGTGGTTACGCTAAAAAAAAAAAAAAGGAAAATAACCAAAACATACATGTCAGAAAACACAAAATTTGGACTGTCATTGGTTAGATTTAGAATGTACCTTAATGTAACCAGCAGACGTTCCTCTGGTGGAATCGCTCTACGGAGCTGGGTGTCCTGTCTCCGTATGGCTCCTTGGACACGACCAAGCAGATCCCGGAACGAGTCTTGCGACATCCTTGTATATTCCTGGAATTTCTCCGGGTTGGCATTAAGCTCGCCATACAGCGTGTGATAGGCTCCACGGCTCTCACGTAGTTCAATAATGGGGTGTCTCCAAAAACGCCTACGTTGTCTCCTTCTCCATCTTTCGCGATTTCTGTCTTGCTCCCAAGCAAAAGCACAGGCAAGAAACAGCTTGATGCTTAAATCCAGGTTGAAATAAAAGCTCTCCATGCGAAGATCCATCATGACACAGGATACAGGAGCAAAATCAGATGGTCAGGGTTCTATATAAAGAAATCCCATAATACACGCCCTCTGTAGTCCCATTGGCGGTGTCTGGTTATCTTGATTTTTCTCTTGTGAAATTTCTCATCATGCGCACCAAAAACGCAAACGCAGGAAAAAAGGCATATAAACGCGTACCAATGCGGCGTTTTTTTAAACCGCATGCGTCTAAAAACGCCGCGTTTGCACGCATTTACATGTGTTTTTTCCACCACTGGCGGATGCGGATTAAACGCTGCGGATTTAAACGCTAACGCGAAACTAGCCTTACCCATTTATTAACAAAAAAAATAATCCACACCTGTCTGCCATAATCCATAATATGGAGGAGCAACAACGATCCCAGTCTTTTGTGTCCAGGCTATGGGAGCCACGTTGAGAGAACACCACTCCACAGACTGGAGCAACAGCCACTGCCAGTTCTCACGCTGCGTAGAGCGAGAACCCAGCTGCTGTGACGATCGGTGACATCAGTAAGGTTACCTCTGGAGAAGCCACTAAGTGGATGGCTATACTTGTGGGGCTCATCCTCATCTTTATTTTTGCCTCATTCACAATCATTTCTGATTGTAGTTATTATATTGTATAGATGACACTGTGTATATATGATGTATATATGTTCAGTGCTTCTTTTTTCTACTTTTATCCTACATTTTCACATATAGGTGGTTTATTCACTATATTCATTTATTTATAGGAAGTATTGCAGATTTATCTACCCGGTCATTGGTCAATTGTACTTTATCATCTCTCTTTACCTGACCCTGACCAGTGACTAGATTTTCTTAGAACTATCCATGTATTTAAGTGATAGTAATAATATTGCATATAGTATGAGGTCATATAATATTATAAGTAAATTATGGTGGTATACTATACTGTGTTTCTTGAGTTTTTAATATTTTCTGTGGTCTGTAGAATTTTTTGAGGGGCAGATGAGGTTAGGTGATTGTCTTATTTTAGAATGCCTAAACTAGAATGTATTTAGCCCTTATTGCTTTTTAAATGCTTTTAATTATGTCTTGCAGTGTTTTTCTTGCGGTTTAATAAAATTTATATGGAGATCCCAACAAGTTTCTACACACTATTTTTTTGATTGTATTCAGTTTATAGTATGTGTTTGGCTGATCCCAAAAATACTTACTGGTGCCTTTAGTACTTATTTACGTCAGTAAGGTCACAGCCACTGAACTGCAGTAACCTTCATAAATTCACCGTTTGCAGCGTGACAACTTACTGCGTAGCATGAGAACAGGCAGTTCTCATGATGTGACGAGTGTCAGTAAGGTTACCACTAGTGATGAGCGAGTATACTCGTTGCTCGGGTTTTCCCCGAGCATGCGCGGGTGATCTCTGAGTATTTGTAAGTGCTCGGAGACAGTGTGAATACTAGCACTGGTTTGCTGCCTCAGCCTATGGAGCAGTGTTCTCTGAACAGCGCTCCATGGACTGAACGAAGCAGACAGGGATCTTCGTGGGACCTCCATATTATGCCGGATCCCTGTGGATTACTTTTTTGGGGTAATAAATGGGTAAAAGAGGGTTATTGTAGGGGAGTGCTTTTACAAACAAAGGACTTTTCCGTGTGTGGGGGTTAAGTAAGGGGAGTGACTGACAGACACCTCTCAGTTAGTAACTCCTGGGCTTGATGTCAGCAGACATTACACAGCTGACATCAACCCTAAAACCATTACCTTAATTGCCACAGCACCAGAGCAATTAGGAAGAGCCAAAACCAAGAGCCAGAATTTGCACAACTAATGGATGCACAATTTCTGGGGCAGCTGAGGGCTGCTCTTATTAGGTTGTAACGGTCCAATATCCATAGCCCATCCCAGTCTATTAATAGTAGCCACCAGCCATTTTCTTAGGCTTTGCTGGTTACAAAAAAAAGGTCCCCCATTTTTAATAACCAGTAATGGCTAAGCAGACAGCTGTGAGGTGATATTATTAGCCTGGGAAGATTCAGGTTTATTGGCCCCTTCCCAGACTAATATGACCAGCTCACAGTGGTCAGCTTTCCTTTAGCTGGTTATTAAAAATAAGGAGGACTCCCAAACCATTTTATCATTTACTTATTGATTTAATAGCTAAAAACATGTAAAGAAAATTACACACGCAAAGCACTGAATATATATACACTACAGTGTAAAAGCTTAGGGTCACTTAGAAATTTCCTTATTTTTGAAAGAAAAGCACAGTTTTTTTTCCAATGAAGCCAACGTTAAATGATTCAGAAATACACTCTATACATTGTTAATGTGGTAAATGACTATTCTAGCTGCAAGCGTCTGGTTTGTAATGCAATATCTTCATAGGTGTATAGAGGCCCATTTCCAACAACAATAACTCCAGTGTTCTTATGGTACTTCGTGTTTGCTAACTGTGTTAGAAGGCAAATGGATGGTTAGAATACCTTTAAAACACTTGTGCAAGTATGTTAGCATAGCTGAAAACAGTTTGGCTGATTAGAGAAAGCTACAAACCTGACCTTCCTTTGAGCTAGTTGAGAATCTGGAGCATTACATTTGTTGGTTCCATTAAACTCTCAAAATGGCCAGAAAAAAAGAACTTTCATGAGAAACTCGACAGTCTATTCTTGTTCTTAGAAATTAAAGCTATTCCATGTGAGAAATTGCCAAGAAACTGAAGATTCCCTGCAACAGTGTGTACTACTCCCTTCAGAGGAGAGCACAATCAGGCTCTAACCAGAAAGAGAAGTGGGAGGCCCCGCTGCATAACTGAGCAACGTGACAAGTACGTTAGAGTCTGTAGTTTGAGAAATCAACGCCTCACAGGTCCTCAACTGGCAGCTTCATTAAATAGTACACGCAAAATGCCAGTGTCAAAGTCTACAGTGAAGAGGTCACTCCGGGATGTTGGCCTTCAGGGCAGAGTGGCAAAGAAAAAGCCATATCTGAGACTGGCTAATAAAATGAAAATATTAATATGGGCAAAAGAACACAGACATTGGACAGAGGAAGCTTGGAAAAAAGTGTTATGGACAGACAAATCCAAGTTTGAGGTGTTTGAATCACACAGAACAACATTTGTGAGACGCAGAACAACTGAAAAGATGCTGGAAGAGTGCCTGACGCTAACTGACAAGCATGGTGGAGCTAATGTGATGCTCTGGGGTTGCTTTGGTGCTGGCAAAGTGGGATATTTGTACAAAGGTAAAAGGGCTTTTGAATAAGGAAGGCTATCACTATTTTGCAACGCCATGCCATGTGGACGGCGCTTGATTGGAGCCAATTTCATCCTACAACAGGACAATGACCCAAAGCACACCTCCAAATTATACAAGAACTACTTAGGGAAGAAGCAGGCAGCTGGTATTCTATCTGTAATAGAGTGGCCATCGCAGTCACCAAATCTCAACACCATTGAGCTGTACGCAAAAAGTGCCCATCAAGACAAACCAATTTGTGGGAGGGGCTTCTGGAAGCATGGGGTGAAATTTCTCCAGATTACCTCAGCAAGTTAACGGCTAGAATTCCAAGGTCTGCAATGCTGTAACTGCTGCAAAGGGAGCATTCTTTGACAAAAGCAAAGTTTGAAGGAGAAAATTATTATTTCAAATAAAAATCTTTTTTTCGAACCTTTTCCATGTCTGGACTAGATTTTAAATTCATTTGGAAACTCATTTGATTATTAAAAGTATACGTTTTCATGGAAAACACAAAATTGTCTGGGTGACCCCAAAATTTTGAGCGGTAGTTTATCTCACTGACATCTTTCTTTCTATCTATACTATGTAGATATCTATTCTATTCTGATGATTCGGGCGGTGAACTGAGGTGCTATATATAACAAGAGGGAAGCAGAGAGCGCTCATGGAAATGTAGACTGTGTGCAGACAGGACATAAGTATCTAAAGGACTGTTTGGATTAAGAGTGACTTCAGCCATGATGGGAATCAATGCTGTGAGACGTGAATGGACTGTGTGAGATGTTAGCACTGAGATAAGTGATAGAGATGGTGTGGACTGTGTGAGACTGAGTTATTCACATCTTCTGAGATAGGTTATTTTGCAATTTATTGGTTATTAAAGTTTTGCCCTGTTCTCCAAATATTTCTGCTTTTTTCATTTTGTTTAGCGCTCAATACGAGAGAACCAGTAGTAGTAGTAGCTTTTTCATTGTGAGCTTGGAAGCACTTCTATTACTGCCTGTGCGATGTTTGCTCCAGATGCTCGCTCTGGACTATCGACCTCAGGGGCCGCTACCTCCTCCTCCCACAAGTCCCAAAACAGATTAAAGTCCGGGCCTATTATGATAGGGTATGGCAAGTCCAGGACCACAGGGACGTCATGGCTTTTAATAATCGTGATCATATCAATGATATCCCTGGACACCGGATAGTCCCTAGCGAACCCATGGATGCAGTGGCCTTCTATCTGGGAATCAGATGGACCAGGAGTGTGGCGCTCACCAGGGTCACTGAGCTCCCTGAATCTAGAAGACCAGTCACTCTCTCTCCATTGACTTCCACCAAACACCTCTTGACATCTTATCAGATGTATACTTGGTACAGGATACCGAACATGCTCTGTTTGAACATTGTTCCCAGCAACAGTCCTTCGGCACCTTCACTGCCGCCCATTTTTGGACCACCATTCCTATTTGGGTCACCGCCCCTTTTCGGGACTCCGACCTCTTTTGGGCAATCACCCCATTTTGGGACACGGCACCCTTTTGGAACACTCGCAGATGCCCACAGATCACAGAGTGATAGATAGAGCGTCACTGCAAGCCACTTCCCACATGGCTGCTCGCCTCCCATGGCCTCCCGGCACTGCACACCGATCCACACTGGGTATTTTGCACAGCTCCTGCTGCGGTCGCTCTTGGTCTTGGCACGCTCCTCTGACCCACAGCAAAATCTGGAGTGAGGGTGTTGACAAGCTTAGTAACCCGCCGAGTTACAGCCAGATGCTTGCTTCCGCGTGCTGTTGCAGGTCTATCATTGCCCCCAGCAATAAAGCTACCAGAGCGCCCCCCCACAGGCTCCTCACCGACTGTGCATGGCAGTCTATCTGCCCCAACAGTTCCAGACAGCGCGGCTCTGCACCGCTCCGCAAGGCTCTCTCTGGCTCAGCACAGCGACGTTCCTCACTGCTCTGCAAAGCTTTGCATGGCTCTGTACCACTCCGCAGATTTCGTGGACTTGCAGATTTCGTGGACCAGCCAATCCACAGCAAACCGCACGGAGTTCGTGGACCCGCTGATCCACCGCAAGCACCTGCTGTACTCCTCCCATTTACCTCCTGGACCGATGCCTGCAGTCTAGCACCAAAGGTAATGATTCTCAACTCACTATGGACAGGGGGTACTCACTTGACTGGTCATTGAGGTATACCCTGGGACACTCAGGGTTAAACAGTTCATTTGGTTTATTAAAACACACCATAAACAGAGTCTCATGTACTTGATAACGTGCAGGACCCTGTGCACCGTCTGTCAACCGCTCGGCTCTACAGTACCCACGGTCTTTGCTGAGCCTTGGTATGCCTAACACGTATTAGTGTCTGTTAACTGTCCGTGACGACCGCACAGGTTCCCGGATATCTCTTATCCACAGAGGTGTCCTCTCTGGAGGTATACCACAGGCCTCCTCTCTCTGGCTCAGCCTAGCCAGCACTGCCTGTGCACAAACACACAGACTCCATCTTGGGGGTATGTAGGTGAGTGGACCCACCCATCTCTCCAAGTCACTTAGAAGCCTTCCCATGTGTAGTAACACTCAGCAGTAGATCTCCTGAGCAAAAGAAGCCCATGCTTCAATCACAGGGCCACCCACCTCTGTGATACATACCGTCCATTAGCCACATAGCCGCTCGCCATACCACAGAATGTCCTGAATGTAATCCATCTATTCTATGCTTTCAGCTCCTGCTGTCATTTTACAGTATGAGGCTGCTGAATTGCCGGCTTTTCTTAGATCGATAGATGTAATATATACGTGTGTGTGTGTGTGTCACTGATATCTATATATCTATTCTATGCGTATATATCTATTCTATCCAGTCACTCAATGATTTTACATTACGCGGCTGCTGAATTGCCGGCTTTTATTCTATGTAATATATATATACAGTACAGACCAAAAGTTTGGACACACCTCATTTAAAGATTTTTCTGTATTTTCATGAATATGAAAATTGTACATCCACACTGAAGGCATGAAAACTATGAATTAACACAGGTGGAATTATATACTTAACAAAAAAGTGCGAAACAACTGAAATTATGTCTTATATTCTAGGTTCTTCAAAGTAGCCACCTTTTGCTTTGATGACTGCTTTGCACACTCTTGGCATTCTCTTGATGAGCTTCAAGACGTAGTCACCGGGAATGGTCTTCCAACAATCGTGAAGGAGTTCCCAGAAGTGCTTAGCACTTGTTGGCCCTTTTGCCTTTACTCTGCGGTCCAGCTCACCCCAAACCATCTCGATTTGGTTCAGGTCTGGTGACTGGAGGCCAGGTCATCTGGCGTAGCACCCCATCACTCTCCTTCTTGGTCAAATAGCCCTTGCTTTTTTGTTAAGTATAGAATTCCACATGTGTTAATTCATAGTTTTGATGCCTTCAGTGTGAATGTACAATTTTCATAGTCATGAAAATACAGAAAAATCTTTAAATGAGAAGGTGTGTCCAAACTTTTGGTCTGTACTGTACATATATTTACACCATGTTCCAAATTATTACGCAAATGACATTTTACTCGGATTTTCCTAAATGGTCGGTGCAAATGACAGTAATAAAAGTCATCACCCGTTAGAGTATACATCGAATTTTATTGAAGAAATCCCCCAATGATAACACTATAATCTCCAAAATGAATAAAAACTCAAAACGCACTGTTCCAAATGATTAGGCACAGAAGAATTTTTAAAGATTTGATATGTTTTAAAGAACTGGAAATGCTCATTTGTTGAATTTGCAGCATTAGGAGGTCACACTCACTGAACAAAAAAGCTATTTAACTCCAAAACATCCTAACAGGCCAAGTTACATGTTAACATAGGATCCCTTCATTGATATCACCTTCACAATTCTTGCATCCATTGAACTTGTGAGTTTTTGGAGAGTTTCTGTTTGTGTTTCTTTGCATTAAGTCAGAATAGTCTCCCAGAGCTGCTGTTTTGATGTGAACTGCCTCCCACCCTCCTAGATCTTTTGCTTGATGATACTCCAAAGGTTCTCTATAGGGTTGAGGTCAGGGGAAGTTGGTGGCCACACCATGAGTTTATCTCCTTTTATGCCCATAGCAGCCAATGACTCAGAGGTATTCTGTGCAGCATGAGATAGTGCATTGTCATGCATGAAGATGATTTTGCTCCTGAAGGCCCGTTTCTCCTTTTTATACCATGGAAGAAAGTTGTCAGTCAGAAACTCTATATACTTTGCAGTTATATTTTCACACCTTCAGGAACCTTAAAGAGCCCTACCAGGTGATTCCCCATGATTCTGGCCAAAAACATGACTCCTCCACCTCCTTGCTGACGTCACAGCCTTGTTGGGACATGGTGGCCATCCACCAACCATCCACTACTCCATCCATCTGGACCATCCAGGGTTACTCGACACTCATCAGTAAACAAGACTGTTTGAAAATTAGTCTTTATGTATGTCTGGGCCCACTGCAACCGTTTCTGCTTGTGAACACTGTTTAGGGGTGGCCGAAAAGTAGGTTTATGCACCACAGCAAGCCTTTGGAGTATCCTACACCTTGAGGTTCGAGGGACTCCAGAGGCACCAGCAGCTTCAAATAACACTTTGCTAATTTGTAATGGAATTTTTGCAGCTGCTTTCTTAATCCAATGAATTTGTCTGGCAGAAACCATCCTCATTATGCCTTTATCTGCATAAACTTTGTTTGTGCTCTGTTTCAGTCACAAATCTCTTCACAGTATGATGACCACTCTTAAGTTTTCATGAAATATCTAATGTTTTCATACCTTTTCCAAGGTATTGCATTATTTAACCATTTTTCAGTAGCAGAGAGATCCTTTTTATTTCCCATATTGCTTGAAACCTGTGACTGGCTTAATAATGTGGAACATCATTTTCAAAAGTAGTTTTCCATTAATTAGAATCACCTGGAAAACTAATTATCACGTGCCCTGAGACACAATACGATCCACAAGTTTATTTGAAAAATAAAACAATTAAATCTTTATGACACTTAAATCCAATTTGCATAATAATTTTGAACATGGTGTATATTTTTATACATACAGTTGTGGCCAAAAGTATTGACACCCCTGCAATTCTGTCAGATAATACTCAGTTTCTTTCTGAAAATGATTGCTAACACAAATTCTTTGGTATTATTATCTTCATTTACTTTGTCTTAAATGAAAAAAAACACAAAAAGAATTGTCCTAAAGCCAAATTGGATATAATTCCACACCAAACATAAAAAAGGGGGTGGACAAAAGTATTGGCACTGTTCGAAAAATCACGTGATGCTTCTCTCTTTGTGTAATTAATAACACCTGTAACTTACCTGTGGCACCTAACAGTGTTATGATCCCAGTGGCTGAGGATCACTAGAAATACTAGCTAAGTTACTGAACATAGAACAAGCTCTAGGGAGGTGGTAACTGGACTGACCGCAATCCTGATCCTATCCAAACACACTAAAGGTAGCCGGTGAACGTGCCTAAAAGCCTGGACGTCTCGACGCAGCCTGAGAAACTAACTACCCCTAGAGAGAAAGCCAGACCTCACTTGCCTCCAGAGAAATGACCCCAAAGATATAGGACGCCCCCAACAAATAATAACGGTGAGGTAAGGGGAAAAGACACACGTAGAAATGAAAACAGATTCAGCAAATGAGGCCCGCTAATACTAGATAGCAGAAGACAGATAGAGAACTGTACGGTCAGCAGAAAACCCTACCAAAATATCCACGCTGAGAATTCAAGAACCCCCACACCAACTAACGGTGTGGGGGGAGAAACTCAGCCCCCTAGAGCTTCCAGCAAGCAAGGAAATCACATATTAGCAAGCTGGACAAGAAACATATTGAACACTGATGATCAAAAAATGAACAGACGGAAACTTAGCTTCTCTTGAAGAGACTGGTAGCAAGGTAGTCAGAAGGAATCAGAATAGCACTGAATACATTGACAGCAGGCATGAACTGAGAGTCCAAGTGAGCTTAAATAGGAAACCAGCCCACATATAACGAGACAGCTGATGCCAGTCACAAACCTGCAGAAAGACAGCACTCACACAGTACCACTTGTGACCACAAGAGGGAGCCCAGAAATAGAGTTCACAACATAACAGGTGTTGGCAATAACTAAATCACACTTGAAGCCAGTTGACATGGATTAAAGTTGACTCAACCTCTGTCCTGTGTCCTTGTGTGTACCACATTGAGCATGGAGAAAAGAAAGAAGATCAAAGAACTGTCTGAGGACTTGAGAAACCAAATTGTGAGGAAGCATGAGAAATCTCAAGGCTTCAAGTCCATCTCCAAAGACCTGAATTTTCCTGTGTCTACCGTGCGCAGTGTCATCAAGAAGTTTAAAGCCCATGGCACTGTGGCTAACCTCCCTAGATGTGGACGTAAAAAGAAAAATTGACAAGAGATTTCAATGCAAGATTGTGCGGATGTTGGATAAAGAACCTCGACTAACATCCAAACAAGTTCAAGCTGCCCTGCTGTCCGAGGGTACAACAATGTCAACCCGTACTATCCGTCGGCGTCTGAATGAAAAGGGACTGTATGGTAGGAGACCCAGGAAGACCCCACTTCTTACCTCGAGACATAAAAAAGCCAGGCTGGAGTTTGCCAAAACTTACCTGAAAAAGCCTAAAACATTTTGGAAGAATGTTCTCTTGTCAGATGAGACAAAAGTAGAGCTTTTTGGGCAAAGGCATCACATAGAGTTTACAGGAGAAAAAAAGAGGCATTCAAAGAAAAGAGCACGGTCCCTACAGTCAAACATGGCGGAGGTTCCCTGATGTTTTGGGGTTGCTTTGCTGCCTCTGGCACTGGACTGCTTGACCGTGTGCATGGCTTTATGAAGTCTGAAGACTACCACCAAATTTTGCAGCATAATGTAGGGCCCAGTGTGAGAAAGCTGGGTCACCCTCAGAGGTCATGGGTCTTCCAGCAGGACAATGACCCAAAACACACTTCAAAAAGCACTAGAAGATGGTTTGAGAGAAAGCACTGGAGACTTCTAAGGTGGCCAGCAATGAGTCCAGACCTGAATCCCATAGAACACCTGTGGAGAGATCTAAAAATGGCAGTTTGGAGAAGGCACCCTTCAAATATCAGGGACCTGGAGCAGTTTGCCAAAGAAGAATGGTCTAAAATTCCAGCAGAGCATTGTAAGAAACTCATTGATGGTTACCGGAAGAGGTAGTCACAGTTGTTTTGGCTAAAGGTTGTGCAACCAAGTATTAAGCTGAGGGTGCCAATACTTTTGTCTGGCCCATTTTTGGAGTTTTGTGTGAAATGATCAATGTTTTGCTTTTTGCTTCATTCTCTTTTGTGTTTTTTCATTTAAGACAAATTAAATGAAGATAATAATACCAAATAATTTGTGTTTGCAATCATTTTCAGGAAGAAACTGTGTATTATCTGACAGAATTGCAGGGGTGTCAATACTTTTGGCCACAACTGTATATATGACTTTCATCTTAGATGGTAAGGTGCAGAGGGGTGCGGGGAGAGAGGAGAAAGCACGACAGCCGTTGTGTTACCACGATTCAACGGGTCCAGGGGGATACATCTATATATCTATGTATTCTGTGTGTATATACTGGATGTAAGCTGTCTATTCTATCCTGTCGGCTCCTGCTGTAATTTTACTGTACGTGGTAGATGAATTGCCGCCTTTTCATCTATTGCGGTGTGATACAGAAAGGCATGCAGGCATCTTCTCCATTCTGTCCCTATTTAGCTCTTTCCCATCCATTTCAGCTTTTATCCCATGCTCCCAGACCTGTTTGTTGGGTCCAGCAGAAAAATATTCGGCTTTCCCATTGACTTGCATTGGATTCGTTATTCGGTACAAATACACGGATATTGGAAATTATTTATCCCTATTTTCCCGAATCCAAATATGCTAAGATCTTGCTCTTTGAGAGGAGAAATTCTTCTATGCAAACAAGAGTAACATTTTGGTAGTGAAACATTCTGACACAAGAGCAAAAGGAGAACTAAGGAAGGGAGGAGAAAAGTGAACATACTATACAAAGTGTAAATAAGTGTATAAGAAAAACACAGAAAGTCATATTATACATGTAAAAATTGTCACTAGGTTGCAAAAACAAACCTGGGAAAAGAATAATGAATAGTACTAAGGGCTAAGATATTCTGGATAGGACAGAGGGCCAATTATTTATCAGCAATCAATTCATTGTTTATTAAGCATAGCATGCAGTTTAGTAAAACTTTTTAGAATCTGAACAGCAGCTGGAACCGACCACAATCAGTTGATATAACATGTGCCTGTGCCCAGTTACATCATGACACCGACATTTCTCTGGCAAGTGTAGGGTTCCATGTAAATTGGGTGGCACATTTAAACATGGTAAAGCAACTCCAGCCTCTCACTTAGCCTACATTCACATAACTGGATTTTCAATCCAACTGCTGTCCGTGGAAAAAAAACAGTACTCAGTTCAATGTTATTCAATAGGGTTGGTCAGATGACTGTTTTTTTAGGCCGGTTTCACATTAGCGTTTTGAGGAGCTGCGGACTTCCTCCAGGAAGCCCCGCCCCCGGCCGCTAGCTCCGCCTACTTCTGCATGCGGCCTGCGTACCTATCTTTAACATTAGGTACGCAGGTCGTGTGGCTGTATGCAGATGCATAGAACGCAGCTGGTAGCAATTTATTTTTTTCTCCGCATTGTCAAAAAGACGCATACGGAAGCATCCGCATACAGCCGCATGACCTGCGGACCTAATGTTAAAGATTGGTGCGCAGGCCACATGCAGAAGTAGGTGGAGCTAGCAGCGGAGGTATGGCCGAGGGCGGGGCTTCATGGAAGAAGTCCGCAGCCCTCCGCAGCTCCTCAAAACGCCAGTGTGAAACTAGCCTTAGATTGTTTTTTTTAAAGGGAACCTGTCACCACGTTTTTGGAAGATGGGATAAAAATAGCGTTAAATAGGGGCAGAGGTGGGCGTTACATTAGTGTGTGTGTTATGCGTTTATTACCCACCTAAGTTGCCGAAATAACTTTGCAAAGTCTCCGTTTTCGCCTGTCAATCAGGCTGGTCAGGTCACATGGGCGTGGTGTCTTCACCCAGATTTGGCGTAGTTTTCCGTTGGTGGCGTAGTGGTGTGCGCATGCCCAAAGTCCGGAATCCTCTTCCAGGGGATTTAAAATAGCGCGGTGTTCGTTATTGCATTGGTGATCGGTGGGCGCGGCCATCTTCCTTTGGCCGCGCGTGCGCAGAAGCGGCGCTCTGCTGGCCGCGGCTTCAGGAAAATGGCCGCGGGATGCCGCGCGTGCGCAGATGGATATCGCGGCGGCCATTTTCCTGAAGCCGCGGCCAGCAGAGCGCCGCTTCTGCGCACGCGCGGCCAAAGGAAGATGGCCGCGCCCACCGATCACCAATGCAATAACGAACACCGCGCTATTTTAAATCCCCTGGAAGAGGATTCCGGACTTTGGGCATGCGCACACCACTACGCCACCAACGGAAAACTACGCCAAATCTGGGGGAAGACAACGCCCATGCGACCTGACCAGCCTGATTGACAGGCGAAAACGGAGACTTTGCAAAGTTATTTCGGCAACTTAGGTGGGTAATAAACGCATAACACACACACTAATGTAACGCCCACCTCTGCCCCTATTTAACGCTATTTTTATCCCATCTTCCAAAAACGTGGTGACAGGTTCCCTTTAAACACAGATTGAACATCCACATGTAAAACCAAAATGCACTACACTCTAGTCTCTCCTGTATTTCAGATTAGACTCACCTATTTATATATCCGAGTGTGCAAAGAGAATCTGATCCAATCTGGACCATCTGTATAGCATACGTTATTACAGACACATTGCCATTATTAACCTAGGAAACTGTATTCAGTATTATGAGTTTTAGTCACTGCTGATGTAGAAAACGGATGTCATACAGATAATTTGCGGACTGAAAAACAGATGAAAAACCAACGTTTTTTTCTCTATGATATTGGGACGATTTTTCTATACGCTCATGTGAAGGTAATCGCTATAGCAGGATACCCATTAGTATACCTAATGAGAACAGGGCAAAAATCTAATAAAATGCATGAGAATGGAAGGCAAAAAAACAGATACTAGGGTATACACTTTTCCCCTTTTCAAAAGGCAGGCAAAACAATCAGAGAATAATTACACTTACAAGTAATGACCACTTGTTTGCCTGATGTCCCCGCCACCCCAAAGCACGTTATGCCCTTTCCTTTGTCAGGAGGCGTGTGTTGGGAGGGGTGAAGATGATGAAATCAGAATGACTAACCAATCAGAATGCTAGTGGAGAGGTGTGTTAATCACACGATTGGGGGTGTACTAGTCACGAGACCTGAGGTCATAAATATATGGAGCGAAAGCCGTCCCCGATAGCAGGGAACATGCACCATTGACGTCACTCTCAGGAAATAGGCATCTCGGATTGTGGATGTAGAATTCAAATACACCAACGCCGTCATGCACAAATGCTCCAAGTTGACCATTTGCCAAGATATAAGTGAGGCAGAAATGGGCATGCGCACATGATGAGTAAGCAGTAAAATCAGTATTGTACTATCTTTACAAGTAAACGGAAGCCTTGGCGTAGCAAGGGAACCTGATGATGTGGATGTACTTGACTATATGAAACAAGACCGAAATGATGGAAAGAAGAAAGTATAAAAAAATAAAACTAAACAGTTTGAAGAAGACCGAATATATAAAATAAACAATAATAATAATACTAATACTAATAATGAAAATAAATAAAAACAAAGGAAAACTGGTGAATGTGTAATGTCAGACAATGACACAGTGTGGGGAACAAAATAAATCAAACTATTATATCGGTGTAGTAAGTTAATGGATATACGTGTATACAGGTTTAAGTGAGCCTAGTTTTGCAGACAATATATGGCTCATAATGATGAGCATAAAAGGCGAAGTGACAAATCAATAAATAAATGATATAATAAAACATAACACATTATTAAAGGTCCTAATTGAGATGTAAAATCTCAATGCTTAAAAAAGTGCTAAATATCAATGTTAAATCATTAAAAAATTGATCATACATGGGAGTAGTAAAATAAAATTGTAATTAATAAACATTAAATCTAAGACAAAAATATATTGTGTACGAAATTAGATATATGTAATAGATATATGCTCGTGTGAATGTAGCGTTAATGATACTCTGTTTGCAAAAGTAAAAGGATGAAATGGTCAGACTATGTGACATTATTTCTTTTGCTATATATATATATATATATATATATATATATATATATATATATATATATATATATATATATATATATATATATATATATATATATATATATATACACTACGTTTCAACAGGTCTCAAAATATATCACTCATAATTTAAACATATTTACAGGGGGTCAAACATACTCTACCACTGTGCATTTCAACTCCATAGAATTCCAGTGTTCTTGCAATGTTAATGTAGCAGGATTCAGCTTCTGTTTGTCCAAGACCGCTAAGAGGAAAGAGAAGTCATCGGGTTAGCGGTAGGATTATTTTACCATTTTCAATCTCTGGATCATGACCTCATTATTTTCTGCCAAGTGGCATGTGGCACACTTTTTAGCATTTGTGAAATGCAATCTGTGGCCAAGACAGACAGCGTTTAGGTTCAAGATCTCAACCCTTTCCATAGAGCACTACCCAGACTCAGCACATTGTATAGATGGGTCTCCTGGCAGCAAACTCATACATTAAAAAATGTGACAAACGTGACCACAGAAAATGTAAATGTTTCAGTGATTACAGGGATATTCCCTTCTTAGCAATTCATGACTGAGATGTAAATACTGGTCTATACCTGATCTTTAGGGGTGGATGAGATTCCAGAAACAGAAATTATATGGGCTGTGTTTTGCCATTTCCCTAAATCCAATTCACTTATATGGGAGTTAAGGAAAAAGCGTGCGGCACAACCCACTGGATGGATATCGCAATCCCATAAACCTCTGGGCATTGCTAAAAGACAATTGTTCACAACGCAGTCCTGAATGGCTAAGATGGAAATACCATGCATTAAAGTGGTGGTCCGAAGTCAAACTAGATTATAATTTGAAATCCCTATCTACTTAGTGCCGTAATCTAAGCCGTTTTTAAGGGCAGCATACAGATGGAATCCTTTACTGTCCTTTTAGCACTTGTTGCATTTTTAACAGTCAGCCTACGCATCATGTTGTGGCCTTCATTAAAGGGGGTTGTCTGTTTTGAATTCTGTTGTGGGTTCTGCTCTTGGGCTCCCTCCGGTGGTTGTGAGTGGTAGTGCTGCTGTTTGTCCTTCACAACAGTCATCAGCTGCTTCCACTTTGGACGGGGCTATTTAGTCTGGCTCCTGCCTTTAGTCAGTGCCAGTTGTCCATTGTTTTCTGGGGATCCACATCTCTGCTTGGTTTCTCCTTCTGGATTGTCCAAATCATCAAAGATAAGTCCTGGCTCTGTTTTTGCAGTCCACATGCGGTGGACTTAATAGTTCTGTGAATTGCTATGTTTTTTCTTGTCCAGCTTTGTCTGTGTTAAGATTTACTCAGCCAAGTTGGAAGCTCTGGAGTCACAGAGTTACCCTCCATGCCTTTAGTTAGGTGTGGAGATTTTTGTATTCTCTGTGGTGGATTTTGTAGTATTTTTTATACTGACCACACAGTACTCTTTCCTGTCTTTTCTTTCTAGGTAGCGTGGCCTCCTTTGCTAAATTCTGTTTTCAGTCTGCGTTTGTAATTTCCCTCTCCTCTCACAGTCAATATTTGTGGGGGGCTGCCTTTCCTTTGGGAATTTTCTCTGAGGCAAGATAGTATTCCGGTTTCTTTCTTTAGGTGTAATTAGTCCTTCGTCCGTGACGAGGTGTCTAGGGAGTGACAGGAACATCCCACGGCTACTTCTAGTTGATGTGTTAAGTTCAGGGTCTGCGGTCAGTATAGAGGCCACCTACTCCAGAGCTCATCCATGCTGCTCCTAGGCCACCAGTTCATAACAGTTGTCCACTACTGAACAACTCCTGCTTAATCACTACTGGGCCCCACAGAAAATAATAACCTATACACACATCTTGAAGCAGTGCCATTCCAGCTATTCCCAGGGATCGCATGATATTGCTGGGTCTGGTGATAGCTACAGCTAATTACCTGCAGCTCAGCAATATTACCTCTGCGTCGACAAAATAGTAAAGGCTATAGAAGTCACATGCCATAATGTCACATGACCAACAGAGAACAGAGGCGTAAACATCGCTAGATTGTTTTTATTTCCTAAGTGATTAAGCAGAAGTTGTCCACTAGTGGACAATCCCTTTTAATAAATAAGTGATTATGTGTTGCACATACTATACAAGGTATAATCTCTGTACTGCATAGCTACTATACTAAAACTTATATTAAGAGCAATTAAATTACCTGTGCTGACTGTGAAGGGATTCCACTTTACTTATAAAATCATCGTCTTGGCCAGGAAGAAACATTTTACTCAACAAGTGTCCTGGAAAATGTACCGAAGGATTGTAGTCTCCAAACTCAGCTGTGCAAGAAAAAGAACCCATTAAAGAAATTATCATTGTGGTTATTTCTACAAATCTGCATGTACCAGTGGTAGACGCCAGACAGTCAAGTTCTTAAAGAAGCAATGCTACTCAACTTTCGAAAAAACAAAAACACATTTCTAATTTCTCCCAAATCTTATCAAAAATCACATTTTCCTCCTGTATTATTACACAAAAATGTGACAGTTTGCACCTGATAGCTCAGTCCATTACATTGTAGACCAAGATTAACTTCTTCAGCAGTAGCAAGGAATTTATCTACTGCCATCAACAGTTACAGCAAACAGGCGAGTATAAGTGGATAGGTGCACGCTTGCATAAACGGAAGAAAAAACAAAAAGTAAATCACTTCTTTCTATCATAGGAACCTTTCATAAAAACGGCAGGAGGGGGTTGGCCTAGTTATGCAACTTGCGGGACACTGCTTTCAGCGTTTTGGTCTGCTGTCTCAGTCCAGCCGCATTTTGCCCAGGTCTGGTCTAATATGTATTGGGGCTATACATTCTCTGCTCTGTAGTCATCTCACTAAAATCACAGGCAGGATTACAGTCACACAGAACACACTACAGAAAATATACAGTGGGGGAAATAAGTATTTGATCCCTTGCTGATTTTGTAAGTTTGCCCACTGACAAAGACATGAATAGTCTATAATTTTAAGGGTAGGTTAATTTTAACATTGAGTGATAGAATATCAAAAATAAAATCCAGAAAATCACTTTGTATAAATTATGTAAATTTATTTGAATTTTGCAGTGACAAATAAGTATTTGATCCCCCTGGCAAACAAGACTTTATACTTGGTGGCAAAACCCTTGTTGGGAAGCACAGCAATAAAACTTTTTTTGTAGTTGATGATGAAGTTTACACAAGTCAGGAGGAATTTTGGTCCTCTACTCCTTGCAGATCATCTCTAAATCATTAATATTTTGAGGCTGTCGCTTGGCAATACGGAGCCTCAACCCCCTCCATAAGTTTTCTATAGGATTTAGGTCTGGAGACTGGCTAGGCCATCCATGGCCTTAATGTGCTTCTTTTTGAGCCACTCATTTGTTGCATTGGCTGTATGTTTTGGGTCATTGTCTTGCTGGAAGACCCAGCCACGACACATTTTTAATGTCCTGGCGGAGGGAAGGAGGTTGTCACTCAGTATTTTACAGTACATGGATCCATCCATTCTCCCATTGATGCGGTTTAGTAGTCCGAAGCCCTTAGCAGAGAAACACCCCCAAAACATAATGTTTCCTCCTCCATGCTTGTCAGTGGTGGATGGTGTTTTTTGGGTCATAGGCAACGATTCTCTTCCTCCAAACACAGAGAGTTTAATTAATGCAAAATACCTCAATTTTTGTCTCATCTGACCACATCACCTTCTGCCAATCACTCACAGAATCATCCAGGCGTTCATTGGCAAACTTCAGATGGGCCTGCACATGTGCCTTTTTGAGCAGGGAGACCTTGCGGGCACTGCAGGATTTTAAACCCTTACGCCGTAATAGGTTGCCAATGGTTTTCTTTGTGACTGTGGTCCCAGCTGCCTTGAGATCATTAACAAGTTCCCTGCGTGTAATTTTAGGTTAATCTCTCACTTTCCTCATGATCAAGGATACCCCATGAGTAGTGTTGAGCGATACCGTCCGATACTTGAAAGTATCGGTATCGGAAAGTATCGGCCGATACCGGCAAAATATCGGATCCAATCCGATACCGATACCCGATACCAATACAAGTCAATGGGACTCATGTATCGGACGGTATTCCTGATGGTTCCCAGGGTCTGAAGGAGAGGAAACTCTCCTTCAGGCCCTGGGAACCATATAAATGTGTAAAAGAAAGAATTAAAATAAAAAATATCGCTATACTCACCTCTCCGACGCAGCCGGGACTTCAGCGAGGGAACCGGCAGCGTTGTTTGTTTAAAATTCGCGCTATTACTTGGTTACGTGAATTCCCGGCTTGTGATTGGTCAGGTCGGCCATGTTGCCGGGACGCGGACCAATCACAGCAAGCCGTGACGAAATTACGTCACGGCTTGCTGTGATTGGTCCGCGTCCCGGCAATATGGCCGCCCTGACCAATCACAAGCCGTGACGTCACGGGAGGCTGGACACGCGCTCATTTTAAAATGGGCGCGTGTCCAGCCTCCCGTGACGTCACGGCTTGTGATTGGTTGCGCCGCGGTCAACCAATCACAAGCCGGGAGGCTGGACGCGCTCATTTTAAAATGGGCGCGTGTCCAGCCTCCCGTGACGTCACGGCTTGTGATTGGTTGCGCCGCGGTCAACCAATCACAAGCCGGGAGGCTGGACGCGCTCATTTTAAAATGGGCGCGTGTCCAGCCTCCCGTGACGTCACGGCTTGTGATTGGTTGCGCCGCGGTCAACCAATCACAAGCCGGGAGGCTGGACGCGCTCATTTTAAAATGGGCGCGTGTCCAGCCTCCCGTGACGTCACGGCTTGTGATTGGTCAGGGCGGCCATATTGCCGGGACACGGACCAATCACAGCAAGCCGTGACGTAATTTCGTCACGGCTTGCTGTGATTGGTCCGCGTCCCGGCAACGTGGCCGACCTGACCAATCACAAGCCGGGAATTCACGTAACCAAGTAATAGCGCGAATTTTAAACAAACAACGCTGCCGGTTCCCTCGCTGAAGTCCCGGCTGCGTCGGAGAGGTGAGTATAGCGATATTTTTTATTTTAATTCTCTCTTTTACACATTTTAACATTAATGTTGTTGCGATACCCGATACCCGATACCACAAGAGTATCGGAATCCCGGTATCGGAATTCCGATACAGCAAGTATCGGCCGATACCCGATACTTGCAGCATCGGAATGCTCAACACTACCCATGAGGTGAGATTTTGCATAGTGCCCCAGATTGATGTTGATTTACAGTCATTTTGTATTTCTTCCATTTTCTTACTATTGCACCAACAGTTGTCTCCTTCTCACCAGCACCTTACTTATGGTTTTGTAGCCCATTCTACCTTTGTGCTGGTCTATGATTTTGTCTCTGACTTCCTAATAAAGCTCTTTGGTCTTGTCTATGTTGTAGAGCAGGGGTAGGGTAGCCCCAGGGCCATTTACGGCACTCGAGGACCTTTTATCAGGCCCCTGAGCAGATTGTCAGGGACCACAATCTTGGGCAGGGAGGTGTATTTTGATTACAACCAGCTCATTAATTTCTTCTTGCTCTGTTAGCACACACATGCAGTGTTCACTACTGAACACTGAAGGGCATGCAATGAAAGATTACGTCCTGAAACCAGTGTCACAGTCATGATGCACTTTGTGGGTGGAGTTTGTGCGGCCCCCCAAGGACGGTTTAAATATCCAAATGGCCCTTGGCAGAAAAAGATTCCCAACCCTGTAGTAGAGGTTGGAGTCTGACTGATTAATTGAGTCTGTGGACAGGAGCCTTTTATAAAGGTATAAGACAGCTTTCTTTTATGAGGGTAACGAGTTGATTAGGAGTGTCTAACTGGTCTGTAGGAGCCAGAACTCTTAATGGTTGGTAGGGGATGAAATACTTATTTATCACTGATTTTCTGGATTTTACTTTTGATATTCTATCTCTCAATGTTAAAACTAACCTTCCCTTAAAATTAAAAACTGTTCATGTCGTTGTCAGTGGGCAAACTTACAAATCCAGAAAGGGGTCAAATACTTATTTCCCCCACTGTATATTTATATTATCACAGGAAGGATTACAGTCACATAGCACACACTACAGAGACTATATACTGTATATTACCATCACAGGCAGGATTAGTGTCACAGAACACACTACAGAGAATATATACACTGCTCAAAAAATAAAGGGAACACTTAAACAACAGAATATAACTTCAAGTAAATCAAACTGTACACTTAGGAAGCAACACTGACAATCAATTTCACATGCTATTGTGCAAATGGAATATACAACAGATGGAAATTATTGGCAATTATCAAGACACAATAAAGGAGTGGTTCTGCAGGTGAGGACAACAGAACACATCTCAGTACCAATGCTTTCTGGCTGATGTTTTGGTCACTTTTGAATGTTTTGTATGTTGGTTGTGCTTTCACACTCGTGGTAACATGAGACGGACTCTACAATGCACACAAGTGGCTCAGGTAGTGCAGCTCATTCAGGATGGCACAACAATGCGAGCTGTGGCAAGAAGGTTTGTTGTGTCTGTCAGCGTAGTGTCGAGAAGCTGGAGGTACTACCAGGAGACAGGCCAGTTGTTGTGAATTAGACTTTTTTGGCTCCCTCTTGTGGTCACTAGTGATATGACTCTGGGATTGTCTTTCCTCAGTTTGGCACCCACCTGGGTCGTTAGTCCAGGGGTGTTGCTATATAAACTTCCTGGTTTCTCAGTCCAGTGCCTGGCATCGTTGTAATCAGTTCCTTTCTGTTTGCTCCTGTCTGCTGGTCTTGGATCTTGCAAAATTAAGCTAAGTCCTGCTTCCTTGTTTTTTGGTTTTTTGCTTTGCTCTTATTTTTTGTCCAGCTTGTACTAAATGTGATTCCTGATTTTGCTGGAAGCTCTAGGGGGCTGGTGTTCTCCCCCCGGGCCGTTAGACGGTTCGGGGGTTCTTGAATATCCAGCGTGGAAATTTTGATAGGGTTTTTGCAGACCATGTAAGTCATCTTACTATATTCTGCTATTAGTCAGTGGGCCTCTCTTTGCTAAATATCTAGTTCATTCTTACGTTTGTCTTTTCTCCTTACCTCACCGTTATTATTTGTTGGGGGCTTGTATCCAACTTTTGGGGTCTTTTCTCTGGAGGCAAGAAAGGTCTATCTTTTCCCTTCTAGGGTTAGTTAGTTCTCCGGCTGGCGCGAGACGTCTAGAACCAACGTAGGCACGTTCCCCGGCTGCTGTTATTTGTGGTGCTAGGATTAGATATATGGTCAGCCCAGTTACCACTGCCCTATGAGCTGGTTTTTTGTGTTTGCAGACTTGGTATGTACTTTTGAGACCCTCTGCCATTGGGGTCATAACAGCCAGTACACCATGAGACGTGGTGTGGGCAGTAGGAGGGCAACAACCCAGCAGCAGGACCGCTACCTCAGCCTTTGTGCAAGGAAGAACAGGAGGCGCACTGCCAGAGCCCTACAAAATGACCTCCAGCAGGCCACAAATGTGCATGCACAAACGGTTAGAAACCGACCCCATGAGGATGGTCTGAGTGCCCGACGTCCACAGACGGGGGTTGTGCTCACAGCCCAACACCATGCAGGATGCTTGGCATTTGCCACAGAACACCAGGATTGTCAAAATCGCCACTGGCACCCTGTGCTCTTCAGAGATGAAAGCAGGTTCACACTGAGCACATGTGACAGACGTGACAGTGTCTGGAGATGCCGTGAAGAGCGATCTGCCTGCAACAACCTTTAGCATGACCGATTTGGCAGTGGGTCAATAACGGTGTGGGGTGACATTTCTTTGGAGGGCCGCACAGCCCTCCATGCGCTCGCCAGAGGTAGCCTGAACACCATTAGGCACCAAGATGAGATCTTCAGACCCCTTGTGAGACCATATGCTTGTGCGGTTGGCCCTGGGTTCCACCTAATGCAGGACGATGCCAGACCTCATGGGGCTGGAGTGCATCAGCGGTTCCTGCAAGATGATGGCATTTAAACTATGGACTAGCCTCCCATTCCCCAGACCGGAATCTGATTGAACACATCTGGGACATCACGTTGCACCACAGACTGTCCAAGAGTCGGTGGATGCTTTAGTTCAGGCCTGGGAGGAGATCCCTCAGGAGACCATCCGCCGCCTCATAAGGAGCATGCCCAGGCGTTGTAGGGAGGTCATACAGGCACGTGGAGGCCACACACAATACTGAGCATCATTTCCTCGTCTTGAAGCATTTCCACACTGAAGTTGGATCAGCCTGGAACTTAATTTTCCACTTTGATTTTGAGCATCATTCCAACTCCAGACCTCCGTGGGATATTAGTTGTGATTTACGTTGATAATTTTTTAGGTTTTATTGTTCTCAACACATTCCACTATGCAGTGAATGACGATTTACAACTGGAATATTTCATTCAGTGATATCTAGGATGTGGGATTTTAGTGTTCCCTTTATTTTTTTGAGCAGTGTATATTACCATCACAGGCAACATTACAGTCACAGAACACACTACAGACAATGTGTATATTACTATCACAGGCAGGATTACAGTCACACAGAACACACTACAAAGAATATAGAAGTGCTTCTCACAAAATTAGAATATCATCAAAAAGTTAATTTATTTCAGCTTTTCAGTATAAAAAGTGAAACTCATATTACATAGAGTGTCTACAGAATTATGTATTTTCAAGTGTTTATTTCTGTTAATGCTGATGATTATGGCTTACAGCCAATAAAACCCCAAAAGTCATTATCTCAGTAAATTAGAATACTTTATAACACCAGTTTGAAAAATGATTTTAAAATCCAAAACGTTGGCCTACTGAAATGTATGTTCAGTAAATTCACTCAATACTTGGTCGGGGCTCCTTTTGCATCAATAACTGCATCAATGCGGCATGGCATGGAGGCGATCAGTCTGTGGCACTGTTTAGGCGTTATGGAAGCCCAGGTTGATTTGATAGCAGCCTTCAACTTGTCTGCATTGTTGGGTCTGGTGTCTCATCTTCCTCTTGACAATACCCCATACATTCTCTATTAGGTTAAGGTCAGGCGAGTTTGCTGGCCAATCAAGCACAGTGATACTGTAATTTTTAAACCAGGTATTGGTACTTTTTGCAGTGTGGAGAGGTGCTAAGTCCTCCTGGAGAATGAAATTTCCATCCCCAAAAAGCTTGTCGGCAGAGGGAAGCATGAAGTGCTCTGAAATTTCCTGGTAGACGGCTGCGCTGACTTTGGTCTTAATAAAACACAGTGGACCTACACCAGCAGATGACTTGACTCCCCCAAACCATCATTGAACGGCGAAACTTCACACTAGACCTCAAGGAACTTGGATTGTGTGCCCCTCCACTCTTCATCCAGACTCTGGGATCTTTATTTCCAAATTAAATGCAAAATGTACTTTCATCTGAAAACTACACTTTGGACCACTGTGTAACAGTCCAGTTCTTTTTCTCTTTGGCCCAGGTAAGACGATTCTGGCGTTGTCTATTGGTTATGAGTGACTTGACGCAAGGAATGAGACACTTGTAGCCCATGTCCTGGATACGTCTGTGTATGGTGGCTCTTGAAGCAATGACTCCAGCAGCAGTCCACACCTTGTGAATCACCCCCAAATTTTTGAATGGCCTTTTCTTAACAATCCTTTCAAGGCTGCGGTTATTCCGGTTGCTCCTGCACCTTTTTCCACTACACTTTTTCATTCCACTCCATTTTTCATTAATGTGCTTAGATACAGCACTCTGATCAGCTAGTTTCTTTAGCAATGATCTTTTTTTGGCTTACCCTCCTTGTGGAGTGTGTCAAAGACTACCTTCTGGACATCTGTCAAGTCAGCAGTCTTCCCAATGATTGTGGAGCCAACTGAAACAGGCTAAGAGACCTTTTCAAATGCATAGGAAGCGTTTGCAGGTGTTTTTTTTGTTAATTATTCTAATTTACTGAGATAACGACTTTTGGGTTTTCATTGGCTGTAAGCCATAATCATCAACATTAACAGAAATAAACACTTGAAATAGATCACTCTCTTTGTAATGACTCTATATATGAGTTTCACTTTTTGTATTGAAGAACTGAAATAAAGTAACTTTTTTATGATATTCTACTTTTCTGAGAAGCACCTGTATATATTATCATCACAGGCAAGATTACAGTCACAGAACACACTACAGAGAATATACTCTCTCTCTCTCTCTGTATATATATACACACACACAGTACAGACCAAAAGTTTGGACACACCTTTTCATTTAAAGATTTTTCTGTATTTTCATGATTATGAAAATTGTAAATTCACACTGAATGCATCAAAACTATGAATTAACACATGTGGAGTTATATACTTAACAAAAAAGTGTGAAACACCTGAAAATATGTCTTATATTCTAGGTTCTTCAATGTAGCCACCTTTAGCTTTGATACTGCTTTGCACACTCTTTGAATTCTCTTGATGAGCTTCAAGAGGTAGTCACCGAAAATGATCTTCTAACAATCTTGAAGGAGTTCCCAGAGATGCTTAGCACTTGTTGGCCCTTTTGTCTTCACTCTGCGGTCCAGGTCACCCCAAACCATCTCAATTGGGTTCAGGTCTGGTGACTGTGGAGGCCAAATCATCTGGTGTAGCACCCCATCACTCTCCTTCTTGGTCAAATAGCCCTTACACAGCCTGGAGGTGTGTTTGGGGTCATTGTCCTGTTGAAAAATAAATGATGGTCCAACTAAACGCAAACCGGATGGAATAGCATGCCGCTGCAAGATGCTGTGGTAGCCATGCTGGTTCAGTATGCCGTCAATTTTGAATAAATCCCCAACAGTGTCACCAGCAAAGCACCTCACACCATCACACCTCCTTCTCCATGCTTCACGGCGGGAACCAGGCATGTAGAGTCCATTCGTTCACCTTTTCTGCGTCGCACAAAGACACGGTGGTTGGAACCAATGATCTCAAATTTGGACTCATCAGACCAAAGCAAAGATTTCCACTGGTCTAATGTCCTTTCCTTGTGTTCTTTAGCCCAAATAAGTCTCTTCTGCTTGTTGCCTGTCCTTAGCAGTGGTTTCCTAGCAGCTATTTTACCATGAAGGCCTGCTGCACAAAGTCTCTTCTTAAGGCCGGCGTCACACTCAGCATAGGGAAATACGGTCCGTATTTTACGGCCGTAATACGCAGTAATTTTCACAAAACACTGTTCCATATTCAATGCGAGGATGCGATTTTTATGGACAAATGTATCCGTGTGTCATCTGCATGGCATCCGTATGGCTTCCGTACGGCGATTTTTTTGCGCAGGCTTGCAAAATGGACAAATCATGGATCCATCGGCTAAAATATTCCTAAAAACATATATACAGTCAGTGAGACACACACACACGCATTATATATATATATATATATATATATATATATATATATATATATATATATATATATATATATATATATATATATATATATTTATTTATTTATATTTAATTCTGCGCCAGATAGCATAAATGCCGGTAATTCAATTGCCGGCTTTTGCCCTCTCCTTCACAATCCCGACAGGATATGAGACATGGTTTACATACAGTAAACCATCTCATATCCCTTTTTTTCTTACATATTCCTCTTTACTAATGTAACAAGTGTCTGTGTGTAAAATTTTGAAGCTCTAGCTATTAAATTAAAGGGTTAAATCCCGGAAAAAAAATTGGCGTGGGCTCCCGTGCAATTTTCTCCACCAGAGTGGGAAAGCCAGTGACTGAGGGCAGATATTAATAGCCTAGGGAGGTACCATGGTTATAGGACCCCCCTGGCTAAAAACATCTGCCCCCAGCCACCCCAGAAAATGCACATCTGGAAGATGCGCCTATTCTGGCACTTAGCCTCTCTCTTCCCACTCCCGTGTAGCGGTGGGATATGGGGTAATGAAGGGTTAATGTCACCTTGCTATTGTAAGGTGACATTAAGCTAGATTAATAATGGAGAGGCGTCAATTCTGACACCTATCCATTATTAATACAATAGTACGAAATGGTTAATAAAACACACACATTATTAAAAAGTATTTTAATGAAATAAAGACACAGGGTGTTTTAATATTTTATTATACTCTCAATCCACCTGAAGACCCTTGTCACCTGAAATAAAGTTAAACAAAACAAACAACAATATTCCATACCTTCCGTCGATCAGTCTTGTCCCACGCTGTAAATCCATCTGAAGGGGTTAAATCATTTTCCACCCAGGAGCTCTGCTAATGCAGCTGTGCTCCTGTCTGTAAAATTTGGTGAATGAATGGAATGCAGGGGAATGTCCTATAGTTACCTCGAGTAGCGGTGATGCGCCCTCTGCTGGATGAACTCATATGAACTCGAGCCTGGGAACCCATAGCGGTTTAGCAGTCCGTTTTACGGACTGCGTTACACCGCGGCATAACGCGGTGTAACGCAGTCTGTTAACGCTGCTATTAACCCTGTGTGACCAACTTTTTACTATTGATGCTGCCTATGCATCTAATGCATGTTTGTGGCACATATGTATAACAGAATGTACATGTGAATTAAGCCGAGTGATCTGTATTTTCCGGTGAGTCATAATGGAAGTGTCTGGACATTAAGAGAATGGCAATATTTGCTGCACGTTGTTTGCTTTATTTCTTTTCACGGTCTGATTATCGCTGTTTGCTCCCCTGATTGTTCGCATGCTTTTCTTGGTGTACTGCAATTAAAGGAAGTGAGTCTTAGAAACAATTGGAATGATGAGCACTGTTCAGTGAAATTAAAAGATCTAATGTTAAAAATAACATTATATTCTCACCTTCCGGTGCCTTTCCTGCTCCTCGCGATGCTCTGGTCCCAAGAATGCATTGCGGCAACGACCCACGGTCTTGCGAGATGATGACGTAGCGGTCTCGCGAGACTGCTACATCATCACATGTTATTGCCGCAATGCATTCTTGGGACCGGAGCATCGCGAGGAGCACCGCTAAAGGTTTGGGCTTGATCCGGGGGCCGCCGGAAGGCGAGTATATAACCATTTTTTTATTTTAATTCTTTTTTAACAGGGATATGGTGCCCACATTGCTATATACTACGTGGGCTGTGTTATACACTGCGTGGGCTGTGTTATATACTGCATGGGCTGTGTTATATAATACGTGGCTGTGCACTATACTACGTGGGCTGTGCACTATACTGCGTGGGCTGTGCACTATACTGCGTGGGCTGTGCACTATACTGCGTGGGCTGTGCACTATACTGCGTGGGCTGTATTATATACTGCGTGGGCTGTGTTATATACTGCGTGGGCTGTGTTATATACTGCGTGGGCTGTGTTATATACTGCGTGGGCTGTGTTATATACTGCGTGGGCTGTGTTATATACTGCGTGGGCTGTGTTATATACTGCGTGGGCTGTGTTATATACTGCGTGGGATGTGTTATATACTACGTTTATTGAACATCCGAATTAAAATTGTAGAAATCTTCTTCACTACTATAATGGTACAGTACTATGAACTATACCTAAATGAGACTTAATACAAAGAAAAAGAAACACATGTTTTTCTTTGCCGAGATGATCTAAAAATCTGTTCTTCCCAAGTAGCAGGATCTTCCACACCCACATCTCTTAGCTGTGATGTCCCAGCTTTACTCATGAGCAGCTTTCAAAGCAGCTCAATCCCTTGTTCAAGCTTAGAAAACAGCATTAACTACTTGGCAAATGCATTTGGCCAAGAGCCATGTGGCTCATGCGAAACTGAAACAATGCTTAATAAGAATGAACTCTTATCTCTATTTGAAATCCCCTTAGAGCCAATGCATAAGCTATAGTACAGAACCTGGACGTACGATGTCTTAGACAAGTTCAAGATATTATTTCTTTTTAATCTGTCATTTACAACCATCTTTAACCAAATCTGGTTAAAATTCTGCAAATTTCAACACTGAAAATAAAGGCTATGTACCCAGGTCACATGAAAAAAAATATTTTTACATTTTTTTTTTTTTTGCAGAATGAGGGAGACATCAGATTCTAAAGCACTTCAGAGACATGTTAAGGTACCTTCACACTAAACAACTTTACAACGAGAACGACAACGATCTGTGACATTGCAGCGTCCTGGTTAGCGATCTCGTTGTGTTTGACACGCAGCAGCGATCTGGATCCAGCTGTTATATCGCTGGTCGGAGCTAGAAGTCTGGAACTTTATTTGGTCGTCAGATCGGAGTTTATCATCGTGTATGACAGCAAAAGCAACGATGTCAGCAATGTTAAACATGGAGTTAACGACCTGTGAGAACGATAAGTGCATCACCGTTACATCACAGGATCGCTCCTGCATCGTTGTGGAGCTGCTGTGTTTGACATCTCTACAGCGACCTAAACAGCGACGCTGCAGCAATCGGCTCGTTGTATATATCGCTGCAGCGTCGCTGAGTGTGATGGTACCTTTAGAAATGCTGAAAAAAAGCAATTATTACTCTGCCATTATGGTAACCTGACATGGATGGATGCAAAAATGGACAGTTTGTTTTATCAGCCTGAAGGTTCCAGGCTTGATCAGTTAATGGCTAATGTGCCAGTTTTTCATATAAGTTACAGTATTCACATTAATGGTATGTGAACACTATGCATAAAAATTATAGAACATGCACTAACAAAACGTATTACTTTTTACATACATATTATATATATATATATATATATATATATATATATATATATATATATATATATATATATATATGCGTATATATATATACATACATACATATACACACATACATATATAGACATACACATTATATACAGTGCCTACAAGTAGTATTCAACCCCCTGCAGATTTACACATTTGGAATTAACTTGGCATTGTGACATTTGGACTGTAGATCAGCCTGGAAGTGCGAAATGCACTGCAGCAAAAAAGAATGTTATTTCTTTGTTTATTTTTTTTTTAAATTGTGAAAAGTCTTTTCAGAGGGTCATTTATTATTCAACCCCTCAACCCACCAGAATTCTGTTTGGTTCCCCTAAAGTATTAAGAAGTAGTTCAGGCACAAAGAACAATGAGCTTCACATGTTTGGATTAATTATCTCTTTTTCCAGCCTTTTCTGACTATTTAAGACCCTCCCCAAACTTGTGAACAGCACTCATACATGGTCAACATGGGAAAGACAAAGGAGCATTCCAAGGCCATCAGAGACAAGATCGTGGAGGGTCACAAGGCTGGCAAGGGGTACAAAACCCTTTCCAAGGAGTTGGGCCTACCTGTCTTCACTGTTGGGAGCATCATCCGGAAGTGGAAGGCTTATGGAACTACTGTTAGCCTTCCACGGCCCGGACAGCCTTTGAAAGTTTCCTCCCGTGCCGAGGCCAGGCTTGTCCGAAGAGTCAAGGCTAACCCAAGGACAACAAGGAAGGAGCTCCGGGAAGATCTCATGGCAGTGGGGACATTGGTTTCAGTCAATACCATAAGTAACGTACTCCACCGCAATGGTCTCCGTTCCAGACGAGCCGTAAGGTACCTTTACTTTCAAAGCGTCATTTCAAGGCTCGTCTACAGTTTGCTCATGATCACTTGGAGGACTCTGAGACTGACTGGTTCAAGGTTCTCTGGTCTGATGAGACCAAGATCGAGATCTTTGGTGCCAACCACACACGTGACGTTTGGAGACTGGATGGCACTGCATATGACCCCAAGAATACCATCCCTACAGTCAAGCATGGTGGTGGCAGCATCATGCTGTGGGGCTGTTTCTCAGCCAAGGGGCCTGGCCATCTGGTCCGCATCCATGGGAAGATGGATAGCACGGCCTACCTGGAGATTTTGGCCAAGAACCTCCGCTCCTCCATCAAGGATCTTAAGATGGGCCGTCATTTCATCTTCCAACAAGACAACGACCCAAAGCACACAGCCAAGAAAACCAAGGCCTGGTTCAAGAGGCAAAAAATCAAGGTGTTGCAGTGGCCTAGTCAGTCTCCTGACCTTAACCCAATTGAAAACTTGTGGAAGGAGTTCAAGATCTGCATGGAGGAGTGGGCCAAGATAACTCCAGAGACCTGTGCCGGCCTGATCAGGTCTTATAAAAGACGATTATTAGCTGTAATTGCAAACAAAGGTTGTTCCACAAAATATTAAACCTAGGGGTTGAATAATAATTGACCCACACTTTTATGTTTAAAATTTATAAAAATTTAACTGAGCAACAAAACTTTTTGGTTTGTAAGATTTATGCATCTGTTAATAAATCCTGCTCTTGTTTGAAGTTTGAAGGCTCTAACTTATTTGCATCTTATTAAACCTGCTAAATCTGCAGGGGGTTGAATACTACTTGTAGGCACTGTATATATATATATATATAGAGTGGGGCAACAAAGTATTTAGTCAGTCAGCAATAGTGCAAGTTCCACCACTTAAAAAGATGAGAGGTGTCTGTAATTTACATCATAGGTAGACCTCAACTATGGGAGACAAACTGAGAAAAAAAAATACAGAAAATCACATTGTCTGTTTTTTTATCATTTTATTTGCATATTCTGGTGGAAAATAAGTATTTGGTCAGAAACAAAATTTAATCTCAATACTTTGTCATTGCCAACAAACGATGTATTACAGAGGTCAAACGTTTTCTGTAAGTCTTCACAAGGTTGCCACACACTGTTGTTGGTATGTTGGCCCATTCCTCCATGCAGATCTCCTCTAGAGCAGTGATGTTTTTGCTTTTCGCTTGGCAACACGGACTTTCAACTCCCTCCAAAGGTTTTCTATAGGGTTGAGATCTGGAGACTGGCTAGGCCACTTCAGAACCTTGAAATGCTTCTTACGAAGCCACTCCTTCGTTGCCCTGGCGGTGTGCTTTTGATCATTGTCATGTTGAAAGACCCAGCCACGTTTCATCTTCAATGCCCTTGCTGATGGAAAGAGGTTTGCACTCAAAATCTCACGATACATGGCCCCATTCATTCTTTCATGTACCCGGATCAGTCGTCCTGGCCCCTTTGCAGAGAAACAGCCCCAAAGCATGATGTTTCCACCACCATGCTTTACAGTAGGTATGGTGTTTGATGGATGCAACTCCGTATTCTTTTTCCTCCAAACACGACAAGTTGTGTTTCTACCAATTATATACATATACAGGTCCTTCTCAAAAAATTAGCATATAGTGTTAAATTTCATTATTTACCATAATGTAATGATTACAATTAAACTTTCATATATTATAGATTCATTATCCACCAACTGAAATTTGTCAGGTCTTTTATTGTTTTAATACTGATGATTTTGGCCTACAACTCCTGATAACCCAAAAAACCTGTCTCAATAAATTAGCATATCAAGAAAAGGTTCTCTAAATGACCTATTACCCTAATCTTCTGAATCAACTAATTAACTCTAAACACATGCAAAAGATACCTGAGGCTTTTAAAAACTCCCTGCCTGGTTCATTACTCAAAACCCCCATCATGGGTAAGACTAGCGACCTGACAGATGTC